>NC_141697.1:184580202-185012702 GCF_964263255.1 Lissotriton vulgaris
AATCGTGGATAGCTATGTGGGAAAGGGTTACAGTAAGAAGTATGGTTGCACGCATGTGTAAGAAGAGGTAGATGTGTGCATACTGTGTGATGTCAAAGATCGTAACACGGAGAAATCTATACATAGAAGATCAAGGACTCCTTCAACTGCACTACAACCATAGAAGCTGCAGCCCCCTACATAGAAAAAATGCACTTCAAGCAGCATACACTCTAAGTGGAACCCTCATATACTGATCACGGGACCCAGAGCCACTTTGGCAGACAACATCACCGACTTTATCGCCCCTTCACTATTGACTCCAGGAACAACATCCTACTAAGAGAGTTCAAACTCCAACTTGAAGACACGAGCAACCCCAAAACTACTGGTCTCTTTAAGACCCTAGAGAACCTGGGACTGGCACAACACTTCACTGGACCCACACACTCCACGGTACAGACCACGACCCGATTTTCACAACTTTCATCAACATTGAAATCTCAACAACCACCCCCCTTAACTGGACAGACCATGCGATCATTAATTCCTCATCTGCATAGCCCACCTAATGAAAACTGCCACCACAACCATAGCCAAATGAAGCTGGAGCAGCATCCAGGACTCACTGGTTAGAGACCCTGTGCGTATATTTACCAGCTTCCACCAATGACCTAAACGAAAACAATGAAAATCAGGATGATTGAATCACTAAATGTGCAGGCTCCCTGGCACCCTGCAAACACAATACACAGAGAAGAACACAGAAGCATGCTAACTAGTACACTGAGGAACTGCGCACAACAAAATAACAGCGCAAACAACTCGAAAGAAAATGGAGAACAAACCATCTAGAAAATGACATACAAGATAGCCTGAGACACTAACACCAGCAAATCAAAGAAACAAAAAAAACCCTAGCCGAGTGCACAAACAATAGCTCGAACAGTGGAAAAGAATTGTTTGAGATCATCATAGTCTTCCCTTCAACAGCTGCCACCACTAAGTGCATCACCCCCTCGCACAAATTATGTGACAACCTCTCAGAATTCTCAAGCGATAAAATAAAAGCCACATTCAACTATTTTGACCCACAACCAAACACTTACAGCCTCACCTCCAGCTTACTCTCAAACACCCATGAAAATACCCTGGCCGTCTGGGAAACACTCACCATAGAGGAAATAGCCAACATCATGAGTACCATTTACTCCAGGGCACCAACAGACCCCTGCCCCCTATACATCTACAACATGGGAGCCATCCATATCAACAAAGACCTCACCCACATCGGAAACACTTCCACCACATCCAGTACTCATCATCCCAAAAGCAAAAATCGCTATTTAAGGAATCGCAAAATTTGCGATTACTTAAATTGCATTTAGGGAATCGCAAAGTGCGATTCCCTAAATGCAATGCAACAACATAAAAATTGCTTTTTCGGAGCTTAGAAACGCAAATTACCCTCAATTCAAAGTTGTAATTTGTGAAAACTTTGAAACATGCCCAAAAGTGTATTTTTCAAAGTTCTATGTTGCAGACATACATGTCCTTGGGCAATGTGTGTGTGCAACATGTGTTGACATTGCAATTTCAGGGGTGCATCAGGGTGTCCTTTTGGCACCTTTGCACCCTTGAAATTGCATGCGCAATTTGCGAGTACCTATTTGGTACTCGCAAATACTGCATGCAATTCCCATTGATTCCTATGGGCCTCTAGGCCCGTAGGAATGAATGGGAAGCAATTCATTATTTGCGTTTCGCGATTTGTGAGTCCCAAATAAGGAATGTGTAGGAATCGCAACATTTATTGTGATTCCTACATGCATAAGCATTTGCAATTCCTAAATTGCAGTTTCTTAAAAATTGCAATTTAGGAATTGCAAATGCACAGTTTCATGCATGTTGCCCTTAGTAAATTGGGTTTAGCGTCAGAAACCTTGGGTGATTGCATTTGAACGCCCACACTACACCCATTGTACGCCTCCTTGGCGTTAAGTAATGTGAAGCAGCGCTACTATGCACTGCTTTGTATTACTTTCACGTTCTTTCCAACGTTAAACATGTATAGCGCGGAAAAGTCAATTGTGGAAAAAAGGTTTTGTGCCAATTTGTCTCACTTTTTTGACTCAAACATGTCATAAAATCTTAGTAAATCTCCCCCAAAGAGTCATTCGGCCATCATACGCGTAGGAGGCCAAGAACCTCATGTGTGGAGTCTCCCAACAATCATCCCGAAGCTCAACGTTATTCAACATATATATGACTCAGCTAGTGGACCTCATTAGATCTTACAACATCAATATACCATTTAAAGCAGATGATACCCAACTGATATGCTTCTTGCTCAAAAAGACCTTTAGTACTACAAAAGCAACTTTGTAACATGCAGGATCGCAGTAACCACATGGATAAATACCAACAACCTTGAACTGAAAACGAACAAAACTGTAGTGATCTTCAGAATGAAAGCTTCCGCATGGGACTCCACCTGGTGACCAACCAACCTCAGACCCCCACCCACCCCTACTACCAACACAAGAAATCTTGGAATCATCCTGGATGACAAGCTACAGCCCAAGTAAACACAGTGACCTCCACCTACTTCAACACCCTCAGGATGCTACAAAATATATTAAAATGGCTTCCTGAGAACACCAGGAAAACGGTCACACATTCCTTGATCGCCAGCAAACACTATTAGAGCAACACACTCTACACAGGACACAGTAAGAAACTTCTAAACCATCACATTTAGTTCTACACAGCTCCCAGGCAACTCTACTCAGGGGGCTTTCACTGGTATGCATATACCTCATCCGCAAAGCTGGAGGCATGGAACGAACACCCTCACCACATCAGAGCCTCTTCATTGCTTCTCGAGTTCTGCAAGAAGCTGAAGAGCTGTCTCTTCTATTAACCTCACCAGGAGACAGCTGTCCACCACCTGCAAAGGGCATGGATACCCTGATGCAGTGGCGGCTGGTGACATTTGAAAGTGGTGAGGCGTAAAGCAATTGTTGTACTTCACTGCGGCGAGCGAGCCTGAACCACCTACAAGGGGCTCGGGGGGTTGTTCCCGAGAAATATTTGATGCTCCTAAAAAGGAGCCACCACTGGGAGAGTATTATATTATTATTTAATTATTGATAAGCGTGCACGCGCTTAGTGGAACATCTCGGAAACAATATATTTGCGTTCCAGTCATGAACCATATTTGTTTAAAAAGACTAGCTAGCAATCCTTCAGCCATTATGATGACATGCTTGTTGTGACATAAGTAATAAATAAAGATTGTATTCCGATTCACAAGGGTGCTCGTAAACAGGAATTGGCAAGCTTATAGTTGTAGACGAGGCCAGCTTCACATTCCTCTGCCACTTATAGGAGCTGGCGAGCGAGCCACCCTTGCTGGGCACAGTGATTTGTTTATTCATTCTATAGTAGTTTCCGCAGAATCCAAATGATGATTTGAAGTTCATATCACCTAATGGTGACTTAAAGAAGCACTGATTAACGTACCCAAGTGGGTTAATGCACCTAATGCCACGTATTTTTTAAATTGTAGGTCACAAGTTTGAAGCCCAGACGGTCGGATCAACCTGTAAAGTTTAAGGTATTAATACAATGTGTTCCGAATTAGTCTGACTACAGTACTGCGGGTAAATCTTTGATAAACACAGTCTCACTCTAGTCTGAGGGGGGTACTGCATGAAGGTTTTATTAACTTTGACAATGCTGTTGGTTTGGCTTTGCGGATGGGTAATACATTTATTTAGCAAAGGCACATTTTTTTCGTGCGGCATAATTTCAATCCCCTTGCCTTGCTGACTCAGCGTGCATCTTGAATAATTAAAAAAAGCTCTAAAATTCGCAATTTTTAATTATTTGTTTGTTTAAGGCAACATCCTTTTCAGTCCGTCAACAAGAAGATAAGCTATCTGCTGTTGATTAATGCTCTTACATTTTTGCCAGACCAGTTAATGAGCCGAAGGATTCCATTTAAAGGCACCAGTATTATCCCATAATAAAAAAGAAAAACATAGAACGCGCCTTCCAGCCAGAATCAAATCAGTAAAGCATTCCAAAAACACTCGAGGTTACTGCACCAGCAGTACACTTCAGCGGCGGTTCGTCCATTGGAGGTGTTGGGGCGTTGCCCCACTAGCCATGGACGACCGTCACTGTCACTGTCACTGCTCATTCAAAAAGTAAAATTATGAGCGCAGCGCAGAGCGCACAATACAACAACAGCCCGATAATGATTTGAGGTCGGAGTCACACTCACAATAGTGACGTCATCATCGCGATCGCGGAAGGGTGTGGGGGGCGGGCCTGCGGCAGCGAGTGGCCGGCTGGCAGCGTGTGACTGTGATAGCAGCAGCAGTGTGCGCATTTAGGACAAGTCATTTTTATGACTTGCCCACACATGCGCACACACACAGTAGCCCCTTCCCTCCTCCTCCTCCCCTAGCCGTCACACAGGCAGAGACCCGGGGGAGCCGGGTTTCATTATGGGCAGTATTAGCCCTGCTCTTTAGCCAATCCTGGTGCAGTGGCGATGTTAATGCTGCACCAGAATTGGCCTGCTAAAACCAACCGAAAACCAGCTTTCAAGAAATCCAGAATTCTAACAGGCTCGCACATAAAAAGCCTGTAAGCCTTTTCCTAGGCACCATCTTTCAAAATTAAGTCAATGGCGGCTGTAAGATTTTCATGTCACAGGCTTACGGGATTCCTGAATGCAATTTACCACTTCCAAAGAACATCCCTTGGATAACAAGAGCTCCCACTCAGCCACCAAACCCCTAGATTCAGCTCACTGAGAGATGCCTGAGACAGCTGTGGTTCGCTGGTTTTGTAAAGTCTTATGGCGGATGTCCTTTCCTTTCCGCCCGAGTCATTTGAGGAGAGCCAGGAGGAAGGAGACCGCATCCAGAGTCTACGACAGCGAGGACACGGAAATGAGCATCAGGTAAGTTATTTGTATTTTTTTTTGTTTATGTGTGTTGCATGTTTCCCCCCTCCTTCCCACCTCCCCATCGTCGTCCCTGCCCTACCACTCCAACCCCACACCAGCCGCTACTGGTACGCTCCCTATTCACGCATGGGTTGCTCCCCTTGAATATCCAGCACACCTCAAGATGTCCCACATCGATTGGTCCTGACGAGACCCATCACCAGGTCGAAACGCCGTTGACGCCATATGGAAATGAACTATACAAACAGTGCCTATGACTGAAGATAGCCACTGTCTAACTATTGTTTAAACTAATGTTCATGGTCACTTTCCTTTTCCTTGTAAATATCGCTAGTAGAAACCTGTATATATTTACTTACTGTCACTTAACTGCTCCTTGGTTCTCACAAAGCACATGGGACACTATGCACTTTTCTTAAAATACTATGTGTGCAATGTATATAAATGATTTATTTCTCCTGTTTTAAAATACAAAGACTATGATGGTATAAAAACTTGGTATATTGAGCTTTTGTTTCTCCTTCTGACATCCCTCTCTAATCCCTCTACACTATAATTGCTATTATGCTTTGTACTGATTCATTAACGTTCATGTATTAACCACAGGAACCACTGTTTTCTTGATAAAGCAACTGCCCTGGTTCATTTGTGAGTAGGGTTCCCTTGTATTCCTTGTGACTCTTCATTAGGACAGGCAGCCTCCCTCCCTCCCTCCCCTCCGCCAATCACAACGGGTGAGGCGAATCAGAGCGCGCCCCACCCGGGTAATTTTCTCTATGTGTGCTGCATGCAGCGGCATACATACAGAAGAAAAAAGGGAGTGTGGGCGGTCCTGCTCGAGGGCAGGGGGGAGTGGCTTGCCCACTGTTATACATACTGACTGTTTGGGTGGCCTTAGGCTGCCCAAACAGTCAGTATGCACAACAGGGGGCAAACCACTCCCCTCAGTCCTCAAGCAGGACCGCCCACCCCCAACCAGGCACTTCTGCTTTCTCGCAGTGCGAGAAGGCAGAAACATAAATGGTAGTTATTACCATTTATGTTTCTGCCTTCTTGAACTTCGAGAAAGCAGGGGTCGGCGCCCCCAGGCCCCAATGGGGGAGCCACCACTGCCTTCATGGGTAATTAGCATGCTTTACAATTACACATAACATTACATAACAATCAAACTACACTCTTGCCTTGTGACTTCTAACCCAAAGGACATCTGGGTTATACCTGCTATCTAGACTTGAAACAGCTGATGACTCTAACGTCTAATTGTACATGGCATAATGGGCATAGTGCTGATAGATGAGGTTTGAAGGTTGTATGTAGAAGGAGGAATTAACCAATACTTTGTATAAATCGGCTCCTCATCCAAATAATATGATGATTACGATATTCCCACCATTTCTGTTACCATTTGATTGATTTACTGTGTTACTGCAGCAATATGTTACGCAATGGAGAATAATAAAGATTTTTTTTAAGTACACTCAAGTGAATGATCACAGCTGTGTGGAGGGCAATCACTTTTTTGGTGGGAGTGCACAACTTCTGCCCGCTCAAATCATGTATTCCTGGCACCTAACATGCAGGCAAATTCAAAGTCCCTCTCTAGCGATGCTCACATAATTGTCTGTCAACAACTGTGCTGTCAAGACAGACCATAAGAAGATGAAAGGAAATGAAAGACACTAGAAAGGAAAGGGGGAGTGACTTCAGGTTTAATCATCAGCAGAAGTGTTCAGCGTAAAAAACGTGGTCATGGTCATAGGTAGTATAGGTAGTCATAGGTAGTATTAGAATGGCATACAGTGCTGGGATGACCTCTTAAGACAGCCACCTTAAAGCATCCTGTAATGAAGTCATTCATTCTTCAGAAGACTCCCACTATCTGCCCTCTAACCTACACCCCTAACCTTGTTGCTGCAAAAGCAGTTGTGCTTACAGAGGGCAGGGCTGGTATGCATGGTTAGGGGCCTCTATGTGGATGACCATGTGAACATGTGCAGCATCATGAAACATTTATGAGTGCAAGAGCTCGTACTGCTGAAGGAGCGCTAGGTGAACATTTGGTTTTTGGTGTGTTCTATGCAAATGCTCATTATTAACATAGACGACTAACTGCATTGTGGTTAAAGCTATGCGAATATTCAATATTGGTATGTAGGATTACAATAATAATGTATTACCTTCCATGCTGGTTGGATGACAATCAAACGGCAGGGCAACCAACTATAACAGCTTAATGTTTGAGGACAAGGGCTGCTCAGGGAAAATGGGACATACTAGTTGCTAGTACACCCAAGATTTGCTGCTGCCTTTCACCACTGTCACAAAGTGAGGTACAGAGGTAGGTTAGTGTAGGGCAGGTGTCTCCAACTAGTCATTTGATTGTGAGCTACCAGTGGCTCCCAGACACTTTCAGAGTAGCTCACAGCCTTGAGTTAATTTTTAAAGAAGCACAGGGTCACATTTTCCTTTTAAAGTTAAGGGAAGGCTGGGTTTGTTTTACATTATCATTAGGCTGCAGACAGCAGGTCCTGATAATGAGCAGTGCTCAGTCAGCTTTATGACCCAGGCAAGGGCACAGATGTAAAAAACTGAAGTATTTAATTGTTAAACACATGTTCTTGTCAACTCAATATCAGAGCATGAAAGCAAAATGAAGTTGCCGAATGCTTTTAAATGGGAGATGACTAAAATTAAAAGTTACCTTAATGATTAAGTTAACTCCGGATTTTTATTTTCTCCCATTTCAAAGTGCTCTATTCACAAACAGCGTGCCTCTTGCTCCTAATGGCCAATGGACTTAGGGCCAAATATACGACTCATTTTTGCATGCACAAACGGATTAGCAACTCGCTAAATAGGAATTGTGACTCACAATTAGGAAGGGGCGTTCCAAGGGCGTCCCTTCCTATTTGCGACTTGCAACCCTATGTAAGAATGTTTTGCGAGCACAATTTACCGCCTCTTCAAGAGGGTGGTAATGCAGTCGCAAATGGGAAGGGGTCACTTTGCAAATGCTGGGGAAAATATGTTTATGGTGCAGGCAGTGGTCCCAGGGACCACTACCTGCCCTTAAAAAATGAAACAAAATGTTTAATTTTTCTTTTTTAAATGCATCCTTTTTTCCTTGAAGGAATACGGGCTGCATTTTTAAAAAACTGCTTTATTTAAAAGCAGTTCCAGAGATGGAGGTCTGCTGAGCTCAGCAGGCCACCATACTTGGGAGTGCCAGGCATTCCCAATGGGGTCGCAAATTGCGAGTGCCTCATTAATATGCATGAGGCATGCAATTTGTGACTCCATTGTGAATCGCAATCAGTGTCACAGACATTATTGTACATACCAATTTGAGACTCGCAAATTGCGAGTCGCAAGTGCAGAAAAATGTTACATACTTTGAAAATTTTTGCAGAACATTTTTCTCCACTTTAAATTTCTTCCATTTAAAGAAATGGTTGTATGTTTGTGTTATTCATGTAACGGTGCCACATATGGCTAAAGGTATGTCCTGTGCCACAAGTACATATGCCACAGGCTCTCAGTCACCCATACACATATCCAATTCATAGGCACACATTTTTACATCCCCAAAGACCCGCACTCACTGACATTCATGACAGCCCTGTCATAGTGCCCCTAGTCAAAGTATTTTTTCAATCCCAAGTATCTGGTTCTATGGACATTAGCGTCAAAGCCATTGGAGAAACTGAGTGAAGGGAGGCAATTAGAACTGATTCCATGTTGGTGAAAGTGGTGAACACATTACCCAAGATTTTTCGGTGGACATCTGATGAGGAGTTGGTGATCTATAGAAATGTATGGGAGTAATTGTTAGTGGTGGCCGGAATTGTGAGAAGAGGGGAAACGTTGATTGTGCCCTATGGTTTAAGTGGCAGGTTGTTGCGTTTGATTCAGGATGGGCATGGAGGAATATCACCGATGAAGAGGAAAGTCAGGATGGATTTCTGGTGGCCGAGGATGGATAGGCAAATAGAGAGGTATGTTTGGGATTGTGTTCGTTGTATGTGCAGTGATAAATTACACATGCTGCAAGAAACTATGATTAATCTGGTTGAGTTACCCAGTTGGGTGTGAGAAAAGATAGCAATGGACATATGTGGTCTGTTTGACAGTTTACGAACGAATGGGAGGTTTGCCATAGTACTCATGGACTATTACTCCAAGTGGCCGAAGGTTGCATTTATGCGAGAGGTGAAATCTGCGAATATAAATTTTTTTGTGAGGACATCATCCACAGAGAAGGATGGCCTGCGGATATTCTTACTGACAATGGTCCATAATTTGTGTTGAAAGAGTTTGACTGTTTTCTTTAAAAAATGGGGCATCAAACAAAGCAGGACACCTGTCTATCATCCCAGGAGAAATGGTCTCAATGAGTGCTTCAATCATGTGCCGGGTGAGAGTCCACCATTGGCACTGTCAAGCAACTGAAGTACTACAATAAAAACATATAGGGCTATACCTACCAATAGCCCCAATATCATTACCCAATAACCAGTCAGTTGGCAGTGAAGAAAGTTCAATTGTTTATTAATTGAAAATACTCTATAGAGGAGCCTCTCCCATCCTCAACCATGAGGTGCGCAGAGAAGACTGCTGGCTTACAGTCAAAACAGAACATATATACTTTCAGATCAACACATGAAATCACCGTAAATGGAAAAACACCACTTGGCTCTTGGACCCCGAGAAAGGACCATATATGGCACATATGATTGGTTCAAAGCTTTACTTAGTTATTACTGGGAAGGTCAGGAGGGGTGGCTCCCTTTCATCCTGGTGCCTAGGAGTGTAGGCACGGCGCCTCCAGTAATGCGCTTATCGCACCCAAAGCCATATGAGACCTTGAATCCCTGGACAGAGGGAGAACAGTTTACTTTCAGCTGCTCTCAGTAACTCAACTGAACTGGGACCTGACAGCTACTGGAGAATAACAAGTGATCACCGTTTGGGTCTGACACTAAAATATAAGATGGCGTCTGTGTGGTTCTCGGCCTACTCTATTAACAGGTATACAATCAAAAGAATTCCTACTCGCTAAAGCACATATAAGACATGTGAGGTCTGTGGCATGTATATCAACACGAAGATATATAGATACATCATGATAACACAATATATATTTGTCTGATACATCTCGTATAGGGGAAATCTAACTTCTATCCCTCAGAACGACCCTTTTAGCATGATGTAGCTAACAAAATGGTTCAATCTTCAAATATCCCTTCATCTATCTGCATCATATCCTGTATTTCTTGTTGTACCAATTGGGCTTTAACTACAGCTGGGGAAGTACTGGCCACAAAGGAGGTGAGTTTAGTAGCACAGTGAGAGCAACATGCTGGCCCACATTGTATGCAAAGGCAGCAGGTAAATATGATACCGGCTATACCTGCCAGTACCATCAGGAGTTTCCATCCCCAAGTGGATAACAGCCCCCAGAACCAACCAGAGAGGGACCAGGTACCAGTTTCTGCATGCACTTCAGACGCCAACCGATGTAGCTTCTAAATGGCCAAGTGAACAGAGGGGGCGGAATCAGGGATATATACGCAGCAGGAACTGCCGATCACTCTACATGCTCCTCCTCGATCAGCCAGGATGATGTCTAAAACCATTCTGTTCTGAAGCGAGACGAGTCTCATCGCTTGAAGCTCTACAGCTATATTGGTCAATATACCTGCAGTAGCGTTGATCACTCTCTCAACTACTCTGGACAAACGCTGTACTTCCTTACTAGTAATGATGGGTGCCCAGATAGGAAATACTCCCTTTACAATATCAGTGAAATGCTGTTCAGGAGTATCTGTCTGGTCTATGTCAGAGGTATCGATCTCTCTTCTATTTCGGAAAAACGACAGGCTTCGCTTATTTAAACTATGATCCTTGTGATAGTTGGAAGGGGCTATATAAACTGGAGGGTACAAGAATGACAGGTAGCAACGGCCAGCCCATCCTCGGGGAAGCCAAGTATAAGCATGTTCTCCACAAACAAAATATACATTGGGTGGAGTCAACAAGGGCGGGCTACTAAAAGTAAGTAACCGGTAGGTATAATTGCATTGACTTTCCCCTATCGAGATGGACCCTGCTCCCTGAACACAAAATGCAGAGGTACTGTTTAATATAGGCACTGGAATAGCTCTATCATCGGTAACATTTCTTTCTTTAAACTGTTGGAAATACTGGGTGAAATTGAATGCTGCAAAATCCAAGATTTCATTTTGTAACCAGGTGACGATTTCATGTTCAGTATACACATTCATACACGCACTTGGATCTAAAGATCGCTCTCATCATTTCCCTTAGGGTCAAATCCTTGGTGTACTTCTATATATACTTGTAAACAACAAGAGAGGTAGGGTTAAAGAGGCACTCCTCTACCCCAATTACGTTATGAATAACAGCAAAGGATCATATTCAAATTATGGCAAAAACACATAAGGGCTAGTGTCTTCAACCAAAAAAGGAGGTAAAAAGAAGAAATGTGAAATGTGACAAAGTGTACCCAAAAACCTTATAGGTTTTTAAGAAAACCCTCACTCACCCACCTAGTGGGTGACATGCTTCATCATCGGGTTCCACCAGGCTGGCCGAGTGCCTACCCGGTTTGCTACATATGAGCCTTGTCCTGAATGTCATACATCACCTGTGGGGCCCTTCCTGAGAAACACTGTTTCCATAGGGAAATAAGACGTATAGCCATATGCTCTAGGGCATGCTGCTGCATGACAGGCTCATAATCTCGAAGTGTACTCCATATATCAGCTAAAGTATAAAAAGGATTGCGCATCCACTGGGATGACTGATTCGCAATCTTCAGCTTTTCTTCTGGTCCTACTGCCAAACGAGTAAACAATCTTTGTGTGCCAAGATCCCGTAGAGCACGGGAGGGAGTAGGATCAGCTAGGGTTGGGGTCGTGCTCGAAGACTGGGAAGCCCAAGCGGGAGTTGGGGGAGACAAAACAGCTGTGGTCGAAGTGGGAGATGGGAATGCGTTGGACCATAAAGTAGCCGATTCAAATAATAATAATGAAGGAGACAAAACAGAGGACGTTCCCGGAGGGGCGGGGGGAGAGGACACAACAGGCGCACAGGCCCTGGGAACCGGAGCTGGGTTTAAAGGGACCGCAAGATACATGCGTTGTGGAGCATAAGGAGGAGGCGGACGTACATCCAATAAATCCTCTATCTCATCCTCTGGCTCAGCCCTAGTTACATAACTTTTATCCACTTGTAATCTAAATTGTCTATCTGTACAATCAATTCCTTTCTCGGTTTGTGCTTTATCATATGCTATGGCTTTCTACGTAATCGTCTGACCCCCTTTAATTTTACATAACTTCTCTTCCCTTATTCGTCTACGCTTCGCTTCCTTCTACCACATGTTTAAAGAATCAAACATTGCCTGTCGACTTCGCTTAGAGAACAATCGATCCTGCAGGAAATTATTTTTTCGCATCGAAAGATCCAGTTAAGGTCCATTGTAATTCCACATTATCTATAGCTTATTAAACAAAATGGGCGAAATACCATGTTTAACATACATATCATGACTTGGGCTGCCCTCTGGAGGGGCAAGCTGTTTTTCCTCCAAACGCTTGCCTTTTCGGCGACAACAGCATTCGAAACATAATTTACTAAAACACGGCATTATTACTGTTTATCAGTTAGATTTCGTTCAGAACAACAGTCTTTCAAACATGGCCATGTTCAGCATTCTCAACATTTTCACTCATTTCTTGAAGTCAAATACAAACAGGACAATGCACACAAATATGTATACCAAAAACAAGATTTCTAAAATGACATATCTTTTCCAAACAAAGGAACGGAGCCTGTTGACTCCTGTTCATGGAGAACTAATCAGATCAGATTCCAGACCAACAGATACCAAAACCAAGCAGTCCAAAGACTACCAAGAGACCGTCGGACAGGTAAAACCACAGACTGACCTACAGACCATCCCAGAATCTTCCTGGTTCACCTTTGGGACTATTCTGACTAAGCCTGCTGCCTTAGCATTGCTTCAGATGTGTCCCGACGGCTACCCAGGTACAACCACGGACCTTTCCGAGAGCAATCCGGCCGGGTGTGCACCACACGTGCCACACCAAGGCGTCCGATCGTCGTCTCTATTATTCATAAAACAAGTCCGTGGAGCATTTTCCGGTGCAGCCACAGTGCTGCCCTGTCAGACCCCCAAAGTTCTCTGTGGTACACCGAACACCAAATCCAATACAGTTTCCAAAAGCACTGTTCAACAGCACATTTCAAAGACACCAAAAATATCTCACTCACCTGGTGCCCACAGGTACAATTGTGTATTCTCCACTGCCAGCTCCTGAAGACCAACATGGTCAGCTCCTGGGTTACGCTCGTAGGACTCCGGCAAAGGGTCACTAGCAGCTGGGACTCCCTGATCGCGAGAGCGGAGTTTGTCAGAAATTCCGGCCAGTCCACCCCCTCGATCAGAGCTCCCCTTTCCTTTGTCCTTTCTACCCGGTTACGGGAGGATGACCCTATCGCGGAGTCCCGGCGGAATCGCCAACTGAAGTACTACAAAAATAACATATAGGGCTATACCTACCAATAGCCCCAATATCATTACCCAATAACCAGTCAGTTGACAGTGAAGAAAGTTCAATTGTTTTTTAATCGAAAATACTCTATAGAGGAGCCTCTCCCATCCTCACCCATGAGGTGCGCGGAGAATACTGCTGGCTTACAGTCAAAACAGAACATATATACTTTCAGATCAACACATGAGATCACTGTAAATGGAAAAACACCACTTGGCTCTTGGGCCCCGAGGAAGGACCATATACGGCACACATGATTGGTTCAGAGCTTTACTTAGTTATTACTGGGAAAGTCAGGAGGGGTGACTCCCTTTTGTCCTGGTGCCCAGGAGTGTAGGCACGGCGCCTCCAGGAATGAGCTGATCGCATCCAAAGCCAGATGCAACCTTGAATCCCTGGACAGAGGGAGAACAGTTTACTTTCAGCTGCTCTCAGTAACTCAACTGAACTGGGACCTGACAGCTACTGGAGAATAACACGTGATCACCGTTTGGGGCTGACACTAAAATATAAGATGGCGTCTGTGTGGTTCTCGGCCTACTCTATTAACAGGTATGCAATCGAAAGAATTCCTACTCGCCAAAGCACATAAAATACATCTGAGGTCTATGGCATATATATTAACACGAAGATATATAGATACATCATGCTAACACAATATATATTTGTCTGATACATCTCGTAAAGGGGAAATCTAACTTCTATCCCTCAGCAACAAGAGTTGGCGAAAACAGATTAAAGAAATGCTGTGGAACTACAGAACTACACCACATTTTGTGACAGGGGAGACACCTTCCACACCTTTCAGTTTTTGGAAAGGCATGGTGCCTTGCACGGAGGCAGTCCCAGCGTGGATGGCAAGATGTAGTCAGAAGGATATCAAAAGTAAGAAATTGCATGCCAAGGTGGAACAATATCAGTCATATTATGAACCAAGACACAATTAGAAAGTGATTAAAGCACACAGGAGGTCTGAGGAAGGAATGTTGGTGAAGGTATGTACGGGGAATGAGATTAAGAAAGGATGTTCCAAGCTGCTGGAACCGAAGAAGGTGGTAAAGGTGCAAGGTAATTTGTTGTTGTCATCCGATGGCAAATGGTGGAATGCCAGGAGGTTGATCAGGGGCTGTGGTTTGGAAGAGCATTTATGGTTGAAAAGAGGCGGGCTTGATAAGGGTAAAGTCAAGGACAGAAAGTTTGTGCAAATGTCTAGCATGCGGAGCTAGGCAAAATCATTGTGGCATAAAGATAATATATGCACTTGGGAGTTCGTTTTTATGATTAAGTTTGTGTTAACATTTGATTTGTAAAGAAAGGAGAATATGTTGTATTCTTGTAATGTTTAATGCGAATATATAGGTCTCATGCCAACAGTGATGCTGTTCCAGAGCAACCTTTGTGATTCCACTTCTGGCATCCGGCTTGTGGATTCTGAGGAGCTAGAGAACACAGTCTCTGAGGATCAGGTGGGCTGACCAGGTGCCATTACTGGGATCTGAATAAAGAAGATATCTATCATATCCTGTATCCTCTCTTTCCAAAAGGAAGAAAGCCAGTCTCTGGTGTATTGTGGAAAAGCAGTTCATTATGTAAGAGAATGTCTGAACTAGGATGGAAAGGAGAAAGTCTGACCTTTATAGAACAAACAGAGGCTGAGCTTCCCTTTTGATAACATGTTTGTCAGCAAGAAGTTGCATTTTACGTACAGATGTTGCTTACCACAAGTAAAGGTCCTTTAATGGTGTTCACCTTAATCAAAATCAGGAACATTAAGATGCTTCATGGGTCACACTTTTTAAGTCAAAACATATAACACTGCACAGAAAAAGCTGCAGCCAGTAGGGACTAAATGGAAACCTCTTTCACATTAGGAGCAGTTTGTACCAAAACACACCCCATCACTATAGTGTCACTGATTGACATATAGAATATATCCAATTAGACATTCTTGATGCTCCAAACTAGGACATTAATTTAGGTCCATCCTGGCTACGATTATATAACACACACATTGGCAAATACCATCCATTCATTCCCTACTCTTATAGTAAAATACATTGTCATCCTCGAAAGTTATAAACACGATACACAATAAACAATCAAGATGAATGATGTTTTGCAGCACTAGCTCAAAGAGAAAAAAAATAAAATCACCAGGCACTCAACAACACTGACATAAACGAATATTTCATTCATCCCCAAGGCAGTGGGGATGAATTTAAGGCATGGGCTAAGTGGGCAATTGCCCAGGGCACCCACCTTCCAAGGGGACCTTTTGGATAGTGATATTTCTCTCTCTTTTTCTAACCTCTGAATATTTCTTTATCTCAACCCCTCTTCACATCCTATATCTTCCTCTCACTCTATCTCACTCTACCCAGTGTCATAAGCATCTTTAGGACAGCACGCAAGACACAGTACAGGCTTTGCAACAACTACAACCGCTGCAAGTTTCCACCCTCTTCCTCTCTTTTCTGTGTTATTGGGGACACATTTTATCACCCATACTACACAAACTTGTGTTGATTAATATTTCTAGTGAGTAGTATCTCATTTTGGTGTGTTTAAAGTAAATTTCATGTTACTAAAAGAATAGCACTGGGTTGGACAATGAATTATTCTGCCACCCCACACTACCTCGCTCAGAGGTATTTGAGTGGGTGCCCTCGCTATCCTAAGAGTCAAGTGCAGAAATGGAGTACTTGGCTCAGTAGAGAAGGACCTGTGGCCTTGTAGTTCCTGCTTGCCCTGCCACGGAATTTCACATCAATATCAGTAATGTGCGAAATTATAGAGAATAATAATGTGTGAAAGACCAAGTTGTCATCTAGAGAAGTGTGTTAAAATAGGGAGGATTAAAAAAACTATTAAATGCAATAGGACACCACAAAGAACCAGCCTCTTAATTTAAATGTATAATAAGTAACCGCTGAGCACAGCAAATTCTGTCATATAAAACAGGTGAATTAATGCAAGAGCATTATGCTGTGTTTGTACTGCACACATGCAAAGACCATGAGTTAAGGTGCCTGGTTTGTCTTTCTCTTTTCCCTCAGGCTATCGACTCCACCCTACTGAGAAAACCAAGGGGCATATTTACAAGATAATGACGCAGTGCTGCAAGCCATCTTGCTGTGCCGACCTGCGTCTTTAGGAAAGTGCAGGGGTGCGTTGTATTTACAACAATACAACACATACCTGTGTTTTCCTCTGTGCTGGCGCACAAAAGGCTGCCTAGTACTAATGCAGGCACACTTGTACCAAGGTTGCCTGCGTTGCAGGGATGATTGTTTCTGCACAGGAAGGGACACCTTCCTGCACAAAAATAATCATTGATGGCATTTTCCTCTTTCTGTGTGCTGCAGCCTCAGAAAGAGGAACAAATGAGGAGAAACAAAGGTATTTCCCCTCTTTGCGCCACTTTTGCATCTCCCCTGGGATTAAAATCTGACGCATTCACAGGTTTCCAAAACTATGTAAAGCTGAGAATGCGTCAGAATCCATGGGTGTTGCGTGGGAACACTCACAGCAACACCCTTTTCACACAGAGTAATGCGTGAAAGGGGGCCATATTTACAAGGACATGAACAACCACACAGGGCTTATGAGGTTTTAGGAGCCTCGTTAACATGTGGGAGTATCCTAATACCCAGATCTTTTGACTGGGTGTGAGTGTTTGATTGATTCAGATGCTCCGTCCATCACCACCTCCTTTTGTACCGCTTTTGGCCACCATAAGTGTGGCAGGGTATGCTCAGACGTGAGTCCCTTGCTCACTTTGCCACTGGATTCAAGCAAGCCGGGCTGAAGAAGGCTGGAATGCCAGAAACCGGTCCTCGGAAGCTTGTTTCCAGTGCAGGGAAGACATGGCTTGGCAGTTCGGGCTGGACTGTTCCCATGAGGCACAGGGTCAGGCTGATTTGCATATAGCCATGTCTGAACTGGGGTGGCAGAGTGGGCTAAAGAACGGTGATGGATTAAACCCAGATCTTTTGACTGGGTGTGAGTGTTTGATTGATTCAGATGCTCCGTCCACCACCACCTCCTTTTGTACTGTAATACCCAGCAGAGGGCGTTTGCACAATGGGGGGGGGGGGGGGGGGGGATCAAGAAAAGATGGGCAGTGCTGTTCCACCCAGCCTGCTCCCTCCCAAGGAAGTGCTAACTACCCACCGAGGTTCACATCCAAGCAGCATTGGGGAGGGTACAAATCATCACCGCTCTGCCTGTGAAGGGAGGGAGAGAGGAAGGCCGAGGAGAGACAGGGGTGAGGCTGCCAATGAAGAAAGAGCGGTTTAATAAAGTGGCCTTTGAAAGTGAGACATGCTGACCCGGAGAAGCTGGGTTGTTTGCAGAATGATTCACTCTTCTGAGAACTCCTGCCTGGCGGCTCTATTTAGTTTCTCGCTCGAGAGTTCAGAAACTGAAAACGACAGCAAACGGCAGTCGATCAGGAACAGGTGGTTGTGGCCACGGCAGAAAAAAAACCGGGATTTTGCAAACAATATTATTTCAAAATAAAGATGTAAGTGAACAATTGCAATTTAGCTTTTTGTAAACATAAAAAGTGAACGGACTCTGCGCGTTTCTTTACAACTATAGAGTATTCAAAGTACCTTTACTGCTCCATCCTTACTTGTTTCATTTTATTTTTATGAAGCAGAGATATAGAGTTTTCTGAGCTCAAAGCTCGAGATTCATTGGTCCATGCGTGAGCAACTCTAATACTCCAGCTTAATTTGCTTAGCATTTTGAGACTTGTGATCCTTTTTATCCAAATGTAAACCGAAAACTACAACTTCCAGCATGCAAAGCTGCCTACCCATCTCACTCCCATAAATGACAATTTCTCTTGTGATATAATCGCTCCTTGCAAACTCACAAAATCTAACCTTCTCCACCCTATTTATCCCATTTTTCCCACTTGTATGAAGTCTCACGAACAGTTACACCTAACCTACTAACCTAATCCGCCATTAGAAACTGGCATAGCTGCCATGTTTCCCAGGTCCATGCATGACTAATTGCAGTCTTATTTAACCCAGTAGAAAACAAGGAT
This sequence comes from Lissotriton vulgaris, assembly GCF_964263255.1. Lineage (NCBI taxonomy): Eukaryota > Metazoa > Chordata > Amphibia > Caudata > Salamandridae > Lissotriton > Lissotriton vulgaris. Next base: position 184,598,825 of record NC_141697.1, read on the forward strand.
TTCATGTCACAGAATTCTTAGAAAAAATGGGACTGGACTAACAATTCACGCATGAGCCTGAGAAACGTACAATTTATAACAACAAATATCTGTGGGCTAATTACTAAATTTGATTTACTAAGTAGCATGCTACCAGCCATAAACTGCATAAATGCCTCTTCTGGGGCAGTAAGGGCTATTTAAATGCAATTAAAAACAAATACAATGAAAACCCCTGGAATGAATTCGCTACTCATGGATGGCTCTGGGAAACAGGAGAGCTCTGTGAGCCGGCTTCAGGCACCACATGCAGGTAGCATTGTGACAAGAACTTTCTCCAACTCATTGACAACATGGCGTCAGCGTGATGGAGCTAAGATGTGGGTGATTCAGGAGATGTTTGGGTTTAGGGGCCAGTCATTGCTGTGTTGTAATCAGCCAGGAACTGGCCGGTGAACACAGAAAGGGCTCCCTGCTGCCTCATTTTATCAGCAGCAGCAGCTAGGGCCCCAAATGTCTTTTTACCCATTGTGCTGTCTGACCATAGGCAGCCAGGGGCGGCCTTAGGCATGTGCAAGCTGTGCACCTGCACAGGGCCCCCAAACCTCCAGGGGCCACCACGCCAATATATATCTATACTAATATAATAAAGAGGGAGCCCAAACCTTTGAGGCGGGTAATCTCAGGAACCACAGCACCAATCACAACACCCATACAGCGTTAGAAAGGGCAGATACAGCAAATGGACATAGGCTATGCAAACGCCCACCATATACATTTAAAAGGTAAAAGAACCGTTCCTGCAAAGTAGTCCCTTATGGGTGTGTCTGCGTTGTGCTGTGGGCGTGTGCTGGGGGCTTGACAAATGCTGGGGACGTGTGGTACGTTCCGCCCTTCATGCCATGTCTCATATCTTGTGCTGTGGGCGTGTGCTGGGGGCGTGGGCGTGTGCGGGGTGCGGGATTACGGAAAAAAAAGTGAGTGTTGTGCCCAATATTTCAATGTTATTCTTCCCAGGTTCTTTACATTCCAGCTCCAAGTGTCCACCCTGCTCCCTTTAAATACCCCTGCACCCCATAATCATAACCCACCCTTACTCCTTAAAATACCCCAACACCCTTAAACACTAACCCATCTTAACCCTATAAATATACCCTGTACCCCAAAACCCAAACCTATCCCTAAACTCTAAAAATACCCCTGTACCCCAAAACCCAAACCCAGCCCTGAACCCTATAAATACCCCTGTACCTCAAAACCCAAATCTACCCCATAACCCTAAAAATACCCCTGTACCCCAAAACCCAAACCTAGCCCTGAACGCTGAAAATACCCCTGTACCCTGTACCCCAAACCCCAAACCTACCCCTGAACCCTAAAATACCCCTGTACCCCTAAACCCAAACCTAGCCCTGAACACTTAAAATACCCATGTACCCCAAACCCCAAACCTACCCCTGAACCCTAAAAATAACCCTGTAACCCAAAACCCAAACCTAGCCCTGAACCATAAAAATAACACTGTACCCCAAAAACCAAACCTACCCCTGAACCCTAAAATACCCCTGTACCCTAAAACCCAAACCTAGCCCTGAACCCTAAAAATACCCCTGTACCCCAAAACCCAATCCTAGCCCTGAACCCTTAAAATACCCCTGTACCCCAAAACCCAAACCTACCCCTGTACCCTAAAAATACCCCTATACCCCAAAACCCAAACCTAGCCCTGAACCCTAAAAATATCCTTGTACCCCAAAGCCCATACCTATCCCTAAACCCTAAAACTACCCCTGTACCCCATAACCCAAAACTATATCTGAACCCTTAAAATACCCAAATACCCCAAAACATATACCTCAGTACCCCAAAACATATACCCCTATACACATACTTACCTTATCCAAACATTAAAAAAAACATGCTTTTACCATTCATGCATTTACAACGAATTTCATTGTAAATGTATGCGTGGTAAAAGCATATAAAATGTAATGCCATGCGTTATAATGGCATTGCGGAGTCATGGTACTTTTGTAATTAAAGTATGCAGAGTGATGGTATGCGGAAAGAAAGTTGTGGAATAATGGGTGTTTACCCTCCCCCGGTAAGTACATTGGTGGCACGGCGACCCACATCTCCAGCAACATACTCATATTTTTTCACCCCAGATTTGAAAAATGCACAGGTCTTCTCATTGATGGCCAGCACCGACATACACTTTTAGACACTCCTCCCGCCACAAGTTCTAGAATTGCGAACTTTAGAGCTGGGGAGCTACATTTGAATCTCGGCATCAGCTCAACATCCTGTGATTCCAGGCAAATCTCTTTGTCTCCCCGTGCCTACCACAAATGAATGTGTTCTTCTGTAATGTAAATTGTGCTCATGCCATGTTGTCGAGTTCGCGCTATATAATATTGCAAGGAAAAATAAATTAGGGAAACTCGAATTCACACACTACTGAACGCGCACTCTTAAGTGCATCACCAATGCACTGTGAATCGGAGCGTTTCACAGGCCTGTCACAGATAAGAAATGCTATCAAAACGGCAGCAATTCATACCCGGACAACGTCGGGACGGGCTGCTAGTCCTTAATATAATAATCCTCTGAGGATGGATGCATATTTGCGTGGCGGCCTCTGGCAGGGATTTGGCGGCCTCCGGCTCTGTTCCACTTCCAAACACCATGACCCCCTCTCTTCAATGGCCTCCACGGTCCGCCCTGCCCAGACCCCCTCTTCCGGGGCCCCCTACCTACGCTCCCTGCACAGGGCAGCCATGAGCCTAGAGCCGCCCCTGGGCCAGCTATGCTTCCACGAGGAGCTCAGCCAGCCCTGGGTTTCTCTTTGCTCCCTGGCATTTGTAGTCCAGTTAAAACCTAGACTACAAGTCCCAGAATGCAAATAAGGGACTTCGATTGGACGAGCTATTCAAGTATGCATCTGGGAAACTTGACAGCTCTGATGTATTTGCGAATGAGCGTTTCACACCCTAAGTCACTATTAAACACTTAGTGCACAAGGTACAATCTCAATGGCAGAAAATCGGATCCTACGGTGGAATTAACTGAAAAATACATTTTAGGGTGAGGATGAATAACAGCTTCAGAGTTTAATGGCTGTGCAATCTACATACAGAACATCCTGGGAATTTAGAAACATTTTGCACTTGGTGTGCCTCCCTGGGAACATACATAAACGCCTCCCATTTAAAGCATGACAAGTGCCTTCCCAGGGGTAGAAGGGAAAGGTTACTTCCAGATTTTCTGGGGTAAAGGGAAGTGCGGTTTAGCACATTGTAGCCACATGTAAATGATCCACTAGTGCCCGTGGATCGATAGCAATATCCTGGGAAAATCAACTCCTTTTGTAGATTCCCCTGTGTACTCATTTAGGCTTTTGTGCATTAAAAATAATCTGTAAATTACACACATCATGATATAAGCCTACAATACACGGATGTAGGCATTTCTTTCTGAGTCGACTCCACCGTGGGAAGATTTAAACTGCATCAGGGAATCCAGGTAATTTAAAAAGTAAATCAGGGGAATAGTGCAGCTATTTAGATGAGGGGTTAGGGATAATGCTTGTTGAATTAATAACAACATTATATTTTACTGACATCCATTTAAGCTGCTATTTATTCATACATTAATAAGTGGTAGCTCAGATGATGCTAGTAACTAAAGTTTAATAGAGCGGTGAGAAACAGGCATTAATATTAAACAAATGAATGGGACTCTATCAACATCAAAAAGATGAAAGGCTGAGCGAGCCCTGTCAAGATTTTTAAATGTCAAAACTGCCTGAGGTTCGACACAGAAGTCCACATCCTTGGCTAAGACCACTGAGCTCCTTGCAGGTGTCAGAGGCCCCACCTCGTGATTTCAAAACCTTTTGTGAACCTAAGTTCCACTTGTACAAAATGTGTCATGTTACAAAACGAGACATCTGCAGGTTCAAATAACAGACCTGATTTACAGAATCAGGATCTGCGATGGAGGTTACGACCACCTAAAGCCCACAAGTTAAGCAGATTTTCCGGAGTTGTAAATGTAGATTTTGGGGTGGGAAAGGGGATATTCCTGTAAGAGGGGCATGGGGTGACCTTTGGGAAAGTAGCAAATGGAAAGTATGCAAATCAATAAGAGAGGAAAAAGTAAAAAAGAGCTAGTTCGTTTCCCCTGTATGAATCAGTGTAATCAAGAAGAACCGGCTTGCAGTTAGAAGCCTCAAGGTTGTGTTTGTGAGAAACCAGAAGGTTTCTAAAGAAAACCCTCACCCACCAACCTAGTTGGTGGCATGCTTCATCATCGGGTCCCACCCAAGGTGCCAAGTGCACCCTGGGTATGCTGCGATGCCTGAACTACAGCGGAACAGGTTTTTTTGTGCAGTGTGGTGCAGTGAGTGTGATATTAAAACTATATATAGGGTCCCTTTTGTGGATTACTTTTAATGGTGGGTCCTATGACAGGGTTATAAATCAGGGTTGCAGATATGTGTAGAGTTTTAAGTTTGGACTCAAATATCCTAAGGATAGGTCTACATGTTTCAGCCAGTCTCTTACGTGGGCTGGCTTACGTCAGGAACAGTGTGAAAAAAGTGTATAAACAGTGTATAAACCGGTCAGGTTTAAGTCTACCTGACCTGATTGCATATAAAGTGCACTGCACAAAAAAATCCGCTCCGCTGTAGTTCTGATACCGCAGATATTAGTCAATTGCATAACGTAAAATTATGAGGGCTCCCTTCAGAATGTAAAGAGTGGTCTCTAAAGTCCCCTATATCTTACAAATATTAATTGGCTCTAGACATAATGGGGCCCCTCTGAAGGGTTAGGGGGCTCTGAGGGGGGTACAACCCGCCAATGCGCCGCTGGGGCTGCATGGGACCTGTGTTACACCCCTGATATCAGTTTTGAGGTGTGGAATTGACTACTATTTCCTAGTGAAACGTTACAGCATGAATCAGAATAGGAGCACCCGATTACCATGGTAATTCCCCATTTTGCCCAGTTTCCAGGCCAGAGATTTCAATAAGCGTTAGCTCATGAAACATCTTGGCGTGGAAATAGTAGAAGTTTGGTTTTCCCATAGGAGTTGTAATGCCTCTTTGTCCAGTCAGTAGTAATTTCACAGAAACCAAAGGCCTAAACCTATAACTGGTATTGTAATAACTTTTTTGTTTACCAGGCTGGTAAAGAACAAAAATCTGAAAAAGTGCGCGCCCACAAGTGTAAGTAAATGAGGAAACTAAGGCCCTCTTGCACAAAGATTCCTCCTAAGAAAACATAAATTGTGACATTTAACGATTCGCAATTTGCTATTTCTTGCCGGGAATGTACAAAAAATGGATTCAGTAAAAGCACACCGACTTTTACCAAATGCATTTGAATTTTGCAACTGACCTATGTATTAATAGATTAGTTCACAAAATACAGAATCGTAGTGGGTTTCAGTTCGACCAATCTCATTAATATGCATGACGTAGGTCACAAATTGCAGCCCACTACATTTGGATACATTCACAGGCATGATGGGGTCAGCAAACCACCAGGTCTGTGATTGCTTCTAAATAAAGTGATCTTCCTTAAAGTAAAACAGGATGTGTTATAAAAAAAAAGACAAATTAGACAAACCTTTATTAGGAGAAGGCCTTTAGGGATCCCTTCAGGTTTGCTAATGGCTTACCCAGTATCTAGAAGGGACGCCCTTAACACGCCCTTTCCTAATACCGAATCAGTATCCATTTCCAGACCCAAACAGTGATTCAGTAAGATTCAGTAACATCCTCACGAATCTCTGTTTGAGTTCTGAGAATAGAAAAATGTCATTTGGTGGAAGGAAAAGCTTTCATTTTACAAATCAGAGCCTTACCGATTGCAAAATCACTTAGTACATGAGGGCCTAAAAATATTGAAATGATATAACACCACAAAACCTAAATTGAAATTGCTGAACACTCATAACTTTAATACACTGGTCTTTGGAGCATTGTTGGCTTCTTAACTTGGATAAGCTCACCAAGGTTAGTCAATGTATATTAGTCTAAAAAAAAAGATTATAATTGTCTGCAACTTCAAATTATGTGCCATGGCATATCAAGAAAACAAACAAAAAACTAGAGCTGCTTAAATGAACATTAATTACTTAGATTTACTCATGACAGAATTCCATATGATCTCTTTTTTGCTTGCTACGCCATTAGAGATGTGGACCATCGAGGTGCAAATCAGCCCTGATGTCAGTGCAAAATGGACAATCCAGCAGCAACTGCTAGGCCACGTGTAATCTAAGCAGATATGTAACAAATCCCAGATATGTATCGGCACTGTTGGGCCTTCATCAGTGAGGTGTCATTTAATTTGGGTGATTTTAAAATAACTTGGATGGTTGAGCTACTGTGTTAACCCGTTGAGTGCTGATGACGGAACCGCTCCGTCATCAGCTACGGGTGAGCTGTGCTGATGACGGAGCGGTTCCGTCATGGCCCGCTCGGCGCGCCTGTGCGGCGCGAATTTCGCGCCTGCGCTGACGTTCTATTGAGCGGGGCGGGCCATGACGGAACCGCTCCGTCACAAGCACAGGTCAACCGACGCTGGTGACGGAGCGGTTCCGTCACCAGCATGCGGCCGCCGCGCGCCCGCCCCGCCCCCTTAGCACTGCGGCGGAATAGCCGCCGCAGTGAAGGGGTTAAACCTGCATGTCCCCAGATGAAATGATTATAGTTGAATATGAAAATAATAACACCTGCTACCTGAAGGCCAAATGTGGGGAATGGCAGTTGCAACTGCTACCCATTCTACAGGTGAGGCAGAGCAAGGAAAAATAACTAAAAAATATATAAGTATACACTTACATTCTGCTCCCATGCCGCACTTTACTGCTCCTCTGCTCCCTGCTCTGCAGTTCCCATGAGCACAGGCTCCCAAGCTCACCACGCAATCCCAGCGCTTCTCTTATGCTATTACTTACAGAATGAGAGAAGCAGTGGGACTGGGCAGAGCGAGTCAGTTTCATGCTCCAGCAGGGACTGGGAGCCTGTGCTCCTGAGCCCTGCAGATATTTTCAAGAAATAGCCTGGAGCTATTCAAGTGCGCATGTCTGTTTAGCCAGCCGGTAATGGCCGGCTAACCAGACATGTCTTCTTTCAGTGCCCACTACTCCTCCTCGAACTGCTGATGACGCTGCAACCTAGCCCCGCCGCAGACTCAGTTGACTCATCAAACCCAGCCAAGTTAATGAAAAATAAAATTCAAATAACAGTGTTTTATTATAATTTTATTTGTCATTTTCTGCCTTTAAGCAGTAGGGCGACTCTCCTCCGCCATAGCGGATGAGCTGTCCCAGGGTAATGCAACTGCATAAAATCTTTCCAGTTTTTTCTGTGAGGACCCATGGATTTTTGATTCTCTACTGTGAACCGAGACTTGCTCATCAGTCCTCTAGCCACATCCACTACATTATACAGAATTCTTCTTCCCTACTTTCAGCACAGCCAATGCATATATGAGCCTGTCCTGTCTATAGGGTAATAATATAGAGATTAAAAAATCAACTCTAAGTCCAGGATAACTAACGTGACATGGTAGTGGAAAGACAACCAACAACCTCAACCTGTAGAAGAAATCTTATTACAGCAACCCCAGTAGTCTTGACAGTTCTGCCCCAACCAGAAGCCTCTGTATGCCCGCTATGTTCAGTATATCCAATATAAAGAAATATAAATAATTAGTCTAACTCACCACCTAGACTAAGTGGAACCTACTGAAAGTAAAATCAAATTATGTAGGTAGTTTTTCCCAAAACGGATCCCTCTGCATTCGGAAATGGAAAAGGTCTCAATTTACAAATCTATGAAATGTGGATGTTTGCTTGCCTAGAGACCAACCAAAGTGACTATTACTGGAGAGAGCTAAGAGACCTCTTATACATCTTAACACCCCTACCTGTCTAGAGTTCCTGTGATCTCAAGTGGTTACAAACCATACCCCGAGGGAGGGAGCAGGAGAGGGCCACTGAGTGTGAATCTGCTATTTCAGAATTTATTTGACTCCCTAATCACAGGGCATCCTCCGGCAGTTGGTCTCTTGCAAGACATCAGGATTCTTCTAAGCTGTGGTGCAGTGCAGAGATGGGCTCCAGATGGTAATGGGATATCTTTGAAAAGAGTAAACTTGACCTCAAAGATATTGGGCACAATAGTGAGCAGTTTCAGTTGTTGATTTTGTCAATGTAAAGTACTCTGGTTAATAGGTTGGCCACTTACCTCTCTGGGCCATCTAGAAACTGAAGAGAAAACACTTTCCTGTCAACTGTGCTGAAAACATTTCAACCATAAGGAATGGACTCAACAAGTGCTGGAAGGCACTTCCCTGACTTGGACAACAGGGATAGTAGAACATAAATCAGATAGGAGGAGAGGCTACGATAGAAGCCAGAGAGGTTAGCAGCCTATCTGAGGGCCTTACATCAGAGGAGTCTGGTGATCAGCTCATATAACTACAGTCAGTTCTTCTTGGAGGGCTTAGGGGACTTTGGGGAGACCCCTACACCAAGAGGAGTGGAGTAATTGAGCTAAGTCTAGATCAAAACGCCAGACTTGATTCCTTAAAGACATGGGCAGTATCCAATTGCTGAAACACTATTCATCAACTCATCCAATAGGCTAGGTACTATGCATGGGCCTAAACAATCATATATACACTATCCATGCATTGCCTAAATCACCTATATACTATGAATACACTCTTGCAATCACCTAGGTACTTGAGTTGCACTCATTTAATCATCCTACCAATATCTATACATGTATTGAATTATTGAAGTATTAGTCACGTACTTGTCGAATCATTCAGACTCTACTCATGCAGTCATCCAAACACCCAGATACTAGTGGTATACTCATTAAAAAATGCAGACAGTAACTATGCAGATATGGAATGATCCATGGAGTTATGACAAAGTCAGGGAATCATCTAAGCACTTATTGTATCCTCACAGAATCACCTAGGCACTACCTATGCATTCATTCAATCATCCAGGGAGTATTTATGTATTCATCCACAAACCCATGTATTTACAAGTTTTGCTGATGGAAATTAGACAATATGGGTGATAGGTTTATTACAATGGTACTCTCTACATAATTACATGAGTACATGAGTAGAGCCTGAGTGTTTCATTAGTGCACGCATATGCCTCAGTATTTCAATGCATATGCATGGGTTGAAAGTGGGTGTTTAGATGGCTGCATAGGTTCTGCGTAGATGTTATAATGTTTGCATAGTTACAGCCTTGTAAATCTAGTGTTACATTTAAAAAAGTGTTGAAGAAGGAGAGATGATGCAAAACAGAAAGAACAAGCTGTGAGAGTAGTTGATAAGGCCTTTGCTTTGAAGAGGAAGCTTTTCATTTTGAAAAATAGAATGAAGGCTCTTGACAATAATAATGTTTTGCATGAGGAGACAAAACCAGAAGAAAAGATTAGTGAATAGAAATAACTGTTGTGCAGTTTTTAGTGGACAATGGATACATACTTCTTGTAAAGAGCCTTTCTTTAATGAAGAAAGCTATATCTTGTGTGAGAAATTAGTTCATGCTATTGATTAAAGAGGATGATGTTATCAAATGAAGAATGGTAGTCATATCGCAAAAGAGGTGATGGTATCTAGAAATGTAGAAGAAGGTATTGCAGAAGAGGTACGAGGAAGGCGTAGATAGGGTACTGTATACATATGGAATTGTTGTAGTGTTTCTAGTATTAGACAGGAATCCATTGATATATTAAGAAATGTCCTATGTATCTTCCCAAGGCAAAGTTTAAAACACAAAAAAAGTTATACCACTCAACAATGCAAACTTTAGGTAGAAGACTGTATTATGTAAAAACTCCTGCTTTAGGTTTAGGAGAAATAAGCAGAGCACCTTTGCATGGTATCTGGCAGATGTGGGAAAGGTTTCTGGTCATGTGCAGTTTTGTTTCTTTGGTCCTGAGCAGGATTCTATGGAAAATAAAGAGTTGTTAAGAGGAGGAGTTGCAGAACAAGACACGTATATTACAGTTGATATTTTCAAAAACGAGATTATACAATTTAATGGACTCTTCTGTAAAAAGCAGAGTATGTTTGTATATGTTGTTGATGCACTTACTAGAAGATTTAAACAGATTGTTGACTTCTATTTAAAAAGGGAAAAAGTAAATTATGATAACTGGCAAAAGGTAGCTGTGTATTTATTTGTAGAGGGGTGGTTTGACTTGTGTATACGGCAAGTTATATGTAAGTAGTGTTACTATAAATTGGAAGATAATAAAATGAACAACAGAGAAATATTAGATGGTCATTTTATTAAATAATAAAAAGCCTGCTAATGTAGAAAAACTATGAATGTCAAAGATGTAAAAAACACCAACATTTATTATTCTTTCCAGCATTGCAAAGGGTTGTTATGGACTACTCTCTAGGATTAACTACAACTCCACAATTCATGCAGTATGATGCCATTGGGGAAAACTGTGGAGCCAAATCTTGAAGTCGAAATTGGACTTTTGAATGGACTCTGCTTCGGTGGTGTTGTGCTGCTATTAAAGTCGAGGGTCCTTCAGCTTTGAATTGCCTTCTTGCTGCTCACTAGAACTCCTCTTATGAAATGTGCAAAAAAGATTAAAGGGGGAAAAATACCATCTATGATTTTTGCCAGCATGAATACCTGTAACACACTGCTCACCAGCACTTATAACAACATTACAGTCCGTGCAGTATGTGGCCATTCTTGACAAATATGGAGCCATATCTGCTGCAGTAGTCTGCACCTCAGAAGAGGGTTTCTGACAAGGAATTGTTGGTGCTGCCACTGAAGTAGATGATCCTCCAGCTTCATTCTGCTTTAGATAGTATAACATGGACATTGTCCCACGTGTATATCTTTTGTTCGTCCCTCTAGAGAGGTTCTTGTCAGACATTGTGCATTGACTAGTTTTGCAACAGTTCTTGATTCCTCATACGTTAGGGTAACAATGGATAGTTTGACGTTTGTTTGGTAATTATGTTGCGTTTGTGTGTTTAGATGTTGAAAGTAATTTTTTGAGACTGTTTCTTTTTTTACAAATATGTTGTGTAAATAAAAATAAACCAATATGCTACTAAACAGCTAGACTCAAACTTTGTGTAAAAAATGTCTATATATCTGTTTTACACTTTTTCATTTGTGTTCGTAACTACTAATTTCATTGCGACCTCAGGTGATGCTGTGAAGAAAGAAAATGCATTTTGATGTAGGTTTTTCTTCAAATAAATTCAAAGGGTAAAGTTATATTAGTATCTTACTAAATAGCAACACTAAAACTTTATTTCAAATATGTTTATACATGTGTTTTACACTTTGTCAAAAACACCCGGTATTTACAGTCTGTCCTTGGCAATTACACTCATTAAATCATACAGGCACTACCTGTGCAATCACCAAGGACGTCCTTTCTGCAAAAGTGCCTCCTGGCATAGTACTAGTTGGGGGATAAAGTCTCCTTGGCTAGTTGTTTGAGGACCAATTGTTACGTCCAGCAGGTTGAACAAAGTCAGTTTGCTAAGAGGTGTTCTGAAGCCACGCCCCCTTTCTGCACCACTCTGCAAACACATCTTCTGGCACACTACTGGTTGGGGAATAACATTGTCTTGGATGCTAAAGGACCTTGGGAATGAAGAAGTCCTCCTGGTACTTTATATAAGTCCTACTGAGCGGGATTTCTGAAAGCTGGTCAAAGGCCCTGCCCCCTTTCCACAGCATTCTGCAAAGACCATTGCTACTTAAAAAAACATGGAAATTCACTGGAAGAACCAAAGGTTACAGGTAAATTATAGTGAGGAATTAGCATTTTAAAAACCCTAGAAATTCCCTGAAAAAAACAAAGGTTAAAGGGCTGTTATAGTTAGGAAATAGAATTTTTAAAAACCTTAGATATTCACTGAAAAAAACAAAGGTTACAGGGACGTTATAGTTAGGTTGACATTTCATTTGTAGAAATTCAGCAGTTATAGTTAGCTAAGCTAACTATAACTTGCGCCCCCCCAATGCACTGCTTATGACCTCACATATAACATCACTCATGACATGATAGGTGACATCACTGATGACATCACTTGTCACATCTCAAATGACACATTCCACATTGGTATCTCCACTTGTCGTTTGCTTCCCTGACTCATGTCCTCCGTATTGCTTCACCCCACCCATACCCTTCTTGATACTTCCACCATCCCCATATTGCTCTTGCCACTATTGCTTTCACCACCCCTGGGTTGCTTCTTCCACCCACAAACACTTTCCTAAATGTTTTCATGTTCTGATCCAACTAGGAGTGGCAAATAAAAAGAGAAAAAAAGCAACATGCCATACCTTTTTTTCTTATTTAGCCATGCTGCAGTGCATTGAGTGATGCTGTAAAACATAACTAAAACCATTGGTAAAACCAGTAGATCCCAAAGGAGAGACCTTTCGCCTTTGCTTGTTACCTACTCTTTCCATAGGTGAGGGGGCAACAAATGATTTTCTTTATATTATTTAAGCTGCTGCTGGACAATTGTTTTTAATGTTGGAGCCCACTTAGGACTTTTATATGGGTCTGGACGACAGAGTATACTCATAGTGTACCCTTATTCACTATTTTGTTTATTTTTCCAAACCCTGTCTTCAGTGAACCTCTTTGACCAATGGCTCTCCAATAGAATTTTTCTGTGATGGTCAGACAATCAAAGGGCAAATCAGATTTGGATCTAGATATTAACAGATCTGGGTGTAGATCCACAAACTATAATGGACAACAGGAACAAAATATCCTTTGTACAGTATCGCTTATATTTTTAAAATGGAGTCATAGATCTTCTAAAATTTAACTTTCAAAGCTTGTTTGACATATTTGTAAGACAAATATCTCAAAAACTTCTGAATTAATTTAATGGAAACAAAGCAATGGCACACGTCTGAATAAAGTTCCAGTTTCATGCCAAGTTTGGTGTTACTCTGTTTATTCATTTTTACTTTATTAACAGTTAAAATCCAAAATGCTTAATTAGGCTAAACTTAGACATTAAAATTATTTCATTTGGAAAATAAATTGACCAAAGAGGATCAAAGTTATAAGCAAATCAAAAATTTCCTTTTCAGTGAAATGTTAGACCTGACCTATCCTACACAGTTGCTATTGCTGACTATGTCATATAAATACACATACACCATTTTGCATGTTTGTAATGCAGAAAAGCCATCCCTGACATTCCCTTTGCTCACAGCTCCACTTGCAAGAAACTCTTCTGTGCCACCAGGTCATGGTTAGAGCACGCTCTGACAGCATGGTCTAACACCAAAACTGAACTCTAATAAATGGCAATTTAAATAACACCCTTCTTCTAGTCATGCTATATAGAGTGTCTAACTTCTTAGTCACCAATCTGAAAAGTACTTTGGGATATTGGCAAGAGGTAAAAAAGTGGTATATTAAAGCTGCAATACAACCTAAAGCACACTGAAAATAAAATAGCAATCCAACAAATCATCATCCAGGCTGTCAGAAGTAATATTAGGGCAATCATTTCTAACAAGCTGTTCATTTTCCTGTACAGGTAATTTTTTCTATGCTGTATACAACATACGTAACCTTTAGCATACAAGAAGGGCAGAATGAGTGAAGCCATGCTCAGAGGTTCAGCGTTAGATCTGTTTGTGATGCTCACTCAAGGTACCACTCCAACAGGTTTTCAACGTTTCTGTCTCGAATATAAAGTCTTATGGTGTTCATAAGTCTTTTGCAATTTGTATACAAATTCCTAGGCTTACTTTCATAGTAGATATAGCAGTAATTCTTTGCTAAGATTTTCAGGAGTGAAAGGTGATGGTGCCCCCTCCCCCCAGCGCCTTGGGACCCTATGGGTGAGTAGTCGCGCTTTACAAGTCACTTGATTGATTGATTGATTGATTGATGATGCCTCATGGCTGCAGTTGCAAATGTCAGTCAGCATGACAGTGAATAGCTAGATGGCTTGATGCTTAATCTATAGCCACTCATGGTGGTGTTCTTTCATGAAGCTGAAGAAGCAGTAACTGGCATTCACTATACAGAGCTGTGTTTACCGATTTGAAGGGGAAGCCACATGGCAGTGGCGTTGTGAACCCCCCGCTTTCACAGCTTAAGGGGGTGCTTCAGGGGAAAGAGGGTGTTGAGAAATAATTATTTATGAGCCTGTTTTGTCTGCAGCTCTACAGACAACAGCTCTTACAAAACGCAAAGTAAGAGAAAATCCTAACAGGTCAGGGATGCAAAGCCATTCTTGGTAAAAGAAGTCACCGAGGTAAAATGATGAAAGAAAGGGAGGGAAAGGTTGTGCAAGGGCGTAGCTTCCATTTGTGCAACAGGTGGCGTGGCACCAGGCCCAGAGGCATGGGGGCCCACTGTTCCCTGTTTATTGTTGTATTTTATAATTCGGGTAGCAGTCAGGGGCGCATTTCTTTCCTTGCATTAAAGCTCACATTACACTGGCTATGCTACTGTGTGTGTGTGGTGTGAGAGAGAGAGGTCTGGAAGAAAGAGTTGAGGGAAGGACGTATGAAAAGAAGAATGAAACTTTCACAAGAATGAATGGCCAAAAGCATTATAAGATTAATACATAGGTGAAAGGACAGACGGATGAAGTGTAAAACATTTGCATGAGTGGTTGAAAGAAAGAAGATCAAGAATGACGAAAGGCTGGGTGAATAGGTGACTGGATGGATGAACACCTGCAGCTGTATTATACATGCTGGTAAGTGAAATGGGCAACCCAATCTACCCTTGAGGGCCTGGGGCAAAGTGAAATAGGCGGGTAAGTGTGCATTCAAGGGATTTATTCAAGTTCTCAGTTAATGTATTCGCCATCACAGTTGGGTGCAAGATTTGTTATGTACTTGCCAATTGATTTCTTTCATCAACTTATTCTCTCATAACACAATTCCTTTGTACTTGGAAATAGATCACAGAAAAATATACATGAAGCAGAATATATATCAAAATAGAATAAAGTACAGTAAACAGCAAACAAACACGGGGTATATATAAAAATAAACAATTTTTATCATGAAATCGGCACTATTGGAATACCATTGTTAAAGAGACCTAAATATGCTAAGAGTACGTGGTTGATCAACTCATATAAATATCATAAAATCCGCCAAATAACAGCTAGAATGAAATGACAGACATTGATGAATTACATTGTGGATAAGAAATGTTGTATCCGTAAAGGCCAATGTCGGCTTAAGATCAAGAATAACTTGAATTAATCAATCAATGGTTCAACACAATAATAATGAATAGATATGTTGCGCAACAAATGAAAATTCTAAATAAAACCTTGGTTAACATATAGGCATGACATTGCGATATGTTACAAATACTGTTATAGGTTAGATAATGATTTAAAATGATTGTCAACAATGAGATGTGATACTGGTTTTAAATGAAATATTTAAGAAACTTTGCTTTAGCTACACGGGTGATATATTGTACTATCATTTTTGTTAGAATATATGGTAATTATTCTCTGTTCTACACCACATTAGGGGGTAGCAATTTTAATAAATTTTAGTCCTGAAGATTGTCTCATCGATGAAAACCCAGAGACCGAAACGTCAACTTGTACCCTTCTTACCCAGATATTTTTAGATTTTGACTGTGAAAAGGTGTTTACAATTGTTACAGTGAAGATTGAAATATCAAATTAGTACTTTCATGTTTCATTGTATGTATTATCCATAAACACCCTAGATGAAATGAAATTTCAAGATAAAAATTGATTCTTTTTATATACACCCGTGTTTGTTTGCTGTTTACTGTACTTTATTCTATTTTGATATATATTCTGCTTGATATATATTTTCTGTGATCTATTTCTAAGTACAAAGGATTTGTGTTGTGAGAGAATAAGTTGATGAAAGAAATCAATTGACAAGTACATAACAAATCTTGCCCCCAACTGTGATTGCGAATAAATTAACTGAGTACTTGTATTATACATGCAGCACATTTTCCTTGATTACACTGGGAGCATCTTTTAAAAGGTGCGCCCGGTGCTATGAAGGAAAATGCTCTGTATTGGAATGAATAAGGTGCCCCAAGGGCAGGCGCTAACTCAAGCTGCCCTGGGGTCAGTGCATTCATGTGAAAAATGGAGCAGCTGCTTTGAAGCTGCTCCGTATTGCAGAGTGCAGGTGGCAACCTGCCTGCACTTTTAAAGGGGATTAGAGATCACCTTGCAGGCGGGTTCCGTGAGTGACTACACCAGACTACCAGAGGATGTCAGGGGGTCCATGGACTCCGTTTCCCCACTCCATAGGGCTGCTATCAGGGGGTGCTCTA
Organism: Lissotriton vulgaris; assembly: GCF_964263255.1. Lineage (NCBI taxonomy): Eukaryota > Metazoa > Chordata > Amphibia > Caudata > Salamandridae > Lissotriton > Lissotriton vulgaris. The sequence goes on from NC_141697.1 coordinate 184,615,188, forward strand.
ACAGTGTGCCACTGCCACCTTTTAGGTGGATGGAAGAGTGTAATGATAAACGGTAGATAGAATTGTAAAGGAAGGATGTATGGAATGGTGAAAGGATGGATGAAAGCATTAAAAAATTGATGGATGCAAGAAAAGCTTAAAGGATGGAGAGAAAGATGGACAGAGGTGGGATAAAGGGTCCACGTCTAAGGTGGGTAGGGATTGCTCACCTCGCTCACCGATGTTATTCGTGGTATGGATCAAAGTGGGGGTATTTTAGCATTCTAGCTACTCCATTGCCGCAAGGTATGCATACCTTTCAATGCATCCTCATCTGAGGGTGCCTCTCTCCTTGGGTTCATCTTCACCATCAAGACATTCAAGATGCCTTCGCTAGGATCATTGGCCTTGATTCCTGCTCACCGTCCATAAAGATGTTCTTTGCATTTGATTCCAATTGATATATATATTCACTGAAAAAACAAAAGGTTACAGGGATTTTCTAGTTAGGAAATTGAATTTTAACAATCTTAGATATTCACTGAGAAAAGTAAAAAGGTGAGAGGGAGACAGCAGCATGGAACTGGGGGAAGAAGCACACAGGCGAGAAAGCAATGAGGGAGAAGCAGGTGCAATGCTGATAAATCGGGGGAGAAGCACATAGACTAGAGAGGAATAAAGAATGCTGGGAGAGGGAAGTACATAAAGGAGAGAGCTGTAAAACACATGCACTCTAGTGGAGTACTTACCCCAAAAAGAAAAAAGTTGAAGTTGAAAAGCAGGCAGTGAAAAGACACAAGAAATGAGACCATTCTCCAGGAGAGGGATTAACACAAGAAGATGAAGTAAAGCCAACACAAGGCAACGAATAAGAAGCAAGCAAATGAGATTGACAACAAACCCAACCAATGGGCAGGCTCTAAGCCCACTGTATGCTGACAATACATCTCACAACAGACAGTGCTTGCGCTGTCTTGGAGGCAAGACCTGAAAATCAGTAAAATGCCATGGACTGGCCCAAAAAATATGAATGTAAATTTTAAATGTAAATTGATACTTGTATAGCGCACTACTCACCCGCAAGGGTCTCAAGGCGCTTGTACAAATACCGCTGTGGAACCCATCCTGGCTTTCGCTGTGAGGCGTCCACTCCTGGGAACCCCCAAGGTGGAGGCCAGGCATCCTTAGCGTTGTGGGGCCCGTTGTGGAGATTAAGCAAGCTATTGCCCAGAGTTGCAGAGTGGGACTCCATGATTGGAATAGGCACCGAGGCGAGAATTATCAGGTCCGTGGAATTTTGAGCCCAAGACCCGCCGAGGCGGGGAATTGAACCCTGGTCCCGGGCTAGACATCTGCATCAGGGTCTAGACAATGCTTCATGTGGGCTCACCAATCAAGAAAATAACTGAAGGGAGCTGACTCAAAGTCTTTCTCTAGGCTTATGGTGCATGTTGCACTGACATAAAATGTGTTCATCTGCTAAAGTTGGGTTAGAGAGTCTCCTTTCTACTCAGCTTTCACAACCATGTCCTAAGCTGGGTTTCTTACTCTCACTAACCAACATCTGCAGGAAAAGCTGTGAAGATCGCTCTCCGTCGCATCCACCCTTTTGTGTGGTGTTTTTCGAGGCTTGACCCTAGCTCTTCCCCTGTACATGGAGCTGCTGAGCCACCTGGTGAGTCTCTCTTCAGCAACATGCAGGTGTCACACAATCCACCTGAAACTCTCCACTATCAAATGTGTAATAAAGCTAGGTTCCCTACTTTGAGAAACTCAAGGCTGCAATGGCAGAAAGTGTTCCAATGCTTCAGCCATAGAAGTAGAATTCTCCTCCTGACTCCCAGGCACAGAAATTACCCTGCACTGCTAGAGGGATAGAACACGTGGCTCTGAACATCACTCTCCCCCATGGTAAAACCCTTATGCTATACTATCGATTGTACATTAACTCTTATCCATGACATCAACCAGATAGCCAAGTCATCAAACCTCTTCCCGCAGTGCCGTTAAGAAATACCCCTGAAAACTGTAGTCAAAGACCTCAGCATTTCCAGGACTGAACTTTGGAATCCTAGTTGCTGTCCCACCATCCTCTCTCCCTCTGATTTTGGTATATGTATATATTTTGGAGCTAGACTCAACACCAACCCAAAACAGTTTGACAATATCACTCAGATTCCTATGTGATCCTAACTGGTAATCAGACAAAATATCGAAAATAAATATCGGAAAGACAAAATATCGAAGGTCACAAGTATAGGGAAGCAAAAATATCGGATACAAAAATATCGGAATAGGTAAGTGAAAAAAAATATCGAAAACAATAATATCGTTTGACAAAATATCGACAATACAAAATATTGTGTACTAATGGAAATAATCAATAGTATAGGAAAAAGTAAAATAATTGTACATAAAATGTAGTAAAAAAAATATATTTTATTAATTATATATTTTTTAAAAACATATCTAGGTTTAGGAGCGGGTTATTGGGTTTATAGGGGATAAGGGTGGGAAGTAATTTAATAATAATTAATTAATTGGTAATTATTTTTAATTATTTAGTTAATTAAGATCATATAGTCCATATTATTAAAGAGTAATTAATTGGTGATTAATTAATAATAATTAATTATTTATAATAATGAGGTTAATTATTTTAACATATATAATATTTTTTTGTGTTAATTTAAATGTTATAAATAATTTTATTTTTTTTAAAAATTTCTAGGTTTAGGAGCGGGTTATTGGGTTTATAGGGGATAAGGGTGGGAAGTAATTTAATAATAATAAATTAATTAATATATTAATCAATATTCCTAAATTATACATAATTGGTAATTAATTATAATTAATTAGTTAATTAATTAAGATCATATAGTCCATATTATTCTTTATTAATTAATTGGTAATTAATTAATAATAATTAGTTCATTATATTAATGAGGTTAATTATTTTAACATATATTATTTTTATTAGTGTTAATTTACATTTTATAAAACAAATTTTTCTTTAAAACATATCTAGGTTTAGGAGCGGGTAATTGGGTTTATAGGGGATAAGGGTGGGAAGTAATATAATAATAATTAATTAATTATTATATGTTATTCTGTATATTTCTAATTTATACCTAATTGGTAATTAATGTAAATTAAGTAGTTAATTATTTGAGATCATATAGTACATATTATTAATAACTAATTTATTGGTAATTAATTAATTATAATTACTTAATTATATTATTTATGTGAATTATTTAAAAGTATATAATTTATATTTGTGTTAATTAAATTTTGAAAACTTATCATTATTATTTTAATTTTTTTATTACAGCTAATGAGTTCATATATGTACGTTATTGTTAATTATTTTTTAATTGGTAATTAAATAATAATAATTAATATTGGGTAAAGGAATTTGTTGAGAGTTATTGTGTAGTTTTCCGTTTGTGGGTAAAGGGGTATTTGTTGGGTTCAGGGTCAGTTTTCAGTTTTTGGGTAAAGGGCTATTTTTTGGGTTCAGGGTTAGTTTTCTGTTTGTGGGTAATGGGGTATTTGTTGGGTTCAGGGTCAGTTTTCAGTTTTTGGGTAAAGGGGTATTTGTTGAGTTCAGGGTCAGTTTTCAGTTTTTGGGTAAAGGGGTATTTGTTGGGTTCAGGGTCAGTTTACAGTTTTTGGGTAAAGGGGTATTTGTTGGGTTCTGGGTCAGTTTTTAGTTTTTGGGTAAAGGGGTATTTGTTGGGTTCAGGGTCAGTTTTCAGTTTTTGGGTAAAGGGGTATTTGTTGGGTTCTGGGTCAGTTTTCAGTTTTTGGGTAAAGGGGTATTTGTTGGGTTCAGGGTCAGTTTTTAGTTTTTGGGTAAAGGGGTATTTGTTGGGTTCAGGGTCAGTTTTTAGTTTTTGGGTAAAGGGGTATTTGTTGGGTTCTGGGTCAGTTTTCAGTTTTTAGATAAAGGGGTATTTTTAGGGTTCAGGGTCAGTTTTCAGTTTTTGGGTAAAAGGGTATTTGTTGGTTTCAGGGTCAGTTTTCAGTTTTTGGGTAAAGGGGTATTTGTTGGGTTCTGGGTCAGTTTTTAGTTTTTGGGTAAAGGGGTATTTGTTGGGTTCAGGGTCAGTTTTCAGTTTTTGGGTAAAGGGGTATTTGTTGGTTTCTGGGTCAGTTTACAGTTTTTGGGTAAAGGGGTATTTGTTGGGTTCTGGGTCAGTTTTTAGTTTTTGGGTAAAGGGGTATTTGTTGGGTTCAGGGTCAGTTTTCAGTTTTTGGGTAAAGGGTTTTTTTTAGGGTTCTGGGTCAGTTTTAAGTTTTTGGGTAAAGGGGTATTTGTTGGGTTCAGGGTCAGTTTTTAGTTTTTGGGTAAAGGGGTATTAGTTGGGTTCAGGGTCAGTTTTTATTTTTTGGGTAAAGGGGTATTTGTTGGGTTCTGGGTCAGTTTTCAGTTTTTGGATAAAGGGGTATTTTTAGGGTTCAGGGTGAGTTTTCAGTTTTTGGGTAAAGAGCTATTTGTTGGGTTCAGGGTCAGTTTTCAGTATTTGGGTAAAGGGTTTTTTTTAGGGTTCTGGGTCAGTTTTAAGTGTTTGGGTACAGGGGTATTTGTTGGGTTCAGGGTCAGTTTTCAGTTTTTGGGTAAAGGGCTATTTTTTGGGTTCAGGGTCAGTTTTCAGTTTTTGGGTAAAGGAGTATTTCTTGGGTTCAGGGTCAGTTTTCTGTTTTTGGGTCAAGGGGTATTTGTAGGGTTCAGGGTCAGTTTTGTGTTTTTGGTGTACAGTTGTACAGGGTAAAAATAAAATTATTTTACATTAAATTAATTAAAGGAAATTAGAAATATATAACATTACACCAACTCTAATTTACTGTAGACTGCAGTTGGATTATTCTTTTATAATTAATTAGTGTACAGCACATATTTAAGATTAATGTAGAATGCAGTAGGAATATTATTTATTATGTCATTAGTGTGCAGCATCTACTCTAATTTAATGTACACTGGATTTGGTATATGAATCATTACATTATTAGAGTCCAACATATACTCACATTTAATATACAGTGAAAAATAATTAATAAGATTGATACTTTCTAGTAAGATAATGATACAAATTGAGCAACATGATTGTAGAAACATTTATTTTATTTATGTTTCAAAAATAAAATATTTTTTCATACAACAATATTTTTATTTACATTTCCTTTTAAAAAAAATTTTTATAAACACAATCATAAACAACTATACAGAAGCATTATTATTTTGTAATTTTTTTTAACAGAAATTAACATTCTTTATTATCTCTTTTACATATTGGTATGTCAGAAAAAAATATAAATATCACAAGTATTTTTTAATTAAGCTTTTTTCTGCTTCATTTGTGAAGATCAAATTTTTATAATATAAGTCACACATTTTTTACACTTTTTAACATTATTTTCTTTTGTGCCAATGTGCTTATATTTCTAGACATTGTTAACATAAACATTATTATTTTCATAATCTTTAATTATTACATTCATGTACATTTTTGATAATGAAATCATTGTAGGATTAAAGAAAATATTATTTTTCAAATAACATAAAATAATATTTTTTTAACATATTTGGTTCAGTATAGATATTATATTTTTAACTTGGGACTATTTTATTGCATTTGGGTGCTTTATTTTGTAACCGGGTTCGGTCGTTTTGGGTTATTTGGAAGAAGGGCTGATCGGGGTTGGGAGACACTTCACGTCGCTTCAGGTAAGGTTGATTTTATATGTTTTATGTGTATTTTTATGATGTTTTTAAACTAGTGACCTTATATTTAGTGTTGTTGAATGTGAGGGAGTTATGTTTTAGATTTTGAAAACAGATATTTACGTATGGTATACACACGTCGTGGTAGTTAGTTAACTATTTATTTATAGAGTGAATTTTACTCTTTTAGGGTATATCTAAAATTAAATCATCAATGTTAATATGTTGGTATCTAATTACTAGCTAATTAATGTGGGTGGGAATGTCTGTTTTCTATGTTTTTTTCATAGGTGTACGCTACATCGGAAGTTCCGTTTTTTTTTAAAGGAAGTGTTTGTTTGTTTCATTCAACACTGATTTACAAACACTTCTTTACATTTTTCGGGTTTCCAGGAGCGATTCTTTCTATTTTTCTACTTTTTCGGGTTTTTTATGGTTATTCGATGGCTAAGGATTACGTGGATTTCTTAATTTTGGAACAGTTGTATTTTTACATTTTTTTGGGGGTTAATTTTGCACTACCTGGATTACTTTGGTGGAGAAGGACGTTATTGGATTGACAACATAATTGGTAAGTCATTGTTTTCTATTTTTGTGTGGGTGGGTAATGTCATATTTATTATGGAATTGTTTTTTACTTGTTATTTAGTTTTAATGTGTGCATATATTATAATAATATCTTTATATATTGCATACATTAAATACTTTAGAAGCTCACGTTACATATTTTTGCATACTTAGATGATACTTTTGGTGTTTTATAACAGTTTGAGAATTATTTACAGTAGTGTTTTGGCTATGATGTTTAGGTATTCTATGCCTTTGGTATTAGGGTAAAGTTTAACTTGTTCTTCCAGGTACTTGTGCATTTGTTTATTTTGCTTGGATGATTTTTGGGACAAGTTCTGTTACAGATTGGTCCATTCTAAATTCTTGATAGCTCTGTTCTTTCTGTAGGCATGTAATGAATTTGTCTAGAGTAGGTTTGGTTCTGCCAGTTGATTGTACAAATGCATTGTGCCAACCTTCCACAGCATTGTTAGTTTTTGATTCTCCGTTAAGGGTACTATTGTACACGTTCCACCATGGTATGAGGAATTTTGGATTTCGTCTGTGGCCAGATCTGTGGAGTCTGCCTACCCAGGTGTCTTCAAAGTAATCGAGAAAAGGACTTAATCTAGCTTCGTTTTGTTTGTAGAATGGACTGTCTATAATAATGTTGTAATTTTCAGCTACATCTGTTGCAGGGACATAGGCAAGTGCAATGAGTTTTTTGATTTGGAAAGCAAATGATGAATTTGTAGCATATTCGACACTTAGGGTAGTTTTTTGAAGGTGTCTCCATAAACACTGGTTGAAATGATAATAGCAGCCTTGGATGCAGGTATGGGGGTGGATTCTTAGAATAGTTGAGAGCATTGCATGCTCAAAATCAAGAATGATTTTTTCTGGAGAAAAATCATTCGTTTTTTGTTTTATGATATTTAATAATTCCATGTATGTTGAATTGTTTTTGTTTGGCAATAGGGCATATAGCAAAGGGATGTTGCAGTTGTGGTAGAGGCCATGTATTGTGTATAATTGGAAAAATGGTTTGGGACAGATGTTAAATGTTTCATCCATCATCCAATATTGGCTTTGCTGCAGTTTAACTAAATTCATATTGGTACCAAAAATTATAAGCCTTTTTTCATTGTTTTCGTTGTCATAAACTATAAATGGTTGTTTATTTAAAGTAATTATTTGGTTTGCAGTTAAATGTATATCCTGATATGTTCTGGGAGATGGTGTTGTAGCAGTTGTAGCTTTTTTAGTTCGTGCTATAGTTCTTTTTAAGGACAGGATATTTGGCATTTGGGTTGTGGCTGTTTTGGGGATTTTAGGAATGGCTTCTTTTAAAATGACATTTGTTTGCTTTTGGGAACCTGTACTAGCTTCTTTTATATTTTCCAAAGCTGTTCTAACTTCTATTTCAGTAATATTAGGTGGATGATTGTGTTCCCTAGTATATAGTACTGTAGCTTCTCTAGTTGTTGCTCTTCCATAGCACTTGTTCGAATAATATTTACAACATTTCCAATTAACTTTCATGCCATATTGCTTTTCTTGTGTGTACGTGTAACCCATGTAGCATAGTAATAGTTTTCCTTTTTGGCTGGTCACAAATTCGGCTCCTTCGGTCATTTTGTACTTTGTATATCTATAAAACATATATATATATAATAGTTAATGTCAAATTAAATGTGATAAATAATCTATGTTAGTGATAAGTAGGAATGTTTATACTTACGTGTTTTAGAATGTACAGCAAAACTTAGGAGTTTCTTGCTTCTTTAGTTGGGGATAAATTGTAGTGATGTTGTTGTAGCTGTTATGAGAAACATGAAAGTAGTATATTATTAATTAATGTTTAGGTATATTTGCAATGTTAGAGCTCATTTCTACTACAAAAGTGTATCTTCATGATTCACATTGTGAGGATACTTACATATATTTTTAGGTTGGTATTTGGCAGTATAATTGTTTCTTCAGCTTCTGGAGAGTAGTTTGTAGTGTTATCTTAAAAAAATAAGGAACATATGTGTTAGCTTAATCACCATGTTGGTAGGTTATTTAAAACATTATCTGGTAAATATGTTCTTTAATATACTTACTTTGTGATTTGTATCAGTATTATTTAGAATGTAAAGTTCTGTATGATGTCGGTATATCTATTCGCTGTGTTTGCTCTGTAAATAAACAATATATAATAGAAAATAATTAGAACAGTTATAAATGTTTGTATGGTTTTTCTACATTTATTTCAGTTGCATAATACTTACTTAGTAAAATGTATTCTAGAAATAGTAATGATGTCCTTAGTTCATTAGTAGTGCAGTTTTCAGTAGTCGAATCTACAGAAAAATTAAAATATGTGGAGCACAACTGATTATTTCTGTGTGTTTAGATTTTTGTGCACATAATGAAACAATGTGACATTACTTACATAGTTATTCAAATCTGTCTTCCTATGCTTTGTTCACAGTTAGTTTGAGTAGAATATTCAGTAGTCGTAGTATCTAAAAAAATAGTATTATATAATTATTTAGCATGTTAAGTAGTATGAATAGGAAAGGGGCACTGGGTATTTAGCAGGTAAATAATTAGTAGTAGCAAATTATGCATTTCTATTTTATGTACTTACTTAGCAAAAAGTATTGTAGAAATAGTAATGTTGTCCTTAGTTCAGTAGTAGTGCAGTTTTTAGTAGTAGAATCTATAGAAAAAAAAATATGTGGGGCACAAATGATTATTTCTGTGTGTTTAGATTTATGTGCACATAATGAAACAATGTGAAATTACTTACATAGTTTTTTGAATCTGTATTCCTATGCTTTGTTCACAGTTATTTTGAGTAGAATATTCAGTGGTCGTAGTATCTTAAAAAAATAGTTGTATATAATTATTTAGCATGTTAACTACAATGAATAGCAAAGAGGTACTGGGTATTTAGCAGGTAATTAAGTAGTAGTAGCAAATAATGCAGTTGCTATTTTTTTTACTTACTTAGTAAAAAGTATTGTAGAAATAGTACTGATGTCCTTAGTTCAGTAGTAGTGCAGTTTTCAGTAGTAGAATCTACAGAAAAATAGAAAGATGGTGTGCAAAAGTCATTATTTCTGTGTGTTTAGATTAATGTGCACATAATGAAACAATGTGAAATTACTTACATAGTTTTAAGAATCGGTATTCCTATGCTTTGTTCACACTTATTTTGAGTAGAATAATCAGTAGTGGTAGTATCTAAAAAAAATATTTTTATATCATTATTTAGCATGTTAAGTAGTATGAATAGCAAAGGGGCACTGGGTATTTAGCAGGTAAGTAAGTAGTATTAGCAAATAATGCTGTTTCTATTTTATTTACTTACTTAGAAGATGTAATAGTAGGTTGATAGTCTTGTTCTTCTAGTTGTTGTGCAGCAATTCGGATAGAGATGAATCTCCTTCAGTGACTTTTGGCAAGTAGTTTGTGCTTACATTTTCATTGCTTATATAGGGGAGTGTCAGTAGTAATTACTTTGCTATTGGTTCATTTAAAAAATTAGGGTTGTGATTGGTTAGTTAGTATATTTGAATTTCAGTTGTGATTACTTTGTATTAGAATTGAGAAACCAAAAATAATTATAAAAGTATACAAACTAGCATAGAATATTTTTATATGTGTAGGTGATATAATTATACCAATAGTAAATATTTGATGAATTTATAGTGTGTCTATAGTAGAAATGAAAGTATTGTATGTTTATTTTGATGTGAAAACATATAAAGCGTTAAATAATTATGTTAAGAAATGCTTATAAAAAGTCGATATATTTTTTAATCCGATATTTATGTGCACAATATATTTGAAGTCGATATTTTTGTAAATGTCATTATATTTTGTAGAAAGCGATATTTTTGTATTCCGATATTAATGTAGTCGATATCACAGTAAACGATGTCTTTGTATGTCGATATTTAAAAATCGATATTTGTGTATATATCTAGTTAAGTATAGGAACCCGATATTTTTGATTTCGATATATTTGTTCCAATATTTTTGTACATCGATATTGTGGATTTCGATATTTTGTCGGACATTCATCCTAACTGGCTTCCACTAACAGCTAGAATTAACTTTTAATGTTTTGTCTCACCTACAATGCTATTCACTGGGAGTAGCCATCTTTCGTCTTCAAACTGCTCACTATCTCCAGCAGACATGAAGACTCAGGAGCCGAACCTTCCTAAAGGTTGAGGTGCCAAGATTCCAAACCTCATATGTCCAAAAACCTTCTTTCACAGCTACAAACTCTTGGAATTCCTTACCAATTGACATGAGATCAAAATTTAGAAGATGGGGGACCAAGGGAGAGCCGTGCACGAGCCGGTCTCTCCCTGGGTAGGTTCGCGCGAGGGCTGGCCGCGGACAGGTGGCAATTAGGCAGAGAGACAGAGGCTATATTTAGGGCCAGCATAGGGCGGGAAAGGGCTCTGATTGCGGGAGGCGGGTGACAGAGCTTGTTTTGCGTCCGTGTTTGGGGATTTTTTGTTACCTTCTTGACCTGGCGTCTGCAATGGAGGCGACTCCGGAGGTGCAGAGGGCCATTCTGGTCCTGCGAGAGGCGGGCCGGGAGGATCTTTTGGTCCCTGGCGTTTCCGTTTTGGCAGGGGTGAGGCCTCGGCGCCCAGCCCGGAAGGCGTCTGGTGCTGTTTTCGAGGCTGTGTCTGCCTGCTTGTCCTCGCAGGCAGACGAGGACGACGGCACGGCCATGCCTGGTGTCGGGTCGGCCACCGAGGCGGGGCCTGCTCTGGCTGTTACCGACCCCCCCACCCCCGGCCGCTTCCACTAAGGTATGTCTTGCTCCCTCGGGAGCGGTGTGCGCGAGGGGAGTGGCGTATGGCGGCATGGTGGGCGGGCTGCGCATTTGCGGGGCGGGGTTTCTCTCAGCTTGGCCCGGTCTGTTTGGAGAGCCAGGGGGAAGCGAGGGTGGAGTCTGGTGGTCCCTCCTAGCCCGTATTTGCTGGTCTCTGCTTTTCCTAGTGCCCCTGTGTTTCCTTTGAGCAGTGCTGACGGCCAGGACAGTGCACAGTGTACCCAGCTCGATGGGCAGACCTATTTTTGGCATATCCTCCTCCGCAGTCCCTGAGTGTTTGCCATGACCATGTAGCCCCCCCAGACTGGTTTGTTGTCAGGGCACGGGGCTTCCACCCCCCATTTCCCCCCCCCCTGTGCTGTTTTAAGTAACCCTTGTGGTCTTCCAAAGAGATTCGATTTTCCTGGGCCCACATTTTTTATGGCTGCTGACTCATTCTCACCCCCTGCTTCTTCACAGGTGCCCCCTTCGTCCACCCGAGCCCCCCCCCACTGCCTTCCCCTTGCCATTTGGTTGGTGGGTCTGTTACTGGTTCCCGGCTGTTGTTTCCACAGGCGCGGTTGCCTGTTCCCCTTGCGGCGAGTTTTGACTCTCTCGGTCCGGAGGCGGGCCTTGGGCAAGGGGTGGCCAGTGGGTATGGATTGTGTCGGGTGCAGACTCCACAGTCGTTCCACAGGGTACAGAGGGGGCTGTTGGGTCTTTCGGCGTGACGCAGAAGGGCTGGAGCAGCTCCGGAAGCAAGGATACAGCTGCAGTGCACAGATCTTCGGATGATAAACGCAAGTTGTGGACTGAACAGGTGGCGGTTCAGTCTGGAGGGGGGGGCTCAGGAGAGGGATCTGGAGTGGACTCCTCTTCTTTTTCGATCGGCGCAGTGTGCAATGACGATATTCAATGGGAATTTTATGACGGGGCGTTGGAGATGGGGAGATGCCTGGTGGCAGTGGGGATTATGTGTGTCATGGAGATATGATATCATTGGATATTGATGATGATGATTTGGAAGCAGCTGAATTACATGATGGTGATATTGGCAATATTGCAGCAACTGTTCAGACGGGTGGGTTGGGGCAATCCAATGTTCTTCGTATTTTGCAGGAGTCAAGTGCGGACCACGTAAAAGTACGACTATCCTCTGCAAACAAGTCAAGACAAGGGGACCCGCTTTCTTTCACTGGAAGTTGTCACAGTTGCCAAAAAGTAAGGCAGGTTGGTGGTCTGTTTGGTAGCAAGGGAAGAGTCTTCCCGCTAAGAGTACTCGATCTATTGGTATTGGGGATGCGGTGATTGGGGAGCAAGTTGCTGTTACTACGCTTGTAAGGCAGGCTGCGGAGAGTGAAAAGCATGTTGGGAATGCTGCCAATGTTACGAATTGGCAGGCTGGGGACACTGCTACATCCAAGGATCTGGTGGAAGAGGATAAGAAGATACATAAGAAATTGCCTTATACAGGCATTGGTATGTCCTTGGGTTCTCATTTGTCCAAAAAGACGAAATCTAGGATTTGACGTAATGAATTTGTTGATGTTTTTAAATTACTTCATCGCAATATTCAGGCCTAGGAGGGGTCTACAGAGGGAGTGGGAGTTGGCTCGGCGGCCTAGGGTCCCGAAGTCAATTGAGAATTGGATGTCTGCTTTTTTTATCTATGCTAGTGTTTACCGTGAGCAACATCAGGATATGGCGGCTCCTACTCCTATTAAGGTGGCGGTTTTAGACCAGTGGTTGCAGGATTACCCGGACTCTGATGCGGCTAAACGTTTGTCCTGGGGTTTCAAGGTGGGTTTCAGGATTGGTTACCGGGGCCCCGGCAAGGTAGGTGGTCGAATAACTTGAAGTCCGCAAAAGGGAGTCCTCAGGTTGTACAGAAACAATTGGACTCTGAACTTGATGCGGGCAGGATTTCTGGTCCTTTTGTACACTGTCCTTTGCCTGATTTGATTGTTTCACCTCTGGGCGTGGTGCCTAAAAAGGCAGCTGGTGAATTACGACTTATACACCACTTGTCCTGGCTGAGGGTTCCTCCATCAATGACTTTATTTCCCAGGAAGATTCTAGTGTGTCCTACGCTTCGGTGGATGAGGCATTGGTGCTGGTGTGATTTGTAGGACAAGGGGCACAGTTGGCGAACAGTGACATCCAATTGGCTTTCCGTCTTTTGCCTATTCCCCTTCTGATTTTGGCCTGCTGGGAATGCATTTTCAAGGGACGTTTTATGTGGACAAGGTCTTGCCGATGGGATGTTCAGTGTCCTGTGCATTCTTGGAAACTTTCAGTACCTTTTTGCAGCGGCGTTTCACTTTCATGAGTGGGCATAGGCTGGTCTGTCACTATCTGGATGATTTCCTTTTCATAGGTGAGCGACATTCTGGGCAGTGTCAGTTGGCGTTGCAGTCTTTCCAGGCCATGGCTAAGGATCTGGGTGTGCCTCTGGCTCCTGACAAGACAGAAGGTCCATGTACCACACTAACCTTTTTGGGGATCAAAATTGATGCCCTGGCCATGGTTGCGCGGCTGCCCAGCAGCAACGTTCAGGAAATGTCTGCCTCTTTGTTGTTTGTTGTGGAAGAGCGTAAGTTGGAACTCAGAAAGGTGCAGAAATTGTTGGGATACTTGAATTTCGCATGTAGAGTGGTTCGAGCAGGTAGGACATTTTGTAGACGGTTGGGTATGTCCTTGTCTGGGGCGTATCTTCCACATCATCGTGTGCGTATCACAGCAGCTGTCAGAGCAGATCTGTCCATATGGTTGACTTTTTTGGAAGATTTTATTGGCGTGCCTTTGTCTTTTGCGGATGAAGACACGATTTGGCAGGTACAAATTTACACTGATGCGTCTGGTGCCCTGGGGTTTGACATATTCTGGGAGGGACGCTGGTGTGCTGCAAGCTGGCCTGTTCACTAGCAGAGTCAGGGTCGCAGTATTGCCTATTTGGAGTTGTTCCCTTTGATGGTGGTGCTGTACATCTGGGGTGAAGATTTCAGGAACAGGACGGTGCTATTCCAAGTGGATACTTTGGCAGCAGTGGACTTGATTAACAGACAAAAAGCAAGGGATTTGCATGTGCTGAAGCTGTTGCGTGCTTTCATGTTGAGGTGTCTGCAGCTCAATAAAGTTCCAAGCGAGATGTATTCCGGGGACCACTAATTATATAGCAGACGCTCTATCTCGATTTCAGTGGAAGGGATTCCGCAGACTGGCTCCTAGGGCAGATCTCGAGCAGACACAGATCCCACAGTACGGATGGGCCTTTGGGGATTGAGAGTCGCCCAGTTGGTCGAGAAAACAGTGTCTATCTCTACTCGGCGGAGTTACTTGCAAGCATACAGGAATTTTTGAGCTTTGGTTATGAGTTTTCTTTTCCAAAAGGGGGGGTTGTCTGAGGAGCAGTTTTTGTTGAGTTTTGTTTTACACTTGGTTGACACAGGCCTTTCACACGACAATATCTCTGTTAAACTGGCAGGGATCTCTTTTTATGGGCAGCTCAGGTGGGGGAGGGATCCGGTGCGGGGTGTTTTGGTCAAAAAGGTTTTGAAAGGTTTGGGTAGGCTACAGGCTGGTTCTAGGCGGCTAAGGCAGCCTGTCACTTTTGATTTGCTTCAGCAAATGTTGTCCCAGTTACCTTCTTGCTGTTACGATGCTTCTGAGTGTGTCAAATTTAGGTTGTGTTTTGTGTAGGAATTTTTTGGGGCATTTCGGGCTTCAGAACTCTTGGGTTTGCGGAACAGGTCAGGCATGAATTGTACTGAGGTTGTTGTGGAAGGGGATATGTTACGACTTTGGCTACAAGTATCTAACACGGATCAGTTGGGTAGGGTTAAATGGGTTTTCTTGGGGAGGAGTGGTTTGGATTCTTGTTGCCCGGTTCGGGAATGGGAGGTTTTCATGGATTCCTCTGCTTTGAGGCCGGGTGTTAACTTTTGCCATGCGGATGGCAGCTCAATTTCTGTTTCCCAGTTGTTGGCTGTGTTACGGAAGGTGCTGTTGACTTTGGGGCAGACTCCTTTCCACTTTGGAACTCACTCTTTTAGGATTGTTGCGGCAACTGGGGCTGCCAGGTTGGGGTGGGACTGGTGTCAGATACGCAGAATTGGGAGGTGGAGATTGAGATGCTGCGAGACATATGTTAGAAAATAGTCCACCTTCGTCTTTTGTTAATATGTGTTTTTTTCTCCTAGGTCCTTTGCACAGGATGTTCAGAGATAAACGAAGGGTATGGATTGTGGGACATTCATTCGTGAAATGGGCTGCAGTCTCTGCAGAACAACACATTTGTGGGAGGTCTCTGGGTCTCAGAAGTTTAACACATGAGGTCTTTTGGCATAGTAAAGGGGGAAGGCATTGGGGGGGATTGTTTCCTTTTTTATCTGTACTTTGTGAGGGAGGAGGGGGTTCGCCAGACTTGCTAGTAATTCACCTGGGTTAAAACGATTTGGTATCTTTATCTGGTCTGACTTTGCTAAAATTGATGAAGATGGATCTTGAAGTCATCAAGACGCCTGGGCGAGCACCATGGTGATCTGGACGGAATTTGTGGCACGACTAATAGGGAATGGAGCACGAAATCACACAGCTATGGCACAGCAAGGAGGAAACTGAACCGTTCTATGAGATTTTTTCTGTAAGGAACTATGTATTTACAGTTTGGCTTATCCTCATTAACAGGTTTCTGAGTGACATTTGTTTCGTGAGGATAGGGTTCACCTTTCCCAGTTGGGACAGTCTTTTTATTTATTAGAATTGCGTGATTTGATTGCCAAAGTTTTGAATGTTCAGTTATGGTGCTCTCAGAGTCAGTTTTCATTTGCTCTTTCAGGTGGGGCAGGAAAACTCTAAAGGTTTTCCTGGTTGGCGGGTTTTTAGTGGGGGGTGGGCAGCCTGGAGCGGGTTGGTCCATCCTCAAAGGGCAGTTAAAGGAAAGGAAGGGGTATATACAAGAGTTAGTTGCTTCTGGGTTAGTTAGGGTTAACTTGGTGGGGGGTTTACTCCTGGTAAGGATGCTTAGTTAAGCTGAAAGAATTTTGGTTTAATAATTAAATAAATGAAATATGTTGGTCAGATGTTTTGTTTCACACCTGTCTTAATAAAGTGGCCTTTGTTGCTTACTAAGAAGTCGTGGACAGTGAGTTCTTGCGCGACTGCCCATTTCGAAACAATTTACCGGATCATTAAAGCTGTTTGCTTCAATGTATCCAAGGCCACTGGAAATATGTGATACTGCAACCGCTACGTTTTTCGCCAAATTATTAGTTTACCACATAACCCATCATCTGCTGCATAATTTGCTGATTTTAACAAGCACATGTGTTTCTAGCTCAAATAGATCAAAAGTTACTAAAAATACAGCGAAGCGAGTTGCTGTGTGGAGGAAGCCACTTCGCAAAGTTTAACTGTTCACCTTTGAGTTGCATATTGCTGAATGTGGGTGCTAAACTAGTACCAATAAGGTGAAACCCTTATCCAGAGAGTGTTGACATGTGTAAAAATGACAAAATAATAAACTTAAACTACTACAAAGTATGCCGCATTATGCTGTATAATTTCAGTGGCCCTGATCATAACCATTTTCAGATTTCAAGTTTAAGTCACGAGCTGATTTTAATAAATTCATTATTCGACATTTTTTCTGTATCACTAAATTTGGGTGTGCAAGGTTTTTAATAGTGGCACGTGCTAATTGGGTGAATGAAGAAGTGCTTTTTATGCGTCACAGGTTGCAGGTGTCCCTCACACTGCTTTGGAGAGTGATAAAACCAATAACCCAGCGGGTCTCGAAGACAGAAATCCTGGCCCACCTTTCTGCTGCCACTTAGGATGCTACGAGGAGGGTGGGGTGGGTGGGGTGGCTAGTTGTGCCTGTCTGATTCGGCTGTTTACAAAACACGTCACTTTTTTCCATTAAAGTACTGCGTGGTTCCTCCAACAACGACGGTCGCTGTGTCTTCATATAAACTTGAGGCCTTTTATATAAACATTGTGAACATCATGTAATCGAACATATTTGTGTCGTCATTCATTAATGGGACCTACAATAAGAATGTTGAAAATCATTATTTTTGGTTGCGTGAGAGCGCACGTGACGTCAGACTTGTGACTGGCTGACTGCACTGTAAGAAGGGACTCCCGATAGTCACTTGCTCTCAGTGCGCTCTCGTTATGAGCTTTCAGAGCCGTTCTCTCGAGGCTGTCATTCTCATTCTGTGTATCCGGCATGCACAGATATCTGCGGTTTTACAGAAAGCCCTACCGCAGCACTTTTTCCTCGTGCGTTGTGCAGTTCGTCAGCGCGGACTGTAAAGTGGCACGCGCCAGAGATTAACAAGCAAACAGCGGGCTCAGCAGGACGAGCGCGCGCCGAGCGGGGACTCCCTCGGGTCCCTCCCTCCCTCGGGTCCCTCCTCAACTGAAATTCCAACGGCTGCTTACCTTGGCACGCGCTCCTGCAGCGCTTTCGTCTTTTTTTTAATTACACTTGCAGCGGGCATGACATCTGGAGAATTTACAAAAGAGAACATAACCGTTAGTCGTTGTGGGCACATGTTTTTGTAAAGGATATTTTTAATATGTTTACACTGGGGGAGGATAGTGAGCGCTTAGGACTGTACGTCATTGGGCCATCTACCGCCCTGACAGTAATGTCTGTTTTTTTTTCTTTAAAAACTGCTAGCTTACTTTAGTTACTTTCGTTTCTTAATTTTCCCCCCTCTTCCTAACTTTTTAGATGTTATTTGGCAGTCGATTTCTTATCCCACTCTGGTCTATTTGTATCCCTGTCAGGGTCTGCATTGCATAAAGTGTCCAGAGGGTGTAACAGAGAGTGCACTTGCATTCTGCACCCCCAGGGTACTCTGGTTTTATAAAATATACAAAAAAGATCGCCGTCCACTTCTGTAATACAGAAAGTCTTGGCGCCATGCATGAACGGCTGTATCGTAAATGGGCGTTACCTCAATTCCACAGGCTAGTGGTTTGGCCCTATGCAAATGAGGGAAACACTCCGCCTCTGCGTAAATACTGTATTATGGAAGCAGACTCAGAAGCAAACAGGCTGTCGAGGGCAGCGCGTATTGAGCTCTACAAAGAGGTGACGCACAGTGAGTGCGATTTATCGAGGCCGAACTCTGCAAGAGGGGAAAAGGGGCCTCATGGACTCTGCGGATATCACCCTGCAGGTGGGTGCAGTCTCTCACTTCACCGACCTGCAGAGGGATCTCTGTTCCCCTTTAAAGTGCAGGCCAGGTACCACCCGCACTATGAAAAATGGAGTGACTGCTTCAAAGAGCTGCTCCGCCGTTCTCTAATGCACTGGCCCCAGGGCAGCTGCAAGTTCATTTCCGCCCTGGGGACAAAAGATTATCTAAAATGTGCCTAGCACCCTATTAAAGGCACAGAGACGGTACGCCCCGTCTATGACATGAACCCACACATGTTACTTTGACTAGCACTTTGTTTCCCTCTAGTCACCAGCAGGGCCGGCTTTAGCGCTGACGGCGCCCGGTGCAACAATCATTTTTGGTGCCCCCACACCCTATGAACGTCTACTCAGATTCTCTTACTACCACCAGGCAAAAGTACCCCTCATCTCTCCAATCATATGTGATTGCTAAACACAGCGCCGTCCCTGAGGACAACGCCCCCTTCCACAGGTCAGAGCCCAGTGCAGCTGCACCAGTCGCACTGCCCTAAAACCGTCCCTGGTCACCAGATGACAGGCTATTGGCAATACACACTTCCACAAAATGCATTTGGACTCCAATCTGTGGTGGAAACATCTGGGTAGACTTTCCCCAGACTACCAAAAGGTGCTTCAAGGCTTTACTAATGGCAGATTGTGTGCTACACAAGTGCTAATTAACAATCACAATACACTTAGGATCCCAAAATAAGTTCTAGCAACAGTTGGAAACTAACATTGGAAAAACCAGTAGATATAGCCAGTAGATCTTGCCTCTGACACTGGAGCTCAGAGCTACTGGCGTTGCAAATGCTTGTTTCTTTTTATCATCATCTACTGTAAAAACATTAAAAGATGGCCGCCCGTGCATACACTATCATGATAGCAGCATGCAATGATCCAAGATTCTTTCTCATAGTCAGCAATACATACTGAAGGGATGAAGTGGCCTCTTTGGTTGATGTGGGATTGGTCCTGACACTGGCTCCAAGGATGCTTTATTTTGAAATGACCACAGAGAGATATGCAATGTTTTGATTATTGTGCTTAGGAATCAAGCTATAAACATTGTGAGCAGAAGCATTTTTCATGTCTACCAGGAGCCCAGATACACAAATGATAGAACTTTGGCACCAGTACTCTGAAGACATTGACACCAAGTGTTAGATCTTCTGCAAACAGCAGTATGTAGTGCATGGAAACACTTTCCACACAGGATCAAAATGAAGACAAACAAAACCAAAATTGCTGTGCTGGGTTATGGGAGGGGCAGAGAGCAAGAAAGCACCCTATCTTTTAAGATACAGTTCTGTCCTCCTCTCTACCTAGAGCTCGTTCGAGCACAATCAGGCTGCCTAGAACCACACACACACCTTTGAACATTATCTAGCATCTCTGCATCTAGCATGTCTGTATCATCTCTAGCATAGGTTTTGTACTGGAAGGGCATCCTTCCAGTAGAACAAACTATGTTTAGACTATCCATAAAAAGTTACCCACTTTGGAAGTGAGTAAGTAAGTAAATTTATTATGCATGATTAATTAAAACCGTTGCATTCAGAACATTAAAAGTACATTATAAAAATATTGCAATAATAATTTAGGATAGAATACAAGGTTAAAAATGCTTTGGTATTGTGTTTAAAAGACGTAAATATTGTTTACAACTGTGTTAGCACTGCTGGCGCAGACATGAAGGTCTGTATACGGTCAATTCTGGAAACTTTCTTGGTTGACCAGTGGTGTGGTCCAGTTCTACTTCTTCAAATGTCTGTAATGGTTCTAAACTGTTGGCAGCAGGTTTTTTCAGTCTCAGTGCTGTCAGATCGAAGAATTTTGTAAGGCGGCAGTTTAGCTGCACTAAGGTAGGGTTGGAGCAAAGAATCACTGCCTGCCTGCAGGACCTCACTCCATACTGGTTAAATATTGGTTTTAACAGAGCCTTCCGAATGTCCTCTAGTTTCTTGCATTTGCATATGATATGGATCAGAGACTCAGTGTCTTTCGCACAAGGACGGCAGATCTGATCGCTCCCTCTTCCTTCCCACGGTGGCAAAAGCGGACTGATCGGTCCGACTCCCAACCAAAGCCTTAGGAATTTTTCTTTGATCACAAGCTTGGATCCGAGCTTGAGGTAGGGCTGAGGTTTAAGAGCTTCATAATTGTTAAGCATGACCCAACCATGAACACGCTTGGATACCGCTTCCTTATCCTCTATTACCGATATGAGTCTTGTCGTTTTTGTGACTAGTCTTTTGAAAACCAAGTGGGCCATTGGGGTGTTCCAGGCTTCTGTCAGACCAAGAGCCTGTAAGGATTTCTGAAGGTAGTCTTTAGCTGGCAGCTTTCTGGTACGGGTCAACTCTTGCCAGAGCTGATAGTTCAGGGACCCTGTGTCGGCAGCTCTGATTTTGTGCCAGCTCTTTGAAAAGGCACCCTGCCTTTCTACTTCCTGTTTTTGAAGACCAAATTCCAGTCTCATTTGGAAGTGGGAAAAGTACAAGAAATAAAATCATTACTCCTCTTTGATACTAGCTGCAAAGAAGAGTTATTTTTGGAGAAAACCCCTGTCTGCTATTGTTACTAGATAAGACTTTGCTTCAAAACCATTGGTGGTTATATGGAAACCCCCATGTACAAACCATAGAATGCCCCCTTAATGCAAAGTGCATTACTTTCAGGAACTTTCAGGAACATTTTCAGTGCAAAACAAGTTTTAAGCTTCAAATTAAATTAAAAATTAACATTGTGCCCAGTTGCTTAGTAAATCTGAGCCCTGGTGAGCCCCAGGAGAAGACTGCCACCAGTCCCAATTTCAGAAGCACCATTCCTACTTTCAGGGCAAGATATTGGGATTTGTACTAGGTTTCCCGATATATTTTACTCCATACAACTTAGGTCCCTATTTACAAAGATGTCACACAACCCAGTGCAGAAACCAATGGTGCTGTGCTGCACTGCATGAGAGCGAGCAGGAAAGCAACATATCTACTAAGAAACGTCATTGTCCTGTTCTCTCCCTAGCACTGGGGCACCCAAGCTGCTTAATGGCCGGCACACACCTTTACACCACAATGCAAAGTATCTGTGTCACGTCTAGTATAGGTTTAGTACTGGAATGGTTCTCTTCCAGTACAACATCCTATGCCCTGAGAAACTTTCAAACTATTCCCACTTTGGATGTGTGCTGTATAGTACAGCACACATGCAAAATCAGAAAGGTTTAGCGAAAAGCATTTCTTTTTAGGGTGAAAACCAGTCTACTATTGTTAGCAGTTAGGGTTGTGCTTCAAAAACAATAGGTGGTTGCATGGAACGCCCAGGCACCGCCCATGGAATGCCCTCCTAAAGCAAAGTAATGCAAAAGAAGACAAGGGGATGCTTTGCGATACTTTTGGGCAACTTTCCAGTGCAAAACATGTTTTGTAATGCAAAGTAAATTCAAAATAAACATTTTGCACTGGTTTGAATGACTTATGTCACATAAACCCAACTCACAATGTTAGTAAATCTGCCCCTTAATGTGCCTGAAAGGAGATACAGCCCTGGCTGTCTTACAGGCAGGTACATAGGGCCAGTATCCTTGTGTCTATAAACCCTAATTCTCAACCTGGATACCTGGTCAGGTACATCTCATCCATTTACCACTCCTTAACCTATTGCCTCTTCTTTGGACCAGGAGTGGAGATCAGGTAAGGAGACGGTTAGATGTCACCGAGCCGCCACTATCCACCATAGATAAAGATTACAAGAACAGTTAGCTCAGTGCACAAGATCACATGTACTATACCCTACACACCTAGTCTAAATACACTGCTGCCACGGGGACATCGTCAGCGTATGAATTACTACAGGGCCCTCGAGCCATAGGTGCTGGAAGTAGGGGTGCTGGGTGCAGCACCCCCTCAACAAACATGTTGATGTTCAGAAGGTGAATGAGCAAGAAGAAACATCCATGTTTATCCTGTCTCATTTTCTCTGCATTCATAGAGAGAGGTCAAATGTCAGGTTATGTCTTCTGACATATTGCTCATTGTTCTTTTAACCTGGATATTGGAGTTTACTTTTCTTCCTCTGGTGCAAATTGAGACACTTTTGTAAACTGAACTTTGTGACAAGCTTTTGGGGGGGCAGGGAGTGTAAAATTATGGGCTATAAGATGGTATTTTTTTAACACACAAACATTATGCAAATTGGTAAATGAGCTGTGCAAATATTTAAAAATAAATAGCAGACAGGAAAGCACGAATGAAGCACTTTTTTGTAATTCTGAAGCGTGATGGAATCAAAGTTTTTAATAGGATCAAAACAAATCACTTTACTTGTTAATGTGCAAATGATAAATATTTACTGAATGTCAATTTCCAGACATTATCTTTTGTATGTTATTTAGTTTTATCAGTACAACTGCATGTCTCTGCAAATTTTGTTGTCATTTCACTAAAAATGCTGTTGTAAATGACAGTGTGCTCCACAGTGTACTTTAGCAATATATTTGTGACAGAGTGCTGCAAAATGTACCACCAGCTAAATACTACATCCATACCACTTTCCTGCTGAGTGAGTGTGCCTCATTTGCCACACTTGTTCAATCAATCAATCAATCAATCATATAATTTGTAAAGCGCACTACTCACCTGTAAGGGTCTCAAAGCGCTGGGGTGGGGAATGCTGCTACTGCTCGAAAAGCCAGGTCTTGAGGAGTTTTCTGAAGGTCAGCAGGTCTTGGGTCTGCCGTAGGTGGATGGGGAGGGTGTTCCAGGTCTTTGCTGCGAGGTGGGAGAACGATCTGCTACCTGAGGTCGCTCTTCGGAAGCGGGGGACTGTAGCGAGGGCGAGGTCGGTGGAGCGGAGCTGGCGGGTGGAGGTGTAGAAGCTGAGTCGTCTGTTGAGGTACGTTGGTCCGGTGTTGTGGAGTGCCTTGTGTGTGTGGGTGAGGAGCTTAAAGGTTATCCTCTTGTTGACCGGAAGCCAGTGCAGGTCTCTCAGGTGGGGTGTGATGTGGCTGCGATGAGGGATGTCGAGGATCAGGCGTGCAGAGGCGTTCTGGATGCGTTGGAGCCGTCTCATGAATTTGGCCGAGGCTCCTGCGTAGAGGGCGTTTCCATAGTCCAACCGACTGCTGACAAGGGCCTGGGTGACTGTTCTTCTCATTTCAGTGGGGCTCCACTTGTAGATCCTACGGAGCATGCGGAAGGTGTTGAAGCAGGAGGAGGAGACGGCGTTGACCTGTTTAGTCATGGAGAGGGTGGAGTTGAGGATGACCCCTAGGTTGCGTGCGCGGTCGGTGGGTGTTGGAGCGGTTTCCAGTGCGGTCGGCCACCAGGAGTTGTCCCAGGCCGAAGGGTTGGATCCGAGGATTAGAGCCTCCATCTTGTCCGAGTTCAGCTTCAGTCGGCTGTTACTCATCCATTCAGCAACAGCCTTCATTCTTTCGTGAAGGATGGTTTTGGCGGTGTGGGGGTTCTTGATGAGGGAGAGTATCAGCTGGGTGTCATCGGTGTAGGAGAGGATGTTGAGGTCATGCCGATGGGCGACATGGGCGAGCGGTGCCATGTAGATGTTAAACAGAGTTGGGCTGAGGGATGAGCACTGGGGTACTCCGCAGATGTTTTCAGTGGCTTCGGAGCGGAAGGGGGGAAGGCGGACGCTCTATGTTCTGCCGGAGAGGAAGGAGGTGGTCCAGTCCAGGGCCTTCTCTTGGATCCCAGTGTTGTGGAGGTGTGTTCATAGTGTGTGGTGACAGACCGTGTCGAAGGCGGCTGACAGGTCCAGAAGGATGAGCGCTGCCGTTTCTCCGTTGTCCAGCAGGAACTTGATGTCATCGGTGGCGGCGATGAGGGCAGTCTCGGTGCTGTGGTTGCTGCGGAACCCGGACAGGGAAGGGTCCAGGATGTTGTTCTCCTCGAGGTAGCGGGTCAGTTGTTCGTTGACGGTCTTCTCGATGACCTTTGCCGGGAACGGGAGCAGGGAGATGGGCCAGAAGTTCTTGAGGTCCTTGGGGTCCGCCTTGGGTTTCTTGAGTAAGGCGTTAATCTCGGCGTGCTTCCAGCTCTCCGGGAAGGTTGCTGTCTCGAAGGAGGTATTGATGGCTTTCCGAAGATGGGGTGCGATGGATGTGAGTTGTGATGTGAGTTGACATTTATAAAGCGCACTACCACTCCAAGGAGCATCTTGGCGCTGTGACTTCCCTTAAGCCAGCAGGTGACCCAGCTAGACTGTCCTTGCCATAGGAGAAAATCATATCAGTGCTTTACATCCTGTGTCTGACAGGGTATAGATCCACGTTTTCAGCAATTTTCTGAACCTTTGCTCAGTAGTGACCTCACGGAGATGGTGAGCCATATTGTTCCATGCTTTTGCGCCAATCACTGTTAGGGATTTACCTCCCTTTGTCACCAACCTAAATTTGGGGACGATGAGCAGGTTTGCTGTGGATGACCTGAGTACACGAGATGGATGATATTGCTTGAAGTATTTACGCAGGTACAACGGGCCCTGGTGATGAAAGGCCCTGTATGTGATGGTCAGGACCTTAAACAGAATACGTTTGTGTATTGGAAGCTGAGTACCAGTTTCGCGGCCGCATGTTGGACCATCTGCAGTTTGTGCAGGGCAGATTTATTAGACCCTGCATACAAGCTATTACAGTAATCCAGCCTGGATGTTATCAACGCAACTGCGACCGTCCGTCTGGCACTCAGAGGGAGCAAGTCAAAGAATTTTCTAAGGCCTTTGATGATATTGAAGCATGTACCAGCCACTTCGCTGGCTTGCTGTTTAAAGGATAGGGTATCCTCAAATTTGATCCCTAGATTTCGTACTACGTTTATAGTATTAGGTGGGACCTCTGCTTCCTTTGGCCACCATAACTGAGGAGAAAAGTGGTTGTTAAGTCCAAATGGCAGGATTTCCGTTTTCGCGGAATTACACTTTAGGTGATTGTTAGTCATCCACGTGAACATCGCCGATAGACATTCATTCAGAGTCTGTTCAGCTTTGGTCAAGTCCTTATCGAGGACAAGTACCAGCTGTGTGTCGTCGGCATAGGCAATTGTGCTAATGCCGAAAGATGAGATCAGTTTGATCAGGGGGACCATATATAGATTGAAAAGTGCTGGCTTTGTGGAAGATGTGGTGTGGGCATGGATCTGACGGAGATCCGGAGTGGATGGTGTTCATGATTTTGATGGTGTCATCACCGTTGATGTTGGTCCAGTAGAGAAGGCGGTTGGTGCGGATAGGGGTCGTGGGGGCGGAGGTCTCAGTGGTTATCGGGGTGGTTGTGGCGTTGAAACTGTCG
This sequence comes from Lissotriton vulgaris, assembly GCF_964263255.1. Lineage (NCBI taxonomy): Eukaryota > Metazoa > Chordata > Amphibia > Caudata > Salamandridae > Lissotriton > Lissotriton vulgaris. Next base: position 184,640,770 of record NC_141697.1, read on the forward strand.
TGGATGTCTGTGATCTTGCAGTGAAAGAAGGTGGCCAGCGAGCCGCACAGGTCTTGCGAAGGTGGGACGTCATTGGTGTTGGAGCTGGGGTTGGAGAGTTCCTTCACGGGGTTGAAGAGCTCTTTGCTGTTGTGCGCGTTGTTGCCTAGGCGGCCTTTGAAGTAGGCCCTTTTGGCGGATCTGATGAGGTGATGGTGTCTGCAGGTGGCATTGTTGTGTCTGCGTGGCTGTCCGGTGTTCGTTCATGGAGCCCGATCTTCTCCAGCTTTCGGCAGGTTTGCTTGGAGGCCCGGAGGTCTTCAGTGAACCAGCTGGCTTTCTTGTTGGTATGATTGTTGGAGGGTTTCTTGATCGGGGCGAGGGTGTTGGCGCAGTCATTGATCCACTGTCTGAGGTTGCGGGCGGCGGTGTCGGGGTCGGTATGGTCGGCGGGTGGGCTCTGGGCGAGGGTGGTGGTTACCTGGTCTTCAGTGACTGCTCTAGCAGCGGTGAGGCATCTGTTGGGTGCGGTGGTGCGTGGTGGGTTTCTTGAAGATGAAGTGGATGCAGCGGTGGTCGGTCCAGTGGAGTTCGGTGGTATGGTTGAAGGAGACCTGGGGGCTTGCGGAGAAGATGGGGTCAAGCGTGTGACCGGCGGAGTGGGTGGGTGTTGTGACGAGTTGTCCAAGTCCGAGGTTGGCTAGGTTGTCGATCAGGGTGGTGGAGTTGGTGTCGTCATTGTTCTCGAGGTGGATGTTCAGGACCCCAAGGAGGATGTAGTCCGTGGAGGCGAAGGCGTGTGTGCTGACGAAGTCGGCGATGGAGTCGCTGAACAGTGGTCGGGGTCCGGGCGGTCTGTAGAGGAGGGTTCCTCTAAGGGTGGGGTTGGGGTCGGTGTGATCTGGAAGTGCAGGTGTTCAGCGGTGCTGAGGGTGTCATCGGTCTTGGTCGAGACTCTGAGAGTGTTCCTGTGGACGATGGCGATTCCTCCTCCCGCTCTGTTGGTGCGATCCTTGCGGGTGATCTTGTAGCCTTCCGGGACGGCTATGGCTATGTCGGAGGCCGAGGCTGGGTTCAGCCAGGTCTCCGTCAGGAAGGCAACGTCTGGGGAGGTTGAGCCGAGTAGGTCCCAGAGTTCAACTGCATGTTTTCGGGCGGAGCGGGTGTTGAGAAGGATGCTTCCGAGGTGGTAGGGTTCTTTCCTTGTCGGCAGCATGGTGGGGTGTATGCTTGTGAAGCTGCAGTCCCGGCAGGTGAAAGCTCCGAGGGTGCGCTTCGGGTGGCCAGGAAGCAGGTGTGTGATCGTCCCGTGTTGAGTGCCTGGAGGGTTCTGGCATCGTAGCGGTGTCGGGCGTTGTGGCGTTCATGGTGTCCAGGGGTCCTGGCGCTGGGCGCGGTCTAGGCACGGACGGGTTTGCCTTAGGTGCGCCAGCAGCGCGCCAATGGCCTGCCCGCTGAGCACGGCCGTGTAGCGGCTTCCATATGAGGGAATGTGGGAGGGAGGAGCAGCTGGGAGGCGGGAGCGGGCGGCGAATGGGATTGCAGGTGGGCGGGGCCACAGGGACGCAGCGGCGGGAAAAATGGACGGGCCGCGGGAGAACTGGGCACAGGAAGGAAAAACAAGTTTAGGCAAGAAAACAAGTACAGGCACAGAAGAATAAAAACGTTTTCTATTTGGGGTGCATGAATTTTTCATAATCCATATGACTGCAGTATTGTAACTGTGATATCAACCACCCCCCCCCCCACACACACATTGAAACGAGTCCTAGCACCACTGCCTGGAGTGGGATCAAAATAATCATATTTTCCCTACTGCACAGTGATAAACAAGCATACAAATAAAACAATTAAAACACAAGGATAGCAAAATCTGTTTGAGGTATACAAGTACAGAACATTCACTGCAGATGCAGGAAATTGTGGAGTCATTTAGTTATGGCTGTCGGGTTGCCAGCACTCCTTGGCCTGCTGCTGACTACACACATAGCTGTTTCCATTTCCAGTTGTGCCTAATACACAGGCATCAAGTGGCCCTGCATCCTACCCCACAATGCCCTGCTCACTTCAGAAAAGTGCAAACGGAACAAGAGCAAGAAGTCAGGTATTGGGCGCGACTACACCTAGGACCACAGACCCAGGTAATAGCCAAAAAGACCACTTGTATGAGGATAGGCCTGCAAGCCAAATGAATAAATCAAAATACAAGAACTTGAAACCCACCCTCACTAGTACAAATAATACACCTTGCGCCTGCTCCATTAAGCATTCTCAAGATGACCAACAGTCCTCAAAACCCACTGATACCCCAAATGTATTTTGTCTATCTTCCATCTAACACACATTCTTTGCTAAATCAACTTCAGCAACATGATCACAAAATATCTAGACCCATTACTACCGTACAATGCTCAAAGTCCCTAACCTTCTGCCCAGACCCTCACCTGTGCGACTACCACTGGAGGGCTAAATATGCCCACCCGTGACTTGCCAGCCCCCCCAACCTATCACCTCCTCATTTACCACTCATCAGCATTCTGTCCTACCATGGCAAACTAACTTCAAGACCTGAACCCCAAATAAAGTTGGCCTGCCATGAAAAGTCAATGCCAGGCCGGCCCGTAATTGGTAACCTCCAAAAAAGTATTGCCCTCTAAAGAAATTCATAAAAAGAGGGTGAGTGAGAGCGAAAAACAACCTCTCTGTCGTAATCTGCTCAAAGGTTGAAGGAGTCAGCAAAGAGGCTTAAATCCTGACCACAACTCTTAAATTACAAATCCTTGATTAAACCAGCTACTCCTGACCTATGCCATTGCCTTTTGGGCAGTGGTCAGTGCCAGACAGCCAAAGAAACTTGAGGAGACATGTCCGTAGGCCTTGCTCTCCCTGCTAGTCCACTTTCTCAAGACTGTACTTCAAATGTGATGTTTATTTCTAGTAAATTATAGCATAAAAGCCCTCGAAGCTGAATTAGCTTCAACAGTAAATATATTCCCTTCCTGATACAATTCAATTTTTTTTAGCAAGGTTTAGTATTAGAGGTCTGCATGAACAAAGTTATTTTCTTTCCTTTACTTGATGTTGCAGTTCAGTTTTCCAGCTTGGGTATATTGTAACTAGTGTTGGGCGGTGAGCTCTGCTACTTTGGGGGAGCTTGAGAAGATTGTTTTACTCCAGGCTCCGCTTGGAACGCGGAGTTGGGGAAAAAAGTAAAAATTCCGCCTCCAGCGGAGCGGAGTTTACCAGCACCGGCCCATGATGATGATGAGTGTTTTTAATATTTAGTTTTGAATTCTCATTTTACAGTATAATGAAGATATTAACAAAAACACTTTTAAGGCAATATATGCTTCATAACACCAAAATTATTTACAACACACATATACAACTTTTGAATCTCCATTCGTTCACAAGTACCCACACATGAAAAGCAGATTACATAAGATATATACAGCAGTAGAACTGTCATACAGAGAATAATTAAGAAAATGACACAGGTAACCATGCATGTAAGGGCGCTCAAAATATCTCTAGGAATACACACTATATTTGTAAATCAATGGTGCAGCTAGGTGAGAAAAGGGTGGTTACCAGACTACCCTCCAAACCACACATGTGTGTGGGGAATAAGATTAGACAATGGGGGATCTCACCTGCGCTCCTAAGTATCTGATAATCAAATTCACGTAGTACAAGTTAGTCAAAGTAATCGTATTAGCAAATAACATAATTATGCTATATAGTACAGTAATAATATCAATGTTGTAACCAAACATTACTGGTTACATAAGGACTGTGTTCATTCCTCAAATCCTGGTTCAAAAGTTTCAACAGATCCAAAAGAAGAGTCCAAAATAATGTCCACAAAAAGTATATCTGGTCGCAGAATACTTCTTTATTCTTTGATTTCTTTCTGCTTCATGTATCAGACTTCAATACATTCAGTTCACAGTAAACATTGCCCTCGCCAAAAGAATTGTAATTAATATAATGATTTGTAACCATTGATCATGGACCAACACCTTGAAGAAAACCCCAGTGAAGAAAAGCAGAGACTAGCAAGAACTTTGAACCATGCTTCATGCAATGAAACAGAAAAAAAACCAAAAAGAGTTAAGAACCACATTGTGCATATCATCCATGGAGAACCATGGTTAATGCTCCAAAGTTAAAGTTAAAGTGAGTAACGACCAGTTACCCAACTTGGTACAGATTGTAGTTTAGTTCCTATGTTCCCAATAGGCTCTGCGCATTGGAATAATATATCCTACAGATATGACGTAGGACTTAGGTCAGTAGGTCTCTATTGAATATACTAAACTTAATTGTGAGTGCCAGTTAGCTCAGAGGTCACTAGAAACTTTCTCGAATTCACAAGAAGGGATTTGTTTCTGACAAACGCATAAACATGACAACTTTGTTTCCCTAGGACTGGAATAACTATCTTCAGAGTCGTGGAAACAATAGATAAGTATTTCACTCAGTCAATCGTGCTTGCTTTGTTTGTTTGCTTTGAAATAGTGAGACAGGCGTTTTCAATAAAAAGGGTTTATTTAACAGTCTTCTTTCTCATGCAAGAGATATGAACTTCTACAATCGTTAGGCAGAATGTAAAGTATAATGCGTAAACAGTAATATGAAATAATACTCTAAGAGCATTGTATGGTTTCTAAGCCATATAAAAATACATACATAAATAACACAGGCTAAAATACTCAACTGGTGCTTCTAAAATACGCCTACCCCAATGTACCTAACCTAAGTCCAGTACGAGGGAAGAAGTAAGTATGGTCTTTAGCATAGGTTTAGTTTTGCCAATAATCTACCAAAGGTTTCTCTAGGTTCTTAGCTCAATACCTTAGAATGAAGGATGTCTGGTATCTGTTTCGGGACTAGATTTCCCAACACCCCGCAAGGGGAGTCAGAAACCTGGAGCTGGATTTCTCAGCAGAGGAGGGCAGCTTCCTGATCAGTGCGTCAGCTGGAGAGTCGGCTTCCTTCGGTACTTGCTGTAGCGATCTGTGTCGGGAAAGTAGGTCGTCGAACTGCTCCGAACCACCGTGCTTTGCCATAGCAAGTGAAGGTATATTTATACCTTCAAGGTGTTTAGGAATGCCACGTTTGACGTAAAGTCGGGCATATGAATGTCATGAATAAACCCTTAAGGAATAGATGTTCATTGTAAAACTAACTGAGTTCTTGGAGAAATCAATATTCAAGCAAGGGGAAGTCCCCACGGCTTAAGCTGGTTTTCCAAGAAATCGTTGTGACGTTTGGTGAACGGATGGAAGTAGCCATGCCTGTATTTGGTTAGCATGGGCTATGCCTAAATAAGGGCTTGATTTCTATGCCTATATAAGGGCAACATGAATTGTACCTATATAAGGATATGAATCGGGAAAATCCATTCGGAAACTAAAACTCCATACAACAAGATAGAAAATACCAGGATCACAACAACCTGCACTTTTGCAACTGTTTTAAGAATTTTGTATTAAGGATTCCATGGAAAACAGTTGTATGATCCATTGTAAATTTTGTTTCTCACACAAGAAATAGCCCAAGAACTGGAAGATATATGATAGGCCAAGGTCCTGAATCACAGGAAGGAAGCGCTGTATAAACCTTCAACCATTAAGAACATAGGATTAGTTCAAATACTAGCCTATATATACAGATCTGAATACCTACGGTTTATAATGAATACTGCAATACATTCAGAATGACATCGGGTCCGTGGGTTACGTAAAAGTCAAGGTGATACTGCAGAAAGGGCTGTAAGTAAATTTCCACGTGATTAATACGTGAGATATCACATATTGGCAGCTGGGCAGAAAATACAAATGAAGCATTTGAGAAACTCATCGGGTGTAACTCATACTTATATTCGCTGCAATCCGAGGGACTCCGAAACCATAAATATTAGGGGAATGATAAGTGAATGGCCAAAGTAACTGCAGACATGGAATATATATACGCATGTGGACGGCAAACAGAAACTAATAATAAATAGGTGAAAAACTTTTGCCAACTAAAAAGATAAATGCATACATTCAAAACGAAATTACCCTGGCAGAAAAATAAAATGTAAAACACTTATATACAGACAATAGCTAACCATGCAATTTAGGAAGAGCCATATAGAGATGGACATGAAAATAAGGTAAAACAGGACTCTTGACTGATAAGATACCAAGAAAAAAGGGGACAAACCCAGAGGGATGACAAAACAGTGAATCAGGTGGTACTGAAAAGAATCACATGTTCCCAAGGGATCTTGTTATTAAGGCCAGACATATGTGTGTCAAGAGTAAAACTCCAAAACACTTCCCTCCGTTTATGGATTTCATTAGGATCGCATCCATGTTTCATCTCAACCTTTTCCAAAATAAGCCATCCAGTGGCTGCTCCTCGAGGGAGTGCTGCAGGGCGGTGAGGCGGGGCGGGGCATGGGCAGTGTGTGGGGTAGCAAACTCCTGCAGATGGCCAAACGGAGTTAAGTAAATAAATAAGTTAATAAAACAAATTACGTTGCGCATGCTGCATCAGCGATGTAGCGTGTACAATGTAATTTGTTTTATTTATTTACTTAACTCCGTTCGGCTGTATGTCGGAGTTTATTACCCCCCTGACCCTCCCCTACCCCACCGCCCGCAGCACTCCCTCGAGGAGCCGCCACTGAACCCGTCTGATATCTTCAGGTTTGTAGCTATTTTCTTGATAATGTTTGGTAAGAGGGGCCGTCAGTTTTTTGGTCCGGATGGCTGAACCATGTTCGGTCAGGCGTCTTGCAAAAAGGCAAGCGGTTCCACCCACATAGCCTAGCTCACAAGCACACAGGAGAAGGTAGATTATATTTCTTGCTTTATAGTTAGTTGCATTCTCAATAGCAGTCACAAGCACTGCACTGAATGTATTTGTGGTTACCTACTATGGGAAAACTCCCTTCTATAGTCTTCTGTATAAAGGTACTGTTAACCTAAAGGCATGATCTGACCACAAGATCTTTGAGGTTTTTGTTACTCCTATGTGCTTGGATTTCTTTTATTTTATTTACTGTCAGCATTCAAAATGTGCCAGTTTGCACATATGATCTGACGTACTTTGTTATTTAAGACCGAATGCAGCGTGATGCACACTAGGTTAGGTTTGGTGTAGACACGTGTTTCAGGATAGTTGTCCTTCTTTGATAGAGAGCAACACATTGTTTGCTACCACCCTCTTTTTGTTTGAAAAGATATTAAAAATCCTGAGAACACATCATTTGCTGGTTTTGGGGGAAGAGCAGCAATTGCCATTTCTACTACCTGCTTTTTGCAACTCCTCAGGAAGTTTAAGAATAACAGTACTACCAAAGTCGTTAGTCTAAGGACTTGTCAGAGCATTAGGACTTCCTTATTTACTAAGAGGATTCCGACGAATCCAGGCTGTAAGAGGAATTGCCTAATCGCCCTTTCAATTTTTAACCTTTACTCTGCTCACCAGGGCTGTGGCCTATTAGCAGGGCTCGAGTCGGGGTACCACACGGGTTGACGGCATCCCCCCACTTATTTTAGCGGGTGGACACCGTCCCCCCCTGCCAAACAGCTGGACTTCACTCTTTGGCTTCTCTGGGATGAGATCGGAGCTCACAGCACGCTGCTCACTCGCTGACTTCTCAGATGCCATCGCATCTAAGGGGTGAGCGAGGGGAGGCAATGAGCCCTATGGTGCAAGCCACCTTTCGTGACATCACTTCCTGTCGTGACATCAGTTCTGGTGACAGCGTCCCCCCACTTTAGGAGTTGTGCCCTGCCTATTAGGCCTTTAAAACGTTCCAACAAAGTTAGAGGGACAGCATATCAACTTTTTACAATATGACTCTAATCTGCCTTGCTAGCTGTATATAAGTAGAAATGTATAAATGACCTTGAGGTAAACGTTAATAAAAATAAGAGCCTCTCGCAAAAGCCTGAACACAACTTTTAGTTGGAAATCAGTGGTGTTATAATCCAATAAGTTTACAAGACAAGATGGCAGTAGTGTTTGGCAGGTTCCTGTTGAGCTGAGCAGCTGAAAGCCTCCGCCATCTGAACACCTACACTGGTGGAAAGGTGAATAACAGACAACAGGATTCAGGGGGGAAACAAGGAAAGGAATGAGAGTGGAACACTGGACTTGATATCACTATCGGGATGGATTGTCACAGGGTCACCTAGGTGCGGGATGAATGGTATATGCCACTGACTCACAGGGCAACCTTGGGGCGGGTTGAATGGTATACTCCACTGAGGCACAGGGCCAGCAGCGGCTGGCACAGGTAAACGTGGCAGGGCGGGGCGAGGTGGGAGGATGGGGAAGTCAACAGACGACGAAATAGGTTTAATTAGAAAAATAAATAATACCTATTTTGTCGTTATCAACTTCTCCTTCTGCCGCGCCCTGCCCCGCTTACCTGTGCTGGCCTGCTCTGGACAGGGCATCCTCGGGCATGATGAATGGTATATATCCCTGAGGTACAGGGCAACCTCGGGCGGGATGAATGGTATACGCCTCTGAGGCACAGGGCCAGCGGCGGCCGTCACAGGTAAATGCAACAAAGCGGGCAGGGTGGGAAGATGTGGAAGTCAACAGACGACAAAATAGGTATAATTAGATAAATAAATAATACCTATTTGGTGTCTTCAGCTTCCCTCTCTGCCACGCCCTGTCCCACCACACCACGCTTTTATGCTTGTTTATTTCTGTGCTGGCCCTCTCTGCACGGGGCATCCTCGGGCAAGATGAATGTTATTCGTCCATGAGGCACACGGCAACTTCGGGCGGGATGAATGGCATTCTCAACTGAGGCACAGGGCAACCTCGGGCGGGATGATTGGTATACGCCACTGAGGCACAGGGCAACCTCGGGCGGGATGAATGGTATACTCCACTGAGGCACAGGGCAACCTCGGGCTGGATGAATGGTATACTCCACTGAAGCACAGGGCAACCTCAGGCCGGATGAATGGTATACGCCACTGAGGAACAGGGCAACCTCAGGCTGGATGAACGGTATACTTCACTGAGAAACAGGGAAACCTCAGGGCGGAATGAATGGTATACTCCACTGAGGAACAGGGCAAGCTCGGGCAGGATGAATGGTATACGTCCCTGAGGCACAGGGCAACCTCAGGCGAGATGAATGGTATACTCCACTGAGGCACGGGGCAACCTCAGGAGGATTGAATGAATGGTATACTCCACTGAGGCACAGGGCAACCTCGGGCGGGATGAATGGTATACTCCACTGAGGCACAGGGCAACCTTGGGCAGGATGAATGGTATACTCCACTGAACAGGCTGCAGGGCACATAGGAGACAAATCTAAGAGTTATAACAACTAACCACATGTTGCAAGCATAGCCTTAAATGCGGTCTCTATCCCTTGTGCCCTGGAAATGAACTAGTAACCAGGAAGTGAATATCTAAGGGATTCAGTCAGTTACTGGTGTAGGGCTCCTAGTCTCTTTACTACTTATTGCCCCATTCTCCACATTGTTCTTTTTTTAAATATTTTTTATCATACTATATTTATCTGTTATTGCAACGTTTTAAATAATCAATGCAATAAACTTTTACTTACCTCCTTTTTGATGTCATTTGTTAATTTTAGGGTTTGCTCATTAGTAGATGTTATTACTTGAACCTGATTGTCTCACTCCTCCTACCAGCTTCGCAAAATGTCTATAAGAAAAATATAAAAACAGATGTCCGTTGCACGGTGACTTGTGTCGGTGAACAGAAAGTCAGATCCTTTAGTGAGTGTTAGATCTGGGGGTCTCTAGTTGGCAATGGTTATTACCTTTGTCCAAATAGGGACCCTTACTTCTAAGTCAGGATAAGGGGATTACACTCCTTAATAACCCCTGCTCACCCACTTGGTAGCTTGGCACAAGCAGACAGGCTTATCTCAGAGGCAGTGTGTTAAGCATTTGTGAATATACACAGTAATACAGTGATAACACTACAGATAGACACAACACAGGTTTTATAAAAATAAGTATTCTTTATATAGATTTAAACACAAGACCACAAACGACAAAAATCCACAATACTACATTTAAGATTACTTAAAAGATGATTAAAGTCTCTTAATTCAAGTTGTTGGTAAATGCGACAAAGTTCTCAACAAAGTACCTGGATGCGTAACGCGAAATAAACAAAAGGCTCGCAAAAGGGGAGATACGTCGGTTCCGTGATCGGGGAGAACGGTTGCGTCCTTCCTCAATGCTTGCGCAGAGTAGGGGACTCGTTGTGAGCCTTACCGGAGCAAAGGTGATGCGTATATTCTCGGCTTGCCTTCCCGTTGCGGTGCGCAAGATGGCGCCTTGATGCGATGCGATGATCCAGTTGCGATGCGAGAAGATGGCACCCTTGATGCGGCGATGCGATGATGATGCGATGACGCCCTGGCAGCCTTGCGACGACTCTGTACTTTGGAGCCGCGACAGGCCCTGCGATACGCTTCCCCTGTGATGCGATGGCGACTCTCTCGATGGCGTCATGCTTCTCCGGTGATTCGACAGCAGGCAGCTTCGATGAACACACGCTTCTAGGGAGATGCGACGAAGGCTCGCTTTTCCGGCGTTGCGACGATTTCAGCTGCGGCGGCGACACGCTTCTTCTCGATGCGTCGCGCTTCCAGCTCCCAGCGGTACGCAAGTGACTGGAGTCAGAATTCCCAGCAAGGACATTCAGGAGGGAGCTGGAGGTGAAGTCTTTTGTCCCTGAGACTTCAGCAGGAGGCAAACACAGTTCAAGCCCTTGGAGAATATACTGCAGATGAAAGTCCTTACAAAGTTCCTTCTCCTTTCCCTTGGCAATGAAACAACCACTGCAGGCCAACCCAGCAAACAGCACACTGGCAGAGGGGCAGTCCAAACTCCTGCAGCTTCCTTGGTTCTTTTCCTTGGAAGAAAGGTTTCTTGTTCCAGAAGTGATCTAATTTCTTGGGATCAGGGTCCCAACATTTATACCCCAAAATCCTTTGTTCTCTGAAGGCAGAGAGGCCTCTGCCTAGTCCAAACCAGTTCCTGAGCACTTTGTTTACATGACTCGCTTCTTGCTTTTACTGTGCAGGGCAGAGACATCAGACGCCCCACAAGAGGTGGAGCCAGCACATGGGAGGGAAGATACGGCTCTGGAGCACTCTGTTGACATGATTCCTCCTCTACTTTCACAGTGCAGGGCAGAGACATCAGACAAGCCACAGGGGGTGGAGCCAGCATTGTAGAGGGAAGGCCCAGCCCTATTCAGGTCCCAGGTGCAACCCTGCCTCCCATCTGGATGTAAATCTCTCTATTCACCACTGGGCTGTCCCAGCCTGTCTCCTGGAATTCCCCATCCCTGTCACTGACAAACCCAGACAAGGAATACACAACGCAGCAGAGGCAGGCTCAAATGGTTAGGCAGCAAATACCTGCTTTCTAAAAGTGGTATTTGCAAACACAGAATATTACAATAAACTTTACTAAAAAATGTATTTTATTATTCTGAGTTCAGGCATACTAAATTCGAATTTCTACCATGTTCCCTGAGTCAGTTAGGATTATAAGAATGTAATAATCTAACTGCCCGTTGAACCTATGAGAACAGGTAGCCTTCAATAGTGAAAAATGAACATGGCTGTAATTCACTATTAGATCATGCTACACACATCAGAGCATGTCCTACCTTATACTTACAATGCACCCTGCCCTAGGGCCTACCATAGGGGTGTCTAATATGAAGCAAAGGGAAGGTTTATGGAATGGCAAGTGGGTGCACTTGGCCAAGTCGACATGGCAGTGCTAGACTGCACATAGGCCTTGCAATGGCAGGCCTGAGACACATTTTACAAGCTGCTTCTGTGGGTGGCACAACCAGTGCTGCAAGCCCACCAGCAAGCCCTAGGCACACATGGTTCACTGTACTAGGGGCTGACAGATATATCAAATAACCCAATCATGGAATCCAATCAGTAGATCAATTTAACATGGGGAGCACTTGCACTGGGGCACTGATTAGCAGTGGCACAGTGCCCAAAGCATAAATCCAGCAAAAACATATCAAAACAGAGGAGGCAATCCGTCAAAAATGGAAGGGAGACTCACACCAATGATGCCAGGTCTAATAGTGAGTATGACTATTTCCTTTTTTTTTTTAAGTCGTAAAGTTATTTTCAGCACTGATCATACTTCGCCGACAGCATCACTGTTATTTGTCATAAAAGCCTGGCTTATGTTTTTCCTCATCATGTTTCTAAAATGTTATCCTAAGCTGCCATAAACGCTTTGTCCTGCACTACAAGTTTATTATAAATGGCAATTCAGCCTCTAATGGGATTTTGTGTCCAAATCAGGATTACAAGTGTTACTGCGCCACTGGGATTTTCACTGGACACATTTTCTCAGCGAAAATAAGGCAGAATTTACCTAGGCAGAAAATACTCCAAAGGGTAAAATCTGTGGGAACTGGCGTGCAAATACAGATTTTCACAGCTATTCCTCAGTCCCATGGCTCAATTTCATAATTATGTGATAATAATACGTGTTTATTTCTGTATCTTATGACATCAGTAACTAGGGTTCAGTATTATCACATCAGTTAATGAGCCCCTATATGGGTCCACCAGCAATGAATGCAATAGCCACAGGATGTAGATGTTGAGATATTGGTAGCTGAGAAAAAAGTTTAAGTGTAAAAGTGAACTTCAGTTCCGCAGAGTGCTCTCTTCAGCTCAATGTCTCTCTGTCTCACCCTTTTCCCTCTCCTTGTTCTCATGCCACCATTGGCTTTGCAAATGCTTGTAGATTTGTGACAGCACTAGAAAAGCCAACAGTGATGACTGCAGGATGGTATTTTATACTTCCGAAATTGCCATCATATTGCATGTAAACACAGTGTGGCGGCCATCTTGGAATTACAGAAAATAAAGCTCCAGGATATCAGACCACAGCTATTGGTCCTACCAGTGCTTGTGCTGTAAAGGCAAACGCTGCAGACAGATGTGTTGGGAGATCATTTGCTATGTTTGCAAGATGGGCGCCAATTTACATCGAGATGCAGCGTAACAGCCACTGTCTGTGGAAGTACAGAATATAACAATCCAAGGGGCCTGGATATTATTTTCAATACTTCCAAGATGGCTGCAACATTGAGGCTGCAAGGAATATGGTAGCTATCGTCAAAGTATTGAAAATAGCACTGAAGATGGCAACAAAGCGCATTGCACAGGGTGAATAATTGGTTTTGTCGTTGCCTGTTTCTTTTAAACTGGAGCAAATTGCTCGAGTACAGCACATTCAGGAGTGCAAGCTTCACACACAAATATCGTTTAGCGTGGGGCACTGAAATTCCTAGTCACTCTCGGACACCAGCATTGGAAAAGCAATAGGTCTAGCTTTATTTGGTGTACATTGGTTTGCATATTATAGCCAGAACTAACTATTGTATTTGCCAGTGCTTGTAATCTTAAAGTGCTGGCACATCATTATGTCTCTCCTGCCTGCTCCACCTCTCATCCTTACCACAGTGCAGTCTTCCATAGTTCTTGAGTACCAGCTATATTCACCACACAATGTTACCTTACTATTCTTCATATGCACCACTGCGGACATCCATAAATCTTACTTATATTTCTTCCCCAGGTGATATAGTTTTATAAACTTAAAAGGTACCCATTTGTCTGTAGTTGCCTTATTTTTGGATTTAAATCTGAAACAAACTGGAAGCGTGAAGTAAGCCGAAATGCCCACGTGTCTCATTAGTCACATGAAGAGAAAAAACACCCAGTCAGCACTGTAAGTTAAACATTGCAAAGCTCACCTGACGAGCTCGGGATGATTTACAACTTCTGAAAGTATATGCTGCCCCAGGAGAGAGCTCCGAATGCACCAAGCTGATTATGCTTTACTTGTAGGTGGAGTTCGGGAACAAGGCGGCTACAAACCGGTTACAACGTGGTAAATTGTATACCGTAAACAAAAACAGACGCAGAAGAAAGACGGTAGAACCTGGCACCCTTAAGCTCGGTGGAACTGCCAGGCAATGCATCATGGGAGCCATAGAACTACGTCAAGGCCCAGTACTGTTACTCGAACCAGCGTCTGTAAGTGACTGGAAGCAAAGGCCATTTACCAGGCCCACAGCACTGCCAGTGATAACTTCTATTTGACATAGTGCTTCACATCACACTGCTGTGTCTCAGCACCGCTCACTTCAAGGTTGCAACATACCTGCCACCTTACAACATAGCTTCACTGCGTCAGGAGGGGGCGGGGCATTTTAGGAGGCGGGTTCTGGTGCCAAGAGCTGAGAGGCACTATGACCATAAACAAGGCCCACCCACTCCCCCATAAAAGCAAGCATTTACAGTGCAATAGGTCTCGCATTTGCGAGAGTTTATGCTATTGCCATTGAAAATGACAAAGCCTTTTATTTATTTGTTTCAAAAACAAACACATTAATAAAAGGCATTGTAATCTACAGTGCCAATAGCTCAAACTCTAGCAAATGCGAGACTTATTGCATTGTAAATGGCAATGTCTTTTATTTACTTGTTGGTTTTTAAAACATAAATAACCGGAGGGGAGGGGGCACCGGCACTTATTTTGCCGCATCAAATATTTACCCAGTGCTAGAGAGGGAAAAGCAGACTGAACGGGAAGAGGGAGGAAAAGAATGAGGGCCAAACCCTCAGAAAGAGAGAAGGCACAGACTTGCATGAGTGGGATAATGGGGCTGGGAGCGCCTGTTTATACAGTGCTTTAAATGTGCCGGTACCGAATATGTGCACTTCTTTCATTGGAAAGTGAGAGTACTGCACTTCTCAACAATACATTTAACGGAGAGTAGCGGCATTTACCAGGAGCAAGCAGGTACTCTAAAGAGTGAGTACCTGCACTTCGGTATTTTCATTTCATTTCATAAACTCAATTCTGCCCAGAATCGCAGGGTGTTGAACCAACGCCAGGAGCAAACCTGGTTCCCTACTTTCCACGCATACAGCTCTTGCCCTCAATCTTCTGCATCCCCCGCCCTCCCCCCACCGTGTGTCACAACAGAGGCAGTAACGTCACGGGAAGAAGTGAGTGGGGGAGAAGCAACAAGTGTAAGGAGTGGGGGTTTGATTAGGGGTGGGTGGACACGTGAAGTTCACGGCACACGGGCAGGTATAAAAGACCGCAGATGCGTGCTGTCTGCAGTTTGTCTGTGGGTGGTTTGCATAGAAGAAGGACAAGTCCCAGGCAGGTCTCTTCAAGGCGCTGGAAAGTCATTCCTGGGCACACAGAGCTGCTTTTATGGACCACCCGAGAATTAAGTTGCGCAATGTTTTCTTACACTTTGTGGCACTTCTAGCCATCAGCCGAGGTGAGTGAATATGAAAATGTATTCGTTTTTGGTAATTAATTAATTAAATTCATTTTTCTTGTTAGAAAGTACAGACCGCAGATGATAAAGCAATGGGCGTGTTTTTCTTCTCTTGGTTTTTATTTGAACTTCCAAAAACTGCACGTACTGGCGTGAGCATGTAGATGCTTTTCAAGTAAAATTAGGTACATTAGTATAATTAGACAACGCCCCTTCTAATGATTACAATATTATACCAGCCGTGCATTGTTTAGACGGTGGGTACAGTTCAATTTTTTCTATCCAACGTGCATGGTGAACAAGTGGTGGGGGGGGGGGGAGTCCTTCAATGTGACCCTCAGACTAGACTTAGCCTAGGAAGTCCCCCCAGCCCTCTCTTGTTTTCCTGTGTCTGACATGGGTCAGGTCACACCTGAATTCACCATCTCGAAACCACAGGAGTTCATGGAAAACAATTCTACAAGTTCACCTAACAATAAGGTCCGGGCAGAGCAGTTACTGTCCCACGCTGAGTAGTATCGAGGTGGAAGAGGGGCGGCAGTGGAACATCGCTGCCAAGGTTTCAGAATGCTATGTGTGGCATTTTCATTACTTCAGTGTAATTATGAGTGAAATTTCAAAATTATGAATGACATTTCAACGACTATAAGTGTCCCTTTCTTGCAAGCAAAACCAACACACTAAAATGTGCAGATGAACAGCCCTGCCGCACACAGCATCTGGCATTGATTGGGGTGCAAGCCTGGCCGAGGGGCACACACAGAGCCGGGCGGCAGCGGAGTGAGCCGGGAGCTGTATTATTACAAGTCCATTGCGCGGCTCATGAATACAAGGTCACATGCAACTGCAACTACCAGGGCAGGCAGTTGAATGAACCCCGCTAAGCGCAAATATACTTTTGAGTCCGGTTAGTAAAACTCAGTGCTGAGACTGACACTAGTATTGTACTTACACTGCCAGGCGAGCTGCGACGGTTTGGTTTATAGCCTGCTGTGAACCGAGCTGGGGGTCAAGTGGGGGGTTGTGAATAAAGGGCTTGCACGAACACTGCCATAGCACATCTCACGAGGGTCCATTTACCTTGGGGAATCACCATATAGTCCAATTAAGTAACTGCTAATATGTGCTTCCCAATGATTAAATAACAAACATTTTTCTTCAAAATGAGGGGCTGTGTGCCCTGAGGTAAATAGGGTTTCAATGCCAAAGGACCAGTTACACTCAAATGCAGAACTTTACTTAAGTAACAAGCGGCGCATATAAAAAATATGTCTGCGAGTGGTGCCCGCGCTCCACTGCGAGCCATATTTCTTCAATTATCGCACCCGTGTTTGTGCACGATAATTGAAGACATATGGGCTTTGGTGTGCGTAACAGACACCAATAGGTCATGGGCGGAGCAATGCGCCCGCCTTTGGCCTATTGCGTGCTCTGTTAACAAAAAAACATGCACTCAAAGCCCAATCACAGAAGAACAGACAAAAAACACATACACAAGCGTGTGCGATTCCAGGCTCCATTTCCGAACCCCGGACAAAAGGACTCTCGCCTGCGTGCAACACTGCTGTGCAGTGCAACGCAGATCGCGAGACCTAAAAAAAGGGTCATCGGCTGGTTACTGCCTCCAAAATCGAGCGGGAAATCCACTGTTTACAGTGATTTTCACCTTGTTTTCCCTGCCATGTGATTTTGGCTCCTCACCGTTGGACCGTGTGACGGGAGGCGAAATTGTGTGACACAAGGTGGCACCGTGCGAGTCAGCAAGTTTGTTGCAAGGACGAAACCGCTGGCGGCGACGATTAACACGCTGAGCAAACTTGTCTCCAAGTGCGATCGCTTATCTTGGACTTTGACGTGCAACATAAGCATCAACACTTAAACCTAAACATTAGCAATAGTTATGATGAGGGTTCCTGCCCACTTAAGTTGTTTGAATTACACAGCCCATCAAAGCCCTGCCACAGGTGTGATGATAGGTACACCTTGCATCGCCCTTATATGACTTACCTCTCCTTCGCCACATTATTACAGGATCTGCTGAATTCACGACAACCTAACGTCACTACTACTTTGTCGTTTCGCACAGTTGTTGTCACTGCGATTTCAGATTTTAGACAAAGTTTTAGGTTTATCTAGTTACATTAGTTTCTTTGTTCACAGTGGCACCAACGTCCTACTCTCCCAAATGTTGCTCCTCGTTTACTCTTATGTAAACCAGAGATAAAGTGAATGCACACAGATATGACATGTGAGGCCATGAATTTTGTGTTATTGATTAATTATATGCAAAATCAATAAGAAGAGTTCCAGATGAAGGACACCATCGGCAGAAAGGGAGCAACATACATATTTGCTCTGAAGTTCTCAGCCTATATTTCAGAAAAATGCACCTGGCCTCTTATGTAAAACTGAAAGGACAGGTGGCAGTGGATAGCTTGAGTGGTATTTGAACTGGGTACTCCCAATGCAAATAAGGGATCTAGATCAGTGCTTCCCAAACTTTTTAGAACCACAACCCACTTTTCCATACGACAAACTTTCGCAACCCACCTAGCTTTAATTGGCATGAGGTGGGTAATTTTTTAATGCAACTAAAGCATCCTGTGGTAGCACACTGTCATTTACAGACAACACATTTTCCATTGAAATGGTCACTAAATTGATAAAACTGTATTGCACACAAATGATAATGAGTGGAAATCGGGTCTCAGTGAATATTGTTTGTGCATCACCAAGTAAAGTGTTCTGATCCTATTAAAATCTTTGGTTCAATCACACTTCAGAATTATAAACAAAATGTGCTTCATGTTGCTTTCCTAACTGCTGAACTTGCACAGTTGATTTACATGTATTTACATTTTGTTGTGTGTCGCTAAAAATTACATCCTACAGCCTTTCCTGTCACACTTCATATACCCCAGCACGATTGTTACATAATTCACTTTACTTTTGTCTCTCTGACTGCAAAGTGAAAGGAGTTTGTAAACACCAATCGCCATGTTGGAAAAATTTGCAGCAATTTGTCAGTAGAAATAGCTTGACATTCGACCTCTGTCTTTGAAGCGCAGTAAAAGTGACAAGATAAATACAGAATCTAAAGGCATCTTTATTTATAGCTTGGACTTTCGCGATCCACCAAAAAATCAACCTATTTGCGGCCCCCAGTTTGGGAAGCACTAGATTGTGCTGCCACATGTTTCAGTTGCCAATCATGACCAGTCACAATTGGAATCAGGGAAAGAGACTGATTGTACCAGACTATCTAGGGCAGAGGTCTTCAATCTGTGGGGCGCGACCCCCAGGGGGGTCGTGGAGTCCTGGGAAGGGGGTCGCAGATTCTGCCAGAGTGCAGTTCCTGGCGTTGGGCTGATCGAGGGTGCTCAAGGCGGAGGCCGCCTAATTCACACCGAGGTGTGAAAAACATCAAAGCCTTGTTAACAAGTAAAGGTCTTTTAAAGACCTGTGATAGTACTCTGGTGTGCCTTTGTGTTTGTCCAAGCTGTTTCAGCCAGGCTGACATACACGAGCTGGGGGGTGGGGGGGGGGGGGGAGAGGAGGCTGTAGCCCTTTGAGTTCAATGGACTTAGATGTGGGTTTATTTTTACTTTTAACATTTTATATAGCGCTAGCTTAACCCGTAGGTATCAGAGCGCTTTACAAATACACAGTAAACAGCAGAAGGACAGCAGAAGGACATTACAATCATATCATTGGTTCAAGTCCCACGAGCCCTCATACCTGGCGCCTGTGCAGGAGAAATGTGGCTGAGAGTCTGTTCTTCATGGTGAGATGTTTTCACAGCTGGCTGCCCCCCCCCCCTCCCAAGTAGGGAGGCACAGAGATGCCCTCCCATGAGAGAGGAAGACGAAGCAGAGAGATACTGACCCCCCATGAGAGAGGCACAGACAAGGTGGGTGAATGAATGATGGGTGGATGGATGGATGAAAGGGTGGACGGATGAAGGATGGATGGATGGATGAAAGGGTGGATGGCTGTATGGATGGACGGATGGAAGGATGAAAGGGTGGACGGATGTGTGAAAAGGTGGGTGGATGGATGTAAAGATGAAAGTGTGGGTGGATGAATGATGGATGGATGGATGTGATGAGGTCTAACAGGCACATTTATGGTTTTCGATAGTTGTTTATGATGAGGAGTACCAGTTTCTAGAATCTTTTGTCGGAAGGGGGTCCTTACGCCTAAAAAGGTTTTACAAGGGGGTCTCGGCATCAAAAAGTTTGAAGACCTCTGATCTAAGGCATCTCACAGGCTGTAGCATGACTCTTTAACCGTCTGAAGAAATAGGACCACACCAACCATTCCAGTGGCTCCCCTTGCCAGCCTGCAGTACCACCAAGGACATCTGCAGTACCTAGAAAGAGGTAATCTCTTAAACCCCATCTCTGGTGGCTGTCACCACACCCGCATCCAGGACAGCTCCCGGCTGGAGATTTAAAAGTGCAAGAGAGAAAAAACTAAGGCTGTCTCCATCCTCGCAAACACAATATGGCGCACCTTTCCAATAGCCATCAGGGCTTCCCTTACCCTTCTTCAATATTGTAAGCTGAAGACATATCCCTTTTAAGTACACTGCATTGCAACAGAGTAAATAACAAGCTCCCTTCTATGAAACTAGAACCACCCACCCAGGTTCACTCTCTGACTGTATCTCTGCCTTTGATCCCCTATAGCTCTCCCCTGCCTTTATAAAAAAGGTTTGCAATTAACAGATAACATATCTACCTACATGCTCCTACAGACAAACAACAAATGACAGGCAACACAGTCCTAGCCGTACTCAGGCATCCTACACCAGGCCACATTTTGAATGGGTGCACCCTGAGTTGCTGTACGCCAGGAGCAAGCACGTTGTTCCTGCGACATCGGAGCCAGCCATGCCTTTACCTTATATATTTATTTTATTTATTTATTTATATAGCGCAGCTAATACCCTATGCAGTGCTTTAATGGCAATGCAAGGGGCCCTAAAATGAATCCGCTTTTCAACTGGAAGCCAATGTAAAGCGTTGAGGGCCAGCTTGGCTGAGGAATATTTTAGAATGCCAAAGAGCAAACGGGCAGCAGATTCTGCAAAACCTGCAATTTTACCAAAAGTGCTTTATTTATACCAATCAGCATGCCATTGCAGTAGTCAAGCCTTGACAAGACGAATGCAGAAACCACCGTTTTCTGTAAGTCTGGCGGTATATAAGGAAAAATCTTCCTCAGAATCTTCAGTGTCTAGCAGATGGAAGAGGTAGTAGCTTTCACATGGTGGGAGAAGGACAAGGTGGTGTCAAAGATGACTCCCAGATACTTTGCCTTTGTGGCAGGGATAGGAAGGGAGCCCAACTCTGAGGGCCACCAATCCGAGGATATATATATGCATGTATGTATATGTGCAGGCATGTATGCATTGAAGCATTTTGCACCCAATGGGTGATTGTTTCAGAGCATGTTAGCATCTTATAGGGTGGGAAAGCAAAGATGGGGCGATCAGTGAGGAAGTCAGAGCCTTTAGGTGGCCAGTGGGTAGTCATTGATTTTTTTAATGCACGAAAATAGCAGGATCTGAAGTTTATTCGTCAAGGAGGAGAAACCTTTAATATATTTGATGCAGGTTGGACGTTGCAAGCTTCAGACTGAGCACCCCGTTGATTCACTTTCCAGCACCTGTAGTTTGTAGATGGCTCAATAGATTGACCCCGCCCACTATGATGGATCTGGAGCATCCTCAAGTAGATGCCAGCTGACATCACAAGCAAGTGAGGACATTCAGAGGACAGCTGGAGGGCTGTGTTCACAAGATTTCTAACTGAGGATTTACCTTAGTCAGCAATGGACTTCTGGAATGTTTGTCAGGGGGTGGTGGGAGGCCAGCGTTCATGTGTTTTTAGAGCCCAGGTGGGACAGGACAAAGGTCCATTAAGAACGAACCAGTGACTGGTTGATAAAAAATGGCAAGATGGAGGCGAAAGCTGCAGATCTGGCTGGCCTGGCAAATCTACACGCTGAATGTGATTTCTAAGTCAACGACAATGCCGAAATGTTAAGCTTTGGAAAAGAGTCGTGGGCTACCTCCGGCTGGATGTAAAAGAGGCCCTTCCTTTGAGAACAAGGGGGCGGAGCCCTCTACGAAGATTTTGGTTGTGTTCCCTTCCCATTTCTGGTAAACCCGCGAGGCGTCATCAAGGAAAGGATAGCCTTCCGGCAAATCAACTCTCTCGTCGTCTTCAACACAGCTCGGTGCCAGCGGCATTCCATTGAGTGTGACTATGAAAGTCCCAGATATGCACTGTGAGCGTTAATGAGAAAACAGAACGTGATGCAATAGGGATGGTGAGTGGTAGGGGGCCAAAAAGGTTGAATTATTAATTGTGGGTCTAGACAGGAAACATTCGAACAGGAGTTCAGTGAACACGTTCTTTTCACGGAGTACAGTATGCTTATCTGACCCTGCCTGCTCTTAAGGGGTGGGTCCAGGTTGTACTCTATTCAACCTGAACGGCCTCGCAATTGTGCAAGCAAACTCTGTCCTTTTCTCTCACTCATTAACTTATTCTGTGCTGATGTAGTAGTATGGCCTCGTAGTTTTTATCCTGTGAACAAATACCATGTTTCAAACAGAGGAGCCATATCATCTAATGGCCAGCTTCCATGTCACATTGTTTAAAAGCACTGGAAGATCAGGTAATTTGTTGTGAACATTGACTATCGGTGCCACGCTATTTCTACATTTAAAAACATTTGCTAAATCATTTTCTCTTTCAAATACAGCAGCTATTAGCCTTATAAATGTAGAGTGTCCCACTGACAGCTGGTATATAAAACAAGCAAAGAAAGACACTCCTACAGAAAAAGATACTAATTAGTGTGCTGCTGATTAAAATTCAGAAAGAACAAAAGACAAATATAGTAAACGTCCTTTTCAGGGCTGTGCATACTAAGTACTGTTTGTAACGTGTCAGTTAGTTCAGTGCTTTTTGGTGATCTGGAGATTACCAGCATGTGGTTCACCATTGGTACAACCATGATTTGGGAAATCGGTGGGTGTGCCACCACATTTCTTTAGAAGTATTAACTTCCCTGATTTTCCTCCCTATCCCCTTCTCTGTGTACCACTGCACTCCTTCCTCCTTATCTCCAAGGTACTTAGCATCTCCACAGTGGAAAGAACAGTGTAGGCAGGACAGCGGCTACTGACACAACCACCGCCTATGTCCTGAGATGTTTGTGAGTGATGTCAAATGATGCCATCAGTCCCCAAAGTCTGCCTCGTAGTGATCACTATTCGCTGCACAGCATGACCTCATTAAAATAGCTCTCAGCACCCTCCCCCCTCACGGGATTTCACTTCAACTACCACCCTTCTGGTTATCTTCATTGATGACTTTTTGAACCTCTTCTCATAAATAACCATCTCCACACTGACGTGACATACCTTCTTAACTTCAACTTCACGGACTCCAACCACAGCATCCATCTTAGCACGGACACCACCTACCACGGTGGCTTCAACATCCCAGACTCCAATGGAACTAAATCAAAAAGTGAGCCCACTCTGGAATTTTTCTTCTTTCAAACTCATGTTTATACAATCCGCCCAATGACAACCTCAGTAACAATCTGTAACTCTCTCTTCTGTCTTGCCTACAAACCATCCCATAAAACAGGAGCAATGATCTTGTACTATCTTGGTAGCCCAGTGGTGATGCTCATCACCCATTTACCCATTCCCCAAATAGAAGGTACATTGAAGTTCCTCTGGCTCCTTTGATGTGCACCAGCATGGCACTCAGCAAATCTGCTTACTGGAGGCTTGGACCAAGCCTTGTGTCAGAATTTCAAAATTTCGGGTATGCCGTCCAAGAAGGACACCTCCAAGGTCAGTGTCCTCCTCAAGGGGAGATCCTCTCTGACCCTTCCACCCTCATTCTGGGGTTGCCAAGACCTATAGGGCTAATAAGCAGACAGCAGACAGTTTACCTCTGACCTCCCCATTCCTATTAAATCTAAAGATTGATCTACCAAAACAATTGTCCTTATACTTTTCATATACCACCGGCAGATATACAGTTATGCTTTGTTTAGCTTTCCCGCAACAGTTACTCACCTGGGGCCATATTACACACAGTGCCCCGGTGGAGCAACATGTGTGTGTGCAGCTATTTTCTGCACCCCCAGTGCATTGTAATATCACAGACGAAGGTGCAGACACGTGTGTGCCTTCTTCTATAAACCAGATAGTTCCAGTGTGCATAAAAAGCTATCTTCAGGGGGCGTTCCCTCATTAGCATGTGGGTGGGGATTGGCTCCATGCTATTTAGGGAAACACATAGCCTCTGTGTCTGCTTCCTATTATGGATGCGAGCACAGAGGCAAAGAGGCCATCAGGATATGCGCTGACTATGTGCCACAAAAAGGTGGCACACAGTCAGTGCACCCCCTGAGTGCAACCTTGCAAGGTGGGAATGGGGCTCCCATGGTACCCCAGACACGCACCTGCAGGCGGGTGCAGTTGCTCAATGAAAGTGCCTGCATGGGATCTCAGGGCCTTATGTATCAATGCTTTTCTCCATAGACAGAGAATGAGTGAAACCATTTGATACATCAGGCCCTCTGTCCCCTCTTTACAGGTGGGTGCTTCCAGCACTGAGAAAGGCGGAGCGGCTGATTCCAATATTGAAGATTAAAATCCCTTTCCGGTTATGACTCTGATGCAGTTCATGGCCTGAAACAGGTTCTCCACAACAAAGATGAGAAGGCAAATCATTTACTCCACCCTCAATACACTGATGCTGATCTCTACTTCAACCTCCAGAACGCTAGTGATTTAGAACTACGCCTGAAATTGAATTCGATTTGTCATTGGGCTCCACTACGAAGGAGAGTGCGTCCTTTGAGGTGTCTGATCACTGGGCAGCGAAGGTTTAGGATTTACAGATGCCCACAGTTAAAACCAATGAGAACTTAATTTTGCATGGTGGGGCACCAACTATTGAGTCGTTACTACCATTCAACGAAGCACTGACTGCGGTCCATTTGCCAAACTGGTCCAAACCTTGTTCATCATCACCTTTGAATCAGCCAATCGCCCGGCTCCACAGACCTGCTCCTAGGACCCATTCTTCCAAATGTTATATCTGATGCAATGAGTCTTGTTGTTCCGACAGTGGTAAAAAAGGAGAATCTTAATGATTTCCCCTCTGCTACCCTTGATAGATAATTCAAGAAGATTGATGTTCTTGGTAACAAAGTATTTTTATTTTGCTAGAGTGGCCCTACATTGATTTAATGCTGTTTGCCTCTTGGACCTTTATACACAAACATTGTGGGACATGATGAGCAAGATCTTACCTGCTTTCCCCGAGGAACACCAAATGATGTACAATAATAGCTTGTGCTCTTCAGCCCCACACTCAGTATCATGCCCAGTGGTTAATACTGGTGAAGTCACTAAGAGATCAACCACTATAAATTCCCACCCTGTCAACTAGAGACAGATTGTCAAATCAATTCAATTTTAGTATCCACGCAGTAATCAAATCTTAAGTTCATTTGTTGCACAACATGACGCCATTCATAAACATCAAGTCGAGATGTCATTCGTCTGTGGCATTAAGCAATGTTAATGTAAGTCAACACATATAAAGTTGAATAAAATCTGGATTTGTGGTGCATTACGATTAAGGAGAAACATGTGGCATTGCCAATATTACAGCCTTGAAGTCCCAATGGGGACAAAACGTGAATATGGCAATGAAAATTGTTGGTTGACTTTCTTCAAAGCAAGCTGTCTGATGTTACGGCACGGCTTTGCTGTGAGCTCTATTGAGAGTTACTGACCGGCCCTTTAGGCCTATCTTCATTTCCCTGAGCAGCCATCTTTATTCACATTTCCTGCTGTGATACGTTTGTTAAAAGGGCTCTTATATATGTTTCACTGTGCGCCTTTCTTTATGCCATAGTGGGACCTTAATTTGGTCCTTAGCCTTTCCATGTGCGGATGTTTGAGTCTTTGTACGGTGCATACTGACACTTTTAACCCTCAAGATGTTTTATCTGATTACTTTCACTTCTGCACAGCTCATCAGTTATTTGTAGGTATATTACTTGTTCAGCCAGCACTGTATACTATCATTTTCCACAAGTTGGTGTCTTCAGACTTGGTCATCCTTTTGCGGAGAGGTGATGTTGACTTTTATGGGATGTATGACGTTGCAACGCATACTTTTACCACGCATGCCTTTACAACGCGGTTTTAACAACGCATGCCTTTACAACGCATAGCGCTTTGGGGTGCTGGATAGTGAAAAGTTTAATTTACTATTCCAACTCCAGTCCCCGTGGACACTAGGGAAGGTGTTGGATAGTAAATTAAACTTATTCCCTATCCTAGAGCGCCCCCCAGCGCAAAGCGTTGTAATGGTTTGCGTTGTAATGACTGCGTTGTAATGGTAGTGCGTGGTAAAGGTTTCGTTGTAAAGGTTGTATACCACTTTTATGCGGTGGTCCATCATGCTCTCGCATTCTTTTCTACCACCACATCCCGCTAGCGCTGGGTTGCCCCAGGGTAGCCATGCGCTTTATAAATGTTAATTAATAATAATAATAATAATCCCTTAAAGGACAGGAGATCACAGTAAATTAGATCCTTAGTGAGCCCTTAGCTTTCATATTGAGCTCTCAGGAATCACTTATTGGTAGGTAGTTTCAAGCAGGGAAAAAGTACATTCTGGTCTGCACCGAGCATTGTGCATATTCATTGGGATTTGTGAAATCCCTGCGTATAACAGCTGTGGCTCCGAGAGCATGTTAGATATTGGGTCAGGTTCTGAGGATTGTTCTGGCATCTTCTGGATTGCTATAAGTAGCGAACACCAGAGTGAACAAGCTGTCTGGCAATATTGGATTGTTGTAGAGCTTTTCCAATTGCAGATTCCCACACCCACTCCACGTCCCTCACTTTTCTTGTTTTTTCGCTTACGCGAGCCTCCCGATTCAGTCTACATTATAGCCTAGTGTCTCCCGGTTATTCTTATACATTTTTCTATCCTGTGTTTCCATATTAAGGTGACGAGTCAAGCTCCCATGGAACAAGATGGTGCCCCAGCTGCCCTCATCACTGCATCCTTCTTGCAGACGTTGGTGAATATTTCACTTCCCTGTTGTCGGTCTCATTTTTCCTATATTCCATCTGCTTATATTGTGTGAAGTTAATATTAATTTGCATATTGTTTTAGCCTTACTATCACCGTTCTGTGAATCCCTGAGAATCTACACTAGTCCTGACTCACATAACCCTCCAAGAATCCTGTGCCTCGTATGTTCATCATGGCCTTGGAAAGCATTCTCATCACCACTTCCTGTATCTTCTCATCTCCCAGTTATCCTTGAGGACTCACATTTCTAAAGTTCTGTGGTTCTCTGAGTGGAAGTGTTGGGGTCACATCCGTAATTCAAGACAATTACTTTTCGGTTTCAGATCCAAGGGTCAAAACATCTTTTTTGGCAGAGACTTGACAGGAGCATAGAGTGAATGATCAAATATTTGTCAGACTACAAAATGTGGATTGGTGGGCGCACAGCCGGTTTGTGTTCAATTTCTGCTAATGTTTGTCACGATTTGGGTGCTACATACAGGTGGCGTGTCCGTCCAACTATTTGTCAGAGCCACTGGAGTGGAGAAAGGAAATGTAGTCCAGGAACTGACCTTATCAAGGTGAGCTGTGCATTGCATTATACTGTACCATGCTCTGACCAAAAAGGTGCCTTCTCGTTCATTCCAGCAGGGCTGAAGATTGCGAGTATGGATTGCCCTATCTAAGGGTGTTTGGGTGTTGGACATCGGCCAAGCTGCTACATGGCCATCTGTTCACAACCTTCGCCAGGGACTACTGTATTGACTTTCAATTCCTCAGGGAGCGTCATTTCACCCACCCGTTCCTGCAGTACTTCCTGGTGTAAAGTTCACTCCTTAGACTCACCACCTTTGCAAAGGTATTGCTTTGGTGTTGAATCAAAACGTGAAGAATATGTGATTAAAAGTATCCATCAACAGAGCATGTTCCTTAACTTTGGTATTGCTTTTTCTGGTGGTCCTCTGTTTAACTACAGATTCCTTACTGTCTGCCCTTCACCCCATTGTTTGGAGTGGACTTCTGGGTTATGAGGTTCCACACTAGTGATCGCACACTGTTAACATCCCAATTAACCAGTCACTCCCCGTCTAGGGACATGAAAATAATGGGTTCATAAACTAACATCTACATTTGGGGGTGTATGCTTCTGCATTTCATCACTTTCAGAGTTGGGACAGACAGAGCCACCACGGAGTCCGAGGGTGCCCACTGCCACCAGGCAGGAGCTATATCAGAAACAAATCCTGATGCAGTCTGGCTCTGAGAGGATTCAAATGGCTAAGAATTTGCAGTTAGTTATTTATCCACCAGAAAGAGCGTTACTGAAGATAAATATATTGTTAGTTTCACGGCATGGGAAGCAAAGGACCACCCGCCATCAGTGAACCCTCAGGGGGCATAGGATGAATGGAACTTCAGAGTAACTCCCAGATTCTGTGCTACCTCATTGCACACACTGCAACTCCCAGATGGCCATGGAAACGTGCATGAGCGTAATCTATGTTGAACAAGGTTCAGAGCTTTGCAGATATGGAGATGAGTGTAAGTTGTTAATAGTAAACAGTGCCTACGGTGGGATTCTTGGACCCTGAAAGCCAGGTGGAGGCAGGGGTACATGTAAAGACGTGGAAAGTGATAAATGACATGGTAACTGATTAAAGGGCGTGGACTACTGCATACACACCAAGATAGTTCCACATACATGATCAGCACGTAAGGCCACTCTTCACCAATAGGCTATCAATGCAGGTGGGTGTGTCAGAGACGGCAAACCAGCCACCACGGGTTTGGGGGGTGACTTCCTTCTGTTTGTACAAACACTTAATCTACACAGTTCAAAATACTACTTCTTTTTTTTCCTTAGGCACATGAATATTGAGAGAGACTTGCCCAGAATCACAGGATGTTGAGCCGACGGCGTGACTCGAATGTGGTTCCTCAGTTCCAAAATCGGCCGCTCTGGCTGTTACGCCACATTGTTGACCGTGCTCCTGGTACAACAAGCCTGTGTCCTAACAAAGCTTGCTGGCTGCAGCAGGCCGGGTCTGGCTTCTAAAGTAACTTTGTTCTGCGGGGCTGGATTTAAATTCTACAGCACTGCCGATGTATTAAAAGGAATGTTGTGTTGCTAGGGCACACAGTTCAACAACTCGAAAGGTGTTTAGCTTCTGACGTACAGAGCAGCAAACGGCGGTGACCACATCCTCTGCCTTGGTTTGTCACCCGGTTAATAAGAGCCGATGAAGCGACGTGTTAAGCAGCAGCACAAGGCGAGGACAGACATTTTTTTGCAAAACAAGCCCCGCTGTGGTTCAGAGGAACTTCTTCAGTGAAGCTTTAAATATATTTTCCAATGAATAGAAATGAGATGTTTGCTTTGCCTTTTACACATCAGGCCCTGGCCAAGAAAGTGTTGGTACTTGCTGCTTGCCAGCACAAACCGTTTACTTTCACGCCCGGCTGCTGTGATCCCCTTTAGTTACTCATGTTCTTGATTTTAGTCATATTTCTGTTACAGTTAGTAGAGCTCCATCTAGTGGTTACTATCAACAATTACATATCTAACCACGCATATGAACTACTTTTCTATAGCACATTCCCCTTCCACTCGCTACGGCTTCGTCAAATGAGAGCAGGCTTTCAGGAGCTAGCGCCCTGGGCGTGGGCAAAGAGACATTTGGTGCCCTTTGATGTTGGTAGTGAATACAAAATTTTCTAGCTATCGCGACAAGAATTTTAGATTCTATTAAGGACACAGAGGCGAGGATTATGCTTTCTCATTTCTTTACTGCACAAACAGCAGCCAATGACAATAAAACTACAATGGTAAAAAACAACATTTCCCATGAGGCTTTGAACCACGCCTCCAATAACAGTAACCAATCACAATAGTAACAAGCATATAAAGTATAGAGACACTAATCTGGCCTCCTCTTTCTTTGCGCGAACAGTCTTATTATAGTGACCAAAGTCTTTAACTCTCAACAGAGATCAGTTCCTGTAATGAACAAAGTCTTTAACTCTCAACGGAGAGAACAGTTCCTTTACGAATTCTCAACGGAGAATAAGCCAACACCACAAGAAGCATCTTCTGTCCGGAAGGCACAGCAGCACAATCCAAAGAGGGCAATCAACTCTTGTTGGAATCATTCCCTGAAACAGAAAAAGAAGTTTGAGAAAAAGGAGCCCACAAACTACATTTCTCCTAGGGTGGGTACAAAGTTGTTAAACAACATTATTTCAAACAACTTTACAGTTATAACTGTCCCAACGGGTGGGATAATCCTCGCCTCCGTGTCCTTAATAGAATCTAAAATTCTTGTCGCGATAGCTAGAAAATGTATTCTATGGCAGGACCGGAGGCTTCTGATTATGCTGGTTCAAAGCTCAACAATCACAGCATCAGAAACATGAGGAATAGGTTTATAATAAAACACTTTAAACATTGAATCTGAAGACCAATCAGCCGCTTTTAGGATATCCTCCAAGCGGGAACCCAGTAAATAGGCTTTAGACGCCATCGCACCTCTAGCTGAATGAGCACCATAAGCAGATATATCAATGCCAGCCTCCAACATGATCCACTTAACCCATCTCGCTAAAGTAGCCGCAGCTACTGGTTTGAAGGGTTTTTGAACACTGATCAACAGCTGACCTAAAGGATCAACCCTGTGTGCAATAGTATGCTCCTCATAACATTTGAGACACTGGAACACACATAGCTTGCTGTTATGTGGAAAGGTGGGATACTCAACTGAGCGTGACATGGTCTTGGTTCTTCGCGTAATAACAAAGGAGACCCCATGAGGGGAAAACATCCTACCGGCTAAATCTAAGGCTCTAACATCTGAAACTCTGCGACATGAAATAAAACACGATAGCATAGGGAGCTTGGCAGAGAGCTGTTCTAAAGACAAATCACCGTTATTGGGCCAGGTTTCCAACAAATTAAGCACCTTTGTAACGTCCCACATTGTGGAATGCCTGGGCCGGGGAGGATTGGCCACACGCACACCTTTAAGTAACTTACAAACCAAGGGATGCATCCCCACCGGTTTACCCTCGATGTGGTCGTGACCAGCAGAAATTGCAGACCTAAAATTATTAACCGACCTGTAAGCCAGGCCTGAAGCTGCACGTTCTGACAAAAAATTCAATACTTCAGTCACATTTGATCCCACGGGATCCACCTGTTTTGAAAGGCACCAACCCACCCACTTCTTCCAGGATGCAGAGTACCGTTTCCGGGTGGAAGGAGCCCACGCTTGTTGCATAAAGCCGGAAGCTTCTCGTGAAAGACCCGCAAGGCATTCATGTCTCCGGAGAGCGTCCACACCATTAAGGTCAATTGGTTCTGCAGGATTAGAGGATGGCAGGCACCTACTGGGTCCTGCAGAAGCGTCGGGAAGACCGGGAGCCGGAAGGGAAGGTCCACAGACAACTCCAACAGTGTGGGAAACCACGACTGAGTCGACCAGAATGGAGTCACCAACACTATTGTCGCCCTCTGTCGGCGCACCAACGCCGCCACTCTCGGGATCAGAGCAAAAGGGGGAAAGGCATAATTCCTCTCTTGCCCCCAATGGTGAAGGAACGCGTCCATTCCCATCGCCATTGGATCCGGTCTCCAACTGTAAAACTGGGGGAGATGGGCATTGAGACGAGATGCAAACAGGTCTATTTGACAGGGGCCTCGCATAGTCATGATCTGAGAAAACAGCGATGGGTGAAGTCTCCAATCGCTGGAGTCTCGGAGAAATTGGGAGTTCCAATCCGCCACCTGATTGAATTTCCCCGGAAGGTACTCCGCCACCACAGAGATCTTGCGATCCAGGCAGAAGTGCCAAAACTCCTTTGCAATGTGGACCAGCATTCGGGACTTCGTCCCTCCTAATCGGTTGATGTATCTCACCGCTGAGACATTGTCCATCCGAAGGAGAATGCAACAATTGCTCTTCAGTGGTGAGACAGACCTGATGGCAAATGACCCTGCCAACAACTCTAGACAGTTTATGTGTAGTGTAAGTTCGTCTGCTGACCATCGTCCTCCTGTGGTGTAATCTCCACAGCGAGCGACCCAGCCCCATTGACTGGCGTCCGACTCGACTACCACATCCGGGGCTGTGCCGAAGATGGCTCGGCCATTCCAGGCTGACATGTGTTCCAGCCACCACTGGAGTTCCTCCGGGGCCTCTGGGGAAAGAGGAATTAGGTGATCGTATTGAAACTTCCTCTGCAGATAAAATATTTTCAGCCTCTGAAGGGCCCTGTAGTGTAAAGGCCCGGGGAAAATGGCTTGGATTGACGAGGCCAGAAGGCCCACAATCCTCGCTAACACACGCAAGGAGATCCTTTCCTTGGTCAAAGTGGACGTTATTTCCCGTTTGATGGACCTGAGTTTGTGAAGGGGGAGGAGCAGTTGAGCCGCAACAGAGTCTGTCAGGAAACCTAGGAATTCCATCTGCTGATTCGGTATCATCACCGATTTCTTGGTGTTGATGACGAACCCCAGATTCTGAAGTAGGGACGTCGTCCACTCCAAGTGAGTGAGAAGAAGGGACCGATCTTGGGCTAAGATGAGCATGTCGCCCAAGTACACAATGAGGCGCACTCCCATCTCTCGCAGACGCGAGACCACAGGCTTGAGAATCTTGGTGAATACCCAAGGGGCTGAAGACAGGCCGAAGGGAAGCACCTTGTACCGATACCATCGCCCTCTCCAAGGAAACTGTAAGAATTTTTGATGAGAGGGGCAAATGGGGACTGTCAGATAGGCATCTTTTAGGTCTAAGCGGACCATCCAGTCGTTTTCCAACAGGAGGTCCCGTAAAAGATGGATACCCTCCATCTTGAAGTGGCGATAAGTGACATAGGGATTGAAGTCTCTTAAATTTAGAACCAGGCGTTGGCCGCCACCCTTCTTCTGTACCAGGAAGACGTTGCTGCAGAATCCTCTGGGGATGAAGGGTCCGACAGCAATAGCCTTCTTTTGTAACAATTCTTCCAGTTCTGAGTCGATAAAACTCTGTTCTAGACGGGAAAAAAGGAGAGGCTGAGGGGGAAAGGGTTGAAGAGGACACTCCAACATCTCTATGTGATAGCCCTGGACGGTCTGTATTATCCAAGTATCTGAAGTGAGACACGTCCAATTCCTTACAAAATGACGCAATCTGCCTCCCAAAGGGACCAAGGGGCACATTTGACTTACCGGAGGACTGATTGTTGAAGTTTTTGTAGCCTCTGTTGACCCCTCGGTTATAGCGACCTCTGAAGCCGCGGGACCTCGATGGGTAGAAACCAGCCTGGTCTGGTTCTTGTGTATAGCCCCTGCCCCGCCTAGGGGTGTAGCCTCGTTGAGGACTGGTATTCGAGTAGCGGCCGGTCAAGCACCCTCTGCCACGGCCGGCCCTATTAGAGACCTGGTGCAAAACCCTCTTCAAGGAGGCTTGAGACTTATCCAAGGATGCAAAGGTGTTAACAAATTTAGCAATGTCTTTAACAAAGTTGTCCCCAAACAACTGTCCTTCCTCCAAAGGACCCGGCCCAGACGAAGCCAATTCAACCAACTGGGGGTCAATCCGGAGCAAGACTGACTTCCGTCTCTCAGAAGCTAGGGCGCAGTTGGCGTTACCCAACATGCAAATGGCCCGTTGCGCCCAAACCGCAAGGACTTCAAGGTGGATGGCATCACCTGACTCCTGAGCCTGGAGGGCCAGCTCCAGTATCTTGGCCAAAGGCCCCGAAAGGTCAAGGACCTTATCTTGGCACGCTCTGAGCGCGCGATCAATTCCTTTTTTGGGATCTTTTTTGTATTTTTTGAGGAAAGTAGTCATAGAGGGATCGATGTCTGGGGTAACGGCCACCTTATGGGCCAAGTCGGGACGGGGGCATTCAGACTTAAGGCGAGCTCTCACCTCTTTATCAAAACCTTTACGGAGGTGAGACTCCAGGTACTCCGCCACAGCAGGGGGGGGGACCCAATCCGAGGACCTAGGATGTATAATGTCCGTAGGGTCAAAGGAGAAGGGCGAGGGAGTGACAGAGGGGGAAGCGTGCTTGCATTTCTTAGAGCGCTTGCGGGGCGCAGCATCTGAGGAATCTGTGTCCGTATCCGTGTTAGTGGTGGTGTCTTTAGGAGGGGGGGAAGGAGGTGGGCGGGACGGTAAGGACTTGTCGCTGGTGGAAGACTCTTTGGATTTGTAAATTTTATTATAGGACTGGGAGTGGGGCCAGGACGGGTCAAGAGCCACCTTCTTAGGGGCAGGGGGACGTGAATGATCATGGCCAGGGAGAGGGAGTGGCTTACCAGGGACCAGCAGTTCCAACTTTTTGGCTAATGGAAGCAGGGCTGAGGAGAGGGCCTTATCAAGCTTAGCGTCTAGCTTCTTGTCAATTATATCTTCCATAGACTCCTCCTCGTAATATTCATAATTGCCCTGGTAATCGCATGCAGTGCCCTCCTCTTCGCAGTACTCAGTATCTGCCATCTTCACAAGGGACCTCTTAATCCCACTATAAATCCCCAGAGGGAAGCAGAATTGCCAGCCCAGACAGGGGCGTCGATTTGGGGAAGTGCCAGGCACAGGAGCCGGGAATACCAAGAGTTAACACCTGTAGAAGTCCAATTCTAGGACTAATGGAGGGAAAAACCACCCTTAAGCAGTAGAAAAGGGTCTCCAAAAATTACTCCACTTCCCTTGTCTTTGGGAAGGTAGGGGTTAATGTCCAAGACCTCCGATTGTCAAAGGGAACGAAAACGCTGCTTTTTGTGATGAAAAACGGGCCCTTCGGCTCCTGGCCAAACTGCGTGGAAGCCCCTTTCAGCCGGGGCCAGAGCGTCTCAATCGGCACAACTTTGCGGGCTGCGCGTGCATACAGCGTGCGTGAGGCCCTGGAGATGCACGCCGGGCCTCAGCCGGGCTCCTGCGTGCGCCTCCTTCCCCGAGGGGGGGGCCAAATCCCTCTAAGTCAGCGGCCGCAGCCGCAAGCAGCGAGCGGGGGACACGGGGAAGTCTACGGGCGCAACACGCACTCCACACAGCAGAACTAGGGCGCGGAGCGGGCCGGAGAAGCACCGCTCTGAGATCGGGGGAGAGAGCTGCCGAAAGCGGCATAAGTAAACCAGGTCGTACAGCGCGGCAATGTTATTAAGGCACTAGAATATTAACAAAAACGGAACACCGTGCACAGTATCAGCAATAGCTTAAGCACAAATATTGATCATGAAGCAAAATAAGCCAGAGGCGAAATACATAACATGAGATAATTCAAGCATATAAAGTAAGGAGCACTTATCTGGGCTGCGGAGCAGCAAAGAAAGAGGAGGCCAGATTAGTGTCTCTATACTTTATATGCTTGTTACTATTGTGATTGGTTACTGTTATTGGAGGCGTGGTTCAAAGCCTCATGGGAAATGTTGTTTTTTACCATTGTAGTTTTACTTTCATTGGCTGCTGTTTGTGTAGTAAAGAAATGAGAAAGCATAATCAGAAGCCTCCGGTCCTGCCATAGAATACGGCAGCAAGGGTTCCCTTTTGTGGGTTCTGTGGAGAGTTTTTGCGTGTGCAGGAAGTAGGGCACCTGAACTGGTAGCGGTACGTTTTGAAGTGAAAAGGAACAGTGATGGAACGGTGCAACAAGGTCAGAGGAGACCCCGAAACCTCTGCTGCGAGTGGCAAGGGCCCACTCAGTAATTATAACAAAGATCTTGTGCACACGTTATACGAGGTGTATACAAATGTAATACTAATTGGAAGAATAAATATTTAGTTCAATGAAACAAGGTGGACAACGTTCAAAGTTTCTTTTTCAAAAGTTTACATTGGACCTTCCTTTTTGGAAGGGTGACATCAAAAGCACATAACCAGCCGACACGTGTTTCGTCATGCGGGCAAGGCGCCCGTGACTCTTCAGGGCTCCTGTCGGTCCTGGGAGCTGGAGACAAGACAGACAGGACCCGTCCCTCCGTTGCCCCATCGTACGATCTTGCTGGTTTGGACGGATGCACCCGCCCGTTCTCGTGTATTTACAGAGACATACACTCGCTGATTTATTTCACTTATACTCCAGACTTCGGGTCGGAATTATCACCGGTTACACGGACCTTTAATCTCTTAGAATTTTACAGCCCTGAAGAGTCACGGGCGCATTGCCCGCATGACGAAACACCTGTCGGCTGGTTATGTGCTTTTGATGTCACCCTTTCAAATAGGAAGGTCCAATGCTAACTTTTGAAAAAGAAACTTTGAACGGTGTCCACCTTGTTTCATTGAACTAAATATTTATTCTTCCAATTAGTATTACATTTGTATACACCTCGCATAACGTGTACACAGGATCTTTTTTTTTTTTTTTGTCCTCATCTTGCGATTACTGTATGCTTGTGGAGTGTCAGGTGTCTGCCTCTTTGTTCTTTTCCGACACTGCCCCTTGTTCTCTCTTGGCTGGGGAGTTTTGACCTCTAGATGGTATGAGGAGTTTCCTTAACTCGTTGCATATCAAAGCTTCTGGCTTGGATCGGGGGGAGCTAGCCAACTTGGCTACTCAGCAAGTACCATACTTGTCCACCAGAAGATGTATCGCTTTAATCATTGGACTTAAGTTTGGATCTTATTTGGGGTTAACAAAAGTTTCAAAACTATCCCAAAACTTAAATCTTTTGCTCACATTTCTTAGCTTATCAAGTTTGTTGATTCTTATTGCCGAGTTCAGCCATTCTGTATCAGTAGGGCTAGAGGCTCCTATCCATTTAATACAGATTTCTCTCCTTGCGAGAACTATTAACACAAAGAGGAGATTTTCCTGCTCCTTAGTAAGCCCCCCTTCATTACTTGGGTCTAATATCCCGAAAAGAATAAGTGTAATACTCACAGTTAGTTGTTTGGACAGGATAGTACTCAGGGTCTTACCGACTTGATCCCAAAACTCTTTCAGTTGAGGGCAGTTTTTAAACATGTGGATATCGTCTGATTTTTCCTCGCCACATTTTGGGCATTTCTTTATTCCAGCGTTTTTAAATTTGGAGAGTTTTTTTGGCGTCCAGTAAGCCCTATGAATAGTATACAAATGATTCCTCTTCAGAGCGGCAGATTTCAAGTTAGACCAGCATTTATCTACTGATTTTTCCCAGATTAAGTCCAGATCTGTGGTTACAATGTCTTTCCCCCATATTTGGGTTTCCATGTTGTTATTTGTATCATTGGCCATTATCAGGGCCCAATACCACTTTGCTACTTCCTTAGGTAGTCGCGCTGTATTAATCATGTCATCTTCCAGTTTTTCGTTACCATTTATACTGGGCAAAGTTCTAGACCAGCTTTGCATTTGGTAATATTTAAATTTAGATAAAGTATTATTTGACATTTCTTGTAGTTCTATCCATGTTTTTAAGTTTGTACCATTTAGGATTTGTCCCCAATATACGATGTCAGCTTTTTTTAATGCCAATGCAAGAGTGTCTTTTAAGCATTCTGGGGTTCCAGGAGAGTCCCAGATAGGAGCCCACTTACTGTAATACGATATGTTCAGGATACCTCTAATTTGTGTCCACATCTTTGCTGCATCCCTTAATATCTTTAGCTTTATTTTTTTTAAATATTTGGGGTGTCCAAACTTAAACAGCGCATAATCTTCTGCTTTTGTGATTACCTTGAAGTAAGCGGGATAATATTCGTGATTTTTTAGTAATACTTTGATATTTTTGAATTGGAAAGCTCTGCAGTATTCCACCAAGTCAGGGCTAGCTAACCCACCATCTTTCTTGCTCCTCCTGATCTTTTTCCATGCTATTCTCAATCCTTTTGCTGCCCATATGAAGCTTGTTAAGTCTCTCTGTGCTCGAGCTAAATCCGATTTTCCAAATTCCATTGGTATCGCGTTAAATAGGAATGTAAACTTTGGCAGGATGGTCATCTTAATTATATTCGATCTCCCAATCAGACTCAACGGTAGAGAGGTCCATGTCTCCAGGAGTTTTCTTACTTCTCTGGCAACTTTGGTTAGATTTCTGTTTGCAATCTTCATTATATCATGATTGATTAGAATTCCTAAGTACCTTATTTTGTTTTTTATAAAGTTGCTTTGAAAAGTCGTATTCCATGTCATGACCTCTGTCTTCGTTTCATTCACCAAATAGCCTGAGATTATCCCGAAGTTCTTTAGAGATTTCTCAATTTTTGTTTTAGCTTTTGGATAATCGTCAGTAAAGATCATTAAATCATCCGCGTATAGAGCGATTTTTTTCTCCCATGTGTCGTATTTGAATGGAGTGATTTTGTTGTTGTTTCTTAATTCATTTGCCAATGGTTCAATATATAAATTGAATAATAAGGGAGAAAGCGGGCATCCCTGTCTCGTTCCTCTAGTTATCTTTATATTTTCTGTTAACCTGCCATTGATTAGGACCTTTGATCTTGGATGTTTATAAATTTGATTTACCATACCGATAAAGTGAGGTCCAAAATTATTATTAACCATAACTTTCTCAAGAAAGGCCCAATTGACTCTATCAAAAGCCTTTGCGGCATCAACAGTGAGTACGGTAAGTGGGATTTTCTCAGTTGTAGCGATATCTATTGCAGTTAGAAGTTCTTGTGTTACTTCATGTAAGTGTCTTCCTTTAATGAAGCCTTTTTGATCTTGATGTAATAATTTTGCGAGTATTTTCCCTAGTCTAGCTGCCATTATTTTGGTAAATATTTTATAGTCCGCATTTAATAATGATATTGGGCGGTATGACTCGCATTTATGAGGGTTTTTGCCGGGTTTCAGAATTACTGTAATTATGGCATCATTCCAGGAGTCTGGTATGGTTTTCTGTTGTATTAAAATTAGATTAATTAGTTTGGTTATATGAGGGAGTACAGTGGTTTTCAGTTTTATGTATAATTCATTTGGTAGGGCATCCGGCCCTGCTGCTTTTCCCTTTTTTAAACTTTTAATAGCTTCTGCCACTTCTTCTTCTTGAACCTCTTTTTCTAGCTCTTCTTTTTCGTTCTCTGCAAGTTTAAGAAGTGCTGCATCTTTAAGGTATGAATTAATCATTTGATCCGAGGGAGTTATATCTTCCGTGTATAGATCTTTGAAAAATTTCCAGAATTCATGTCTAATAGCATTTTCATCAGTGGTAGGAGTTGTTTGATCATCGGGAATAACACTTTCCACTTTGTTTTTCGCTAGATCCGTTTTGAGCTTCCATGCCAGCCATTTTCCGCAACCCTCGCCAAACTCATGTTTCGCTAGCTTGCTAGAATCCCATTTTTTCTCTAACCTGTCTTCCAAAATATGATCTATTTTATCCTTTTGGGTCTGTCTTTTATTAAGAAGATCTCGTTTTTTTCCTTCCTCTTGTTCTCTGGATATGACGATATCTAAGGAGCTGATCTCTGATTCCAAGTCTGAGATCTCTTGTTTTAGTTGTTTATTTTTATGTGCCCCTAAACTCAAGAGTTTACCCCTTATGACAGCTTTATAAGTGTCCCACGTTATTTGTTCTGAGGTACCAGATGCGTTTAACTCAAAGAAGATATTTGTTTCTGTTTCTAGTTCCTTTATAATTTCTTCGTCTTCCAACAAAGTTCTTTCGACTGTGAATCTCCTTTCAGTTATGTTTTCTGTAAATTGTAAGTCTAGTTGTACTGCTGAATGATCTGACAGATGAGCTGGTAAGTGGGATACTTTTTTCACTTCTTTTGATAATTCGTTGCTGACCAAAAAGAAGTCGATCCTAGATTTATGTCCCAGTTTTTTGTTATGTAGTGTAAACGGGTGTGATTTTTCTCCTTTGTTTTTCCAGATGTCTACCAGATTGAGATCCCTTTTATAAGACACGATCCATTGTCTCATTTTCTTTAAGTTTATGTGTCTACTCGGTGGTGATCTGTCTAATTTTAAGCCCATTACCAGGTTAAAATCACCTCCCAATATTTTTGGGGAGGTGACTAGTAGCAGTTGTGAGTATAGTTTTTTCAACGGATCAGCATCGTCCAAATTTTGGATTTAGTTTGATTTTCTGAGAGGGTTTTTGACTCTTGAGATGTTTTCTCCTCTATGCCCTCCTGTGTTACTTCTGTGATTTTACTCATATGCTGATTTTTTGAGTTTTTTTCTACTATGTTTATATTTATGGCTTGGCAGGGTTGAAAGTGTTTGTAGGTTTGACTCAGCAGGAGATATTGGTATGGCTGACTATCAACACTATTGGCATTAATGAAGTTATAATCTGTATTGTAGCATAGTTTTGCTTGTTGAGCCTTACAGTTATAACATAAAGTTTTTTTTAAGTTTCCCAAAATCCAGACACCTTCTGCATTTAAGTGGTTGTTTGTTCCTCTTTCCTCACCATTATACTTTAATTTTTTCAGTTCTGCCTCTCTTGAGCGCTCTCTTGGTTGCTCTAGCGTGCTCCTCCAAGTGCTTTCTTCCCCCCTCGTGTAACTCGCTATGCAAAATGCCAGAACAGAGCTTCCCTCGCTATCCCTCTCGAGCCGCTGCTGCCTCCGCTCACTGTCTCTGTCGCTCGTGCCCCGGAACTGAAATCTCAGTCTACCGGAGGCACGTCGGCAGCGCGACTTTGCTTTCCTTGCAGCGCTCCACTTCTCTGCTGAGGGGCAAGCACCGGGACCTTCCAACACTTCACCCGCTCCCGCTCCTGCTCCGCTGTTTACCTTGGAACCTTGATCCGCTCCGCCGTCAATCCGGAACTTCCCATCACTCCATTCCGCTCCGACGGTCTTCCGAGGATCCTGTTTCAACCAGAGGGGCGCGCCGCTCACCTCCATGACCCCGCCGACAATGGCGGAACACCAAGCTTCGCCCTTCACTCTGAAGCTCCAGGAGAAAGGAGAAAGTCCAACAAGAAGCACCATACCATTCACGATCCACCGGTAAGAGGCTCTGTTTCGACACAAGACGGCACTTTGAGACTGTCGTAGTTTTTCTGTTTTGAAGCGGTTTGAAGCTCTATGAGCCTCTATGTACTGCTATATCTTTCAGATATATATTTTCCATGGATATGTAATTGTTTCGTTTCTCTACACGTTTCTCTGCATGTTTGGGTTCTCGTCTTCCAACCCTGTTGCGATTCTCATGGGTGTGTCGGGAGCTCTCCGACCGAGCTTCCTACTCGGCCGCCATCTTCCCCTTTCCCGTACACAGGATCTTTGTTATAGAGGTTCCCTTTTGGTCAGTACCTGGGTGAGCAGGGACTGGCCCCTGAACACAAACATCCCGGACCTCCCCCAGCTCTCCTAAATCACCCATAGCTTTGCTGCCTCACACAGGTGATGGTTTTGTTGATGTGTGTCAGTAGGGGTCAGTGGGTGAAGGGAAGGCTTGGAAGCAGGCTAAAGGGTGTTAAAAACATCGCCCGCCATATGATAATGAAGGACTAAAACCACTTTAACCCGCAGACTCCGGTGCAAATTCCACCTCGGTGCAGGTGATTTATTGAGTGGATGTGTTTCGGACGGCCCCCGGGCGTCCTCCGCACATGCCCACTGTGACGTCGGACGCCGGGGGCCATCCGACACAACGAATGGGTTAAACTGGCAAATCAAACAGAAATAAACAGGTAAGGGACACCAACAAGGCCGGAGTAAGATGAGAAGGGTGCTGCTGTTGACAAAACGTTCATTCACACAACTCCATGACCCCCTCACATTTACATTACATTTTTAGTAGTGATTAATTTTATGTTAATTACATTTTGCGTTTTTTAGTTCAGTAGCAGGTTGTGGGTTTATAGGGAATAGGGTGGGAAATAATTTAGTTATAACTAATTAATATTTTTTATTTATTGTTATTTCTTTAATTTAAATTTTATAGTGTTCACAGTGGGAATTAATTTATTATTGATTAATTATTAATTGGTTGTTAATTTTTATTAATTAATTAATTGGTAATTATATTAATTGTGTTCCTTTTTTTAGGAGTGGGTTGTGGGTTTATAGGGGAATAGGGTGGGAAGTAATTTGATTATAATACATTATTTAATATTTTGTATTTATTTGTATTTATTTAATTTAATAATATTAATTGTGGGAATTCATTTATTAATTGGTTATTATTAATGAATTGGTAATTATGTTAATTGTGTCATTTTTGTAGGAGTGGGTTGTGAGTTTATAGGGAAATAGGGTGGGAAGTAATTGAATTGTAATACATTTAATAATAAGTTTTATATATTAATATGTACTTAATTTATAATATATAGTGTTAATTGTGGGAATTAATTTATTAATACTTATTTATCAATTGTTTGTTAATTAATAATAATTAATTAATTGGTAAGTAATTAAGTTAATTGTGTCATTATTTAGGAATAGGTAGTGGGGTTTATAGGGGAATAGGGCGGGATGCAATTTATTTAAAATTAATAATGAATTGTTAATTAATGGTAATTAATTATTAAAAATTAAATATGCCAATTGTGTAATTAATTTGAGATGTGATCTGTGGGGTTTATACTGGTAAAGGGTGGGAAGTAAATTATTTTAAATTGATTATTAAGTTGTTAATTGATACTAATGTAATAATGTAAAATTAGTTATGGAAATTGTGTAATGATTTTTAGGTGTGTGTTGTAGTGTTTATTGGGGTAGAGGGTGGAAAGTATTTTAGGTTCTATTAGTTAATAATTAGTTGCTCAATATTATTCATTCATTAATTGATACATATTTATGGTAATTTTTTACTTTTATTTTGTGTGAGGATTTTTGTTTTATAGGGGTATTGTTTGGTGAGTAAATTAATTTGGATCTGTTTAATTATTTTTTTCATTAATAATATTTGTTTACTTGATAATTAATTATGTTAATTATGGAGGTACACTTTTTTTTTATAAATTTAGATGCGTGTTGTGAATTGTGTGATAATGTAGTAAATAAAAAAATATTAATTTTATGTGACAATTGATGTTTTTGATTATATTTAATTTCTATTAAATATAGTTATTTGTTTGTAAATTATTATTTACATTTTTATAAAATAATATTTGTAGGAAATTGTTAGATTTTTTAAACATAATATTTTTCTATGTTTTGTAATTTTTATTATTTTTATATATGTTTTCTTTTTTGTTTTTAATTTTTTTCCCATTGTAGTTGATATTTTGTTTGTTTTTAATTTTGAATTAACTTCAGTGGGAATATTAATTTGTACCCCTCCGCTATTAAACACTTTCCCTACTGTTGCACTCACTGGAGTGGGAATAGTAATTTGTACTCCTCCGCTATCCAACACTTTCCCTAATTTTGCATTCACTGGAGTGGGAATAGTAATTTCCCCCCCTTCTTCTATCCAACACTTTCTCTACTGCTGCACTCACTAAAGTGGGAATAGTAATTTTACCCCTCGACTATGCAACACTTTCCCTACTGTTGGACTCACTGCAGCGTGAATAGTAATTTGTACCCTTCTGCTATCCAACACTTTCCCTACTGTTGCGCTCACTGGAGTGGAAATAGTAATTTTTACTCCTATGCTATCCAACACTTTCCCTACCGTTGCACTCAATGGAGTGCAAAATGTAAGTTAAAAAATTATTAACTATTTTAATGCTTTAATTTATTTATTTTTTCATTAGATTTTGTGGTATCCGTGTATATATATATATATATATATATATATATATATATATATATATATATATATTTTTTTTTTTTTTAAATATATTTATAACATTTTAAAATAAATTTAAATTATTCATTTATTAATTGTTTTAAAGTAAATATACAATTATACATTACATTTTATATATGTATATTTACATTGTATTTGAATTTATTTATATTTGTTAAAATGTACATTACATCTACATAATTTTTTTTCCAGTGAATTTTATTATTTAATTTATTTAATGTTATTTTTTAAATATAAAACAACAATATTTTGTACATCGATATTTTTTACATCTATATTATTTTTCGATATAGTTGTACTTTATATTATAAAGATAGGATGTCGATATTTTTGACATCGATATTTATGTGTTGATATTTGTTTTGGGGATATTTTGGTAATCGATATTATGTCAGTGATGCATTTACCTGTAATTCCAGTTATCCAGAGTTGGTATCTTTCATAGATTCACATGCTTGAATCCTTCCCCGTCATCAGACAGAGAATCCCTAATAACGTATAACAGCAACAAACACTGTTAAAATCATCATAGGTCCAACAATGTTTGTTTAGTAGCACACACCCTCATTTAAAATAGCCCAAACTGCAGCCAATCAGTTGGTAATGCTGAGCACTCTACACCCCTAGAGGGCACTGGTCAGATTTCATAGCAAAAGAGTGGAGGTACGCAGAATAGGAAGTGAGGATTTGACCAGGAAAGAGGGAGGGTCACATATAAAGATACCATCACGGGAGAACTTTAGTTACAGAAAAGTGGATCTATTCTTCTCCAGCACTGTATCTTTCATAGAGACACTTGCTCGAATCAGAATAACAAGCAGTGAATTAAATGAGACTGAAGCGGGACGCAGGCTCATCCCTTACTGAAACAAGTTGCATAGAACTGCTTGACCCACTGAAGTGCAGGCCAACGTATTCACATCCAGGCAGGAATACTCAGTAACAGCAAGTGTACAAGACAGGTACCCCTGCGTCCAGTGCAACTGTTGTTCACAGTACTTTTGGTAGAATGGGCCCGCATTTGGCATTCAAGCAGGTGCTTTACTTTACCTTGTCACAAGAGTGATGTGGGCAGACAGCCCATGTTACGATTCCTTGTTTAAGCAGCAGGTGACCCCTGGCTGAGTGGTCAGACAAGAAAACTGGTCAGAAGTATACATGTCTTCAGATTTTACGCTATAGAACCTAATGCATCTGCACACATTCAACAAGTGTAAGGATCATAACAATGCCATGGGTCTATGTGGAAGAAAAGAGTGGGGAATGGGAATTAGATAAAAGC
This sequence comes from Lissotriton vulgaris, assembly GCF_964263255.1. Lineage (NCBI taxonomy): Eukaryota > Metazoa > Chordata > Amphibia > Caudata > Salamandridae > Lissotriton > Lissotriton vulgaris. The sequence goes on from NC_141697.1 coordinate 184,685,182, forward strand.
CTGAGTGGACCTTCTGCACGAACCTAGTGCACAAGGAGACTTTATTTAGTTGTGTAGAAAATGTATATTTCCTTTATAAGGAATGCTTGTAGTTCTTCAACTCACCCTGTTGAGGGGAGATAGAGACTCCTGAGGCGGAAGCCGGGAGGGCGAAAGACATTATTTTAAAAATCTTTGTGATACTATGTACCTTTTAATTATTGCTTGACTCTTGCTTCTCCTGAACAGCGCGCCTCGCGCTGCAACGCTTGTTTACATCTTGGTCGCCATTCCTGACGGCGAGGCGAGCCACGAGACACGCCCACCTCGGTTGGCCACGCCCCCTCACCAGACCTATAAATAGTGCGCGCAGATCTCTAAGCGCGACACTGATAGAGACTCCTGAGGCGGAAGCCGGGAGGGCGAAAGACATTATTTTAAAAATCTTTGTGATACTATGTACCTTTTAATTATTGCTTGACTCTTGCTTCTCCTGAACAGCGCGCCTCGCGCTGCAACGCTTGTTTACATCTTGGTCGCCATTCCTGACGGCGAGGCGAGCCACGAGACACGCCCACCTCGGTTGGCCACGCCCCCTCACCAGACCTATAAATAGTGCGCGCAGATCTCTAAGCGCGACACTGATAGAGACTCCTGAGGCGGAAGCCGGGAGGGCGAAAGACATTATTTTAAAAATCTTTGTGATACTATGTACCTTTTAATTATTGCTTGACTCTTGCTTCTCCTGAACAGCGCGCCTCGCGCTGCAACGCTTGTTTACATCTTGGTCGCCATTCCTGACGGCGAGGCGAGCCACGAGACACGCCCACCTCGGTTGGCCACGCCCCCTCCAACGCCCCGACCAACCAACATAAATTATGTGCCTTGGCAGGAAGCGCAGCGGACGAGCGCAGCGGGCGCGACGATTGCGCGCCGAAGGCGCGCTTAAGGCAAGCTCGTCTGCGCTCGTCCGCGACCGTCCGGGGCAAGGGGCATGTCACTCTGCTCGCTTTACCACCTACTCTCCTGCCCAACTGCGCTGCCTTCGGGGCCCATGGCCGTTATCTGCCTCCATCTGCTCCCATATTTCGTCTCTTGGCTTAGCTCCTCCTGCCCCTCTGATAATACCTTGGCCTCAACCTGTCCCCCCGACTCCCTCTAGCGGTAGCGCTTCTCCAGCTGCTCCTAGATCTCTTACGGCTTTCTATCTAAACACTAGGTCTGCAGTTGCCCACGCCCATGAACTGTCGGTCTTGCTGGATCTCCATGCCCCCGACCTTCTTTTTTTAACAGAAACTTGGTTCCGCGACGACTCCCTCCCCACCTTATTGGCTACTCTACCAGCTCCATATTACGCTATCCGTGCCGACCGGCCTAATGGCAAAGCTGGAGGCGGGGTGGCGGTCATCGCTCGAACCGACCTCCCTTTTCAGCCCCTGTCCCTTCCTGATATCGCTACTACGGAGTTTTTAGCTATCCGTACCACTTCCATCACGCCCCCTCTCACCTGTATTCTCATCTATCGTCCCCCCCAATCTCCCTTATTGTTCCTTCCGGATTTCTTGGAAGTTCTGGCTACTATCACAGTCAACAACTCTTCCATTTTACTTTTGGGTGATTTTAATTTTTGGCGTTCTGACCAAGCCGAATGCCCATCTTCTAAGGAGTTCTCAGACACCCTTTCCTCTCTTAATTTCACTTCCCATATTCACTCTCCCACCCACGTCAAAGGTCACACTCTCGACCAGATCTGGTCCTCTAACTGCCCCATTGATTCCCTTTCAATCTTACCCTGCACCTGGTCTGACCATCACCTGATTTCCTTTTCTCTTCCCATTCACCCCCCGATCAAGCCCCCGCTCCCCAAAAACACCTGGGTTCGAGCATGGGGCCGAGTAGACCCTGACAGTCTATCCTCCATACTCACTTCCTCCGCTCCCCTCCTCCAAGACCTATCTACCAGCTCCCAGGTCATGGCCATTGACCAATGGCTCTCTGCAGGCTGTGATACCATTGCTCCTCTGAAGCGGGTCTCAACCAAACGAGAGAAGGACGCCAACCAGTGGTTTAATCAAGATCTTAAAGCCACTAAACTGGCGGTGCGGCGTGCGGAGCGGGCCTGGAGGAAAAACTACTGCCCCTCCTTACGTTTAGAGTTTATAAACATCCTGACCCTATATAAGAAAAACATCCTTGAGGCAAAAACCATCTACTTTTCCTCCAAAATCCTCGCAGCCGAAAGCAAATCGAAGGAAATCTTTTCGATTGTTCACAATCTAGCGTTTTCGGATAGAACCTCTCTCAAACCCACCCCTTCCCTGGAACTCTGTCACTCCCTAAATAATTTCTTCATTCAAAAAATCGAAACCATTAAAACCAATATTCCCCCTCCTTCCCCTACCTTTGTGGACCCTCAGTGTCCTCCTCCCAAGGACTATCTCACCACCCTCCCACCTCTAACTAAGGAATCAATAACTGCCATAATCCCACTTGTTAAATCGGGGTCCCCGCTAGATCCCTGCCCAGCTCATATCCTCCGTCATATCTTCTCTAGCTGCCCAGATCCCCCCCTCCACCTTCTCAACAGTTCTTTATCCCAGGGTGTGGTACCCAACTCACTTAAATCTGCTGTAATAGTCCCCATCTTGAAAAAGCCTGGTGCCGATCCCTCAATCCCAGCCAATTTCCGCCCCATCTCTCTCCTACCATTCCTGGCGAAAGTACTCGAGCGTCACGTCACCTACGCCCTGAGTTCTTTTGTGGAGAAGAACGGGGCTCTTGCCCCCCGCCAGGCCGGGTTTCGCCCCGCACACTCCACGGAGTCGGTAGTGCTCTCGGTCCTTGATAACCTCAGGGAGGGAATGGATACCAACCAACCTCAGGCCCTGGTCCTCCTCGACCTCTCAGCCGCCTTTGACATGGTGGACCACTCCATCTTACTTTCCCGTGTCAGGGCGGCGGGGATCGGGGGTACCGCGTTGGTTTGGTTATCCTCCTTCCTGAGGGACCGCACCCAGGCAGTTCGCCTGGGTGACTTCACTGCGGACTTCCGCGACGTTCAGTGCGGGGTTCCCCAAGGTTCCTCCCTTTCCCCCCTCTTATTCAATCTCTACATCTCCCCTCTTATCTTTTCACTGCAACAAATGGAGGTCACCGTATTTAATTATGCGGATGACCTCCAGCTTGTGTTCAACCTCTCCTCTTCCCCCGATTCTGTCTCAAACTTTCAAACTATCATGATTCACATCCGAGACTGGATGAACCACAACCATCTTAAACTCAACCCAGATAAGACCGAGCTGGTGTTGACGGGTGGTTCATCCAGCCCCTGGTCCCCCATCTTCTGGCCCCCTTCCCTTGGTGCCCCACCTGTTCCCTCTACCTCGGTTAAAACCCTAGGCATCAAGCTCAATTCACAACTCACCCTTCACTCCCAGGTGAGTTCTGTGGTTTCTTCCTCCTTTCTGGCTCTTCGCACTATTCGCAAGGTGTCCCGTTTTTTTTCATTTGATGCCCTAAAACTTATCACTCTTGCCATGGTCGTATCCCGCCTGGATTATGGCAACGCCCTATATGCAGGTATCCCTGCATATAGTCTTCGGCGCTTGCAGCAGATCCAGAACCAGGCGGCGCGCCTGGTGTTCAAACTCCCTAAATCCTCCCATACCACTCCCCTCTTGAAATCTTTACATTGGCTTCCTGTCTGGGCCCGTGTCCAGTTTAAGCTTGCATCTATCACCTTCCAAGCACGACTGGGCACGGCGCCAGCTTTCATCTCTTCGGAGATCATTCCCTACGTTCCATCTAGGGAACTGAGGTCATCTTCCCAATCCCTTCTTACTGTCCCACGGTTTCGAAGAAAGAAATGGGGAGGCTCGAAGTTTGCGACCCTCGCCCCGACTTTTTGGAACTCTCTGCCTGCAGAGCTCAGAGCTTCAACCTCATACCTGTTATTTCGGAAACAACTCAAGGCATACCTTTTCGCCAAATCCTTTAATTAATACCTTAGCCCCTCATTTTTCCCCTACCCCGGGGCTTCTGCTCTGACCTCTTTCAGTTTTTAGCGCCAAGAAACCGCTGGTGTACGTGCGCTGTATAAATGATTTTAAATAGAAATAGAAATAGAAATAGCTCAAAGCAATGCAGTTTTTATTGACAGGTACATGAGATGTGCCCTATGGGTCGACTCAAAGGAAGGGAGCATCTGCTGACCAAGCAGTGTGTTCAACTCCCATCATATTGGGGGGTGCCAGCCAGGGGGAAACGCAACAAAAGCACTAATTGCTTCATGATCCCCTAGGAAAGCAATGCTGAAGCATCATTTGTCCTCCTACAAAGTGAAATCTCATCGAAGAGTATTCGAGACCTTCCAGTAGTAGGTGGCGGACGTGCGGTAACACTTGATGGGTTGCTTCAAGATGAGGTTAAGTCCTTTACCCATAAATCATACACAGAAGTTTTAAATATAGCAGGTGCCTGTGCTTCTGCCAGTATTATCTTGGAGTCTGCGGGAGTGTCGAGATGGCTGAACTATGAGCGGTCAGGAACGAAGCTCCAAGGTTGAGTGATTTGAGGTTGTCTGTCCATTGCCTCTGTAGACAAGCTACGGATGGTGACCGCCTCCACAGATCATTGGACCAGAATTGGCGTGACCGTGCTGGGGCATTCTGTATTAGTAAGCAGTGGTCTGCAAGGAACTTCTATGGTAATAAGGGAGCGCTGCGGAAAGGCATAGCTAAAACCTTCAACCATGTCATTGAGAAGGTCGAAAAGGCATTTCCCTTTGAACTGCGATTAGCCGATTCTGCTGGCAGAGTACAGGCATTTCTTGTTCTGAGAGTGGAAAATACAGCTAAAGTTAAATGGCCGCAACATCGGAAATAAGCTGATCACTGATGGTTGTCTGACATGATGCAACTGAATGTGCCTGCCTGGCCTGAATGTTCAGGATCCCTGGTAGATGTCCTATGGATATTTCCAGCTTGTTCACTCTGGTCCATTCCCACAGCATCTCTGACTCCTCGTATAGGGAATGAGATGTTATGTCTCCCTGCTTGGTGATGTAGTATATCAAGGTTGTGTTGTCTGTTCTGACCAACAAAGCTTGGCCCACCAGTTTCAGCAGATACAATTAATGGCCCAGCCTGGTGGTCCACAGCTCCCGGATGCTTATTCTTTTATTTAGTGTGATTTTTCTTCGGCTGACCAGAGGCCTACTCTGGACAGGTCTAGCATGTGTACTCCCCAGCCTTCTATGGACGCAGTTATTACCATAATAATCCTGTTTGGGTGGGTGTTTGGGACCCTCCATCACAGCAGAGCATGTTTGAGTCTTCTGGATCCCACCACTACATTGTTCCAAAATCCTATTGACTGTCGCCAGTGCTGATCTAGCTCTTGTTGTATCACCCTCATCCGCAGCCTGTAAAATGCACGAAGACCTCTGCATGATGGCTTTAGGACCAGTAATGATTTGAAAGTCCTGACAGGCACTGTGCGGAGCTTGTACAAGGTTGCTGCCATCGCCTGCAGCTTTTTGATGTGTTCTGTAGATGTTATACATCTTTCCGAGCTGTGCCTCTAGAAATGACCTCAGCAACTGGACTCTTGGAGCAGGACGGTTAAAGATTTCTCTATATTGGGTGTCAGGCCAAAACAATGGAATAGGTCATTAAACATCTTCAAGGAGATATGAGCTTCCTCTGTTGAGGCTTTCACTAGCCACTCATCTGATTATAAGAATAACTGTCAGTAGAAATGTATAAAATTAGTGAAAATCCACAGGGGCAGATGACTCAGGCCGAAAGGGAGTGCTTTTCATTGATGGTGCAGCTGTGCCACCGAAAACCTTGTGTATTGTCTGTGAGTTGGGTGAATTGGAATGTGGAAGTACGCATCCTGTAGATCCAGGGAGAAGAACTCGCCTTCCAGCAACAGACGGGCATCTTGAACGGGTACCCTCCAAAAGGACTGTTTTTCAGTAACTTATGAATTCCCAAAAATACAGAAGCAGTTGAGCAGGGCCAGACTGGGAACCAAAACCGGTCCTCTCATAGTGCTCAGCCGGCCCCCGGGGGGGAGGTTGGAGATGCGACCGAGCTCTTTGCCGGGGCTGGTTTTCGGCCGATTTTGTTACAGGGCCGATTTTGCAGCTATGCTGCAAAAACGGCCCTGTAACTAAAACGGCCCTTAAGGGCCCAAAACCGGCCCCCACCCTTGCGGTGCACCGGGGGATTGCCCGGTGCCCGCAACGGCCAGTCCGGTCCTGCAGTTGCCATCCTCCAGTTTCTTCTTCATCAGAAAGAGTATAAAATAGAAACCCATGTTACTCTAGGCCTTGGAAATATTTGCTGTTCCATACAGTAGGATGGTGGGGCTCTCCCGCTACAACAGTCGGGTTTGCAAGTGATATTCTTTCGCTAGAGGGTGATGAGGTGCTTTTTGAAGGAATTCTAACATGTGACCTGATTACACAATTTGTAGCTCCCAGAGATTGGTTGTGATCTTTTTCAGTTCGGATCCAAAGTGTGAGATACACCCACTCATGGACTGAATGAGGGGGTGGAGGTTGGGAAACATTAAGAAGTCAGAGATGCGTGGTACTGTCCTGATGGTGCCATTGGGTTGTTGTTCTGGATGGGGTTGGAGTAGTTATCCTCTACCTGAATTGTAACCTTGATCAGATCCTGATTATCTATAGGGAGAATATTATCTGCCATACGTGCCAGTAGCCCCTCTATAGGCCTGTGGTCTTTTAGAGCCACGAAAAGAAAAGCATTTGTTCAAGATGGTTCCTGTAGAGCAAGCAGTGTCTGTCTTTATTGATTGCTGGGTGTGCCCAATATGCTTTCCTAACAGTCTCCCCTTCAAAGTTATATAAAGAATCTTGGCCTGCACCTGGAAGGGGAACTGGGTAGATTTAAATCAACCCTGTCTTATCAGAACTGCAGCCCCTGCCAACTGGCGGAACCCTGCATTAATCACATCCTTGGCTGCAATCATAATCTCTGCTACAGTGATGGTCCCTTATTTAACAATGGTCTTTGCCTCGTGTCTTCTTAACTTGGGGATGAGGTCATCCAGAGAAGAAATGCTGTGCCGCATCTAGCAGCTGTACCTCCCTAGAACCGCTGGGGCATTGGTACATTGATGGACATTGCCACTATGGAGTTGACCCTTTATCCCATACCTCCTTTGAACTGCTGCAATCATGCTAAACTCTGGCCGGGGGTGACCAGTAAGTACGCAAGAGCTGATTCAAGGGCCCAGCAGTGGAAGGACAGCCTGGGCTGTAGGCGGTGTTTCGATTAATTTGAGCCCCTCCCTTCAGATATAATCCAGTCTTGGGATTGGCATTACTATCTTCATTGACTGCTCCACGAAGTCATAGAGGAAGCATTCATTCTCTACGTCCTCCATAGGCAGGCAACATTTTTGGTCACTCTCTCTGCTAAAGGGTGGGAGCAAGTGGTATCATCCAAAGGCGGTGTCTTGTTACCTTCTTCAGGGAAAACGTTGTCTCTCCATTCCTTCGTCTTGTGGTGCTCTTCGTTGTGTTATAAATCACCCTCAGGCACCCTTCATTCTTCCTCTTTCTGGTCTTTTTCCTTTCTGTCCTGATATTCACCTTCTCCCATAGGAGTGGATATTAGTCATACTTGCAGTCGTGGATGAGGATGTCCTGGCAATGTATGTGGATGTGAATGAATTGTCTCTGGTGGCGGAATTGGTGGTGGTTGATGCGTAGGTGCAGGCATCTGTTGAGGAAGCGCATAATGAGGTTGTTGTGGTGGAATTTGCGTCCAGAAGGTTGCGTGGTCTGTTACAGAGTGTTCAGAGAAGCTACTGTCCATACATGGTGGGAGTATCCAGATGGTGCTGCCTAGGTATGTAGGGCTGTACATAGCCTATACAATTCCTATCACCCAGCATTCCCACACTTCTCTCGATACCCCGCGTGTGTGGTTCAGCCTAGCGCCCGTGCCACAAAAGGACCCAAAACAAAACATGGAGAGATTGGCAATTGGGGAAGTTGGCGAATGTAGGCCTCGGTGCAGCCGCCATCCAGGGAAACCTACCAAACCCACTTTTGAAAACTAAACATCCAGGGTAGCCTAGAGTTGTGTGGCTTCCACATATCCATTATGTTTTCTTACTCACAATGCCCTGTAAATGGTGCTAAAATATTGTTTTTTGGGGATGATAATGATCGTAGCGCATCAAACTTTTCATTGCTAACATTTTTAGTAAAAAAAAAAAAAACACTTTCTTGCACAGCACTTTTTCCGATTTTTCTTCCAAAAAATACAAATCCAAATGTAGCTACATTTTGACTATTATCTCGGTTCCTTTTGAATCTTTCGAATACCCACGATGTTGAAAAAAAGGATGTATAATTGACGTGCTTACATTTTGTGGGGGGAAAAAAAGTTAAGAACAAGTAAGCGCAAACTACCCCAAACATCCAAAAACGTCGTTGGCGCCATGGGGAAAAGGCATAGCTGCCGACCACTCCCGTAAACATCAAAGACATGGAAGGAAAACGTGTACATTTCAGCTGCATTTATGTTAGGATTAAAATGTTGTTGATTTATCATCCTCTGCCGGTCTCTAGGCACTGCCAGATTAGGCTCCTGGCACAGCGAAATTAAATTAAACTTGTGTTACCAAACACACACCTCCTGAAAATGAACACAAAACATCTCGCTTCTGTACCCAGAATCAACTTACTGCATCTCCTATTACGAGAGGACACTACAACTGTACATCTAAATATTTCACGCGCAGTCTGAAAAAAGGCCGTTTAAATAAGGCATGTGAACTTTAGACGTGAGGCACCTGCGCGAGGCACCTCTCTTCAAATTCAACAGAATGTAGCAGTTACTGCGCACACCTAGACACGCGGAGACGTTCCTTAAAATGGCTTTTTCACGGTGTGTTGCTAGACTCCGTTTATTCAGCCCAGTCAGATGGAGCAATGGGGCTGCACAGGTATTTAATTATCTGAAGTTTTATAAAGCGCCACACTGCCATCTTGCGGTCACCAGCCTGGCAGAAACTGCAGGACCAAAAAGGTTTATATTAAATTCCTCCTTTATCAAAGCTTGACACAAATTCCCAGTCTTCTACAAAAAAACTTTTCATTATATATGCCAAAGAAACAGACCAGCCAACTGAATTATAGAGCCAGAGTCTGCCCTTAATTTATGCAAAAACTTCCTGCTTTCTATAGTGCGCTAAAACAGTCTATTATTCAAGGCTTTTTTTTATAAGCACGCTGCAGAACAAAGATAGGCGACGTATTTGAGGACAAAAAAGTTGAAACAACGTGGTAAAGTCTTTAGAATAACGAGACGGACTGTTCAAACCGATATGACGTACCAGGTCAGCAGAGGTAAGATTGCATTTCGCGGCACATGCCTCATCTTGTTCACAGAACGGGGGTTATAGGTCAAATAGAGAGTTGTTGAGTTGGTGACCTGAGTTTGCCTTTTTTGTGGTACAGAGCATGTACATTGAATTCCGAGGGGCAGATCTACAAGAAAGTGCTGCAGCGTGGCACCGCAAGCCCTTTGGCTGCGCCACGCTGCAGCACTTTCAGAGCATAGAAATGCGACATATTTACAAGAATATGTCGCATTCCTGTGCTCTCCCGTGCGCTGGCGCACAAAGAGCTGCCAAGCGCCGGTGCAGGCACCCTTGCACCATGGAGCAAGGATGTCTGCGCCATGGGGAGATTCTTTTTGTGCAGGAAGGGGCACCTTCCAGTACAAAAAAAAACCAATCACCATCATGGGCGTAGGAAGTGTGGGGGACGCGAGGGATATGTCCCCCCCAGATTTTGGAGTGGGGGGGACACAGGGGACTAGGGTGGGGGGACGATGGGACAAAATAATTACCCCTCGCCCTCCTGTTAATCGCAGGGCCATTAGCGCGTGAAAGCGCTACCTAATGGCCCTGCACTTGCCCTGCTGCAGTCAAAGAGGCCACCGGGCCTCTGCCCTTTTGTTATGCTGTAGTAAGGCTTCGGTTCTGGGAAGGGCCGAGAAGGTAAAAAAACTCTTTGCCTTCATGCCCAGAGAAGGCAAGGACAGTGTCCACTTCTCCTGATTTGCCTCTGGCAGCGCCCCCGATCCTGCCCTCTCTCTCTCTCTATTCATGCGCTCTCTCTGTCTCGCTCTTCCTCACTTGTGTGATTTGAAGAGACCGCTCTTACTTCTCTCTCTTGCCTCTCCTTTTCTTTCTTTGTGCCCCTGTGAAATGGATCCAAAAAAGAGCGGAACACATACCTATATAAAACAATACAGAGTGGGCAGCAGACAGGCCAGATTGTTATTTACACCCACACACATTAGCACCACTTTGCAGAGTTTGCCAGTAAAAGCGCTACTTTCTTTTTATCTTCTTTCTTTGAACAACATTATTTTCCCAGGGTGGGGAAGTGCACCATTACTAAAGGTACTGCCATACCTGGTCGATGGGTGGAGTAGAAACGTTTATTATGATCGTTTCCAACTGTTTTAATTATTTTAGCTTATAAAATGTGTACAGCGGCTCTGTGTTTGGGGAGGTAGTCTTTTTTTTTAATCCAAACTTCTTACATTTTGTAAGGATATAAGCAATGGACATTGAAACTGGTCCCTTCCTGGTCCTGTAGTCATATGTGAGTTTAAAACCGTTAAGGTAACCATGTTGTTACTGATTACAGTTCACATGCTTTGCTTATTCTTGCATTCCTTATGAGTGTTTGCTTTTTCCAGGGTGTTATTAATTTTTTTTTCAGGCAGAATTATACTGTGTCTAGTGCATAATTTGAATTTAGTCGCAGCACAATTGAGATGTAGCCGAAGGCAGTGCGAGATTCTCTCTGTGGGACAGTATGGTGTTCAGTGTGGGAGAGGATGTGGCACTCTGTCCAGAGCTGCTGAATTTGTAACTGGAGATTCATGTTCAGCCTTCATGACCAGTCCATCAGACCACACTCCTGACAGAGCTTATTCCGATGCTACACCTTAGAAGGCCCGATAGACCTTAGAAGCCCTAGTGTCTTAGCATCCGCAGGTGGACCCTAACAGTGGCAAGTGTGACTTAACCTTGAAGGCCTGTCCACCACAATCCATACTGCAGTTCACCTCCAGTCTTGCGGGCAGACCTACCAAGCAGGACACCCTAGTGCGGCAGTGACTCTGTCACTGAGGTCACAAGACCCTTGAGGCCAGTCCACCTCACCCATTGGTACCTCCATTGGCCTTTTTCAGCAGTAGTAGTGCAACTTACCAGGGGTTGGCAATGCAGGATTTGCACGCACACCAAACTAAGGGGGTGATTATAATGGCAGTGGGACCACCACGTCACCCCATCGGTGGCGCCGCCATCGGTGACTGCATCACCGCCCGCCATATTATAATGGTAGGCTGTTCCCTGGCGGTCGGAAAGACCAACCACCACAAACCCGATGCGCACCTTGAGCCCGCCAGTGCAGCGGAGAAGCTTGTGGTTCCTACAGTCCTGGTTGTGGTGCATCGCAGTAGGGATTACGATGTTTCTTACCTGCCAGCCTATCCATGGCGGTTCACACACCATGGAAAAGATGACGGAAAGGGACATTGGGGGTTCGTACCCCTTTCCCCCCAGACATCGGACCTGGGGGTCACCTATGATGCCCCCCCCCCCTACATATCACTGCATCATGAGGCAGGCACCGCATTGTGCCTGCCACATAGTGCATTGATATATGTAACCTGTCTCTTTTTTACATTGCAGTGGATGATGCAGCCAGCAGCACCTGCTGCAATGTAAAAGATAGGCACTGCGAACGCCATAGTGGCGGTCGCATTGTAATGCCTATCGTGGGGCCGCCACCTTGCAGGCCACCGGTCCCATTCCCTGATTCGATGGCAGACGGACTGAAGTCCACCTGCCATTGTAATCAGCCCTTCGTTTTCAAACGTCATGGTCTCTGCTTCATGCACAAACACTTTTAACATGTGCAACCTATTTTCGGGCCACTGGAGTTATGCAGCAATGGAGGGCAAAATGATGTTGCAGTGTTGACTAAATTATGCAACAATAAAAAGGCTGCAGCATAATGCGATACATTTTATACTTTATTATTTTGACATATTTATACATACTAAGAGCCTCTGCAGAGCTTTTGCCTCATTAGTACCTGTGTAACATACAAATGCAGCAGTGGAAAAGGTGACCAGTCAACCTTTGCAAAGGGCCCTACACTCCACAGCAACAAAAGTCACATTTATTTTGGTCATTTTTGATCAGTTTGAGCTACAAAATTGTTTTGGGTGAAATTGTTAGATTATGCAGCAAATGATGTATTATGTGGCATATATGATACAGCCATAGTGAAGTGGAAACATTTTCCACTTAACTTAATGTTGCCCCAACATTGTAGTTCATCATTTTGTAAGTTCCCCAAACGCAAAAGTCGATTTTGGGCACAATTTGCATTTTAAAAGCAGTCCTACAACACAGGGCTACTTTTAAACTGACCTCAGGCTTCAGCAGTGAACACATGCAGGTGCAGAAAGGCTGCTGGCCTCTAAACTGCCATGTCCTATTATATTCTAAGGACTTAAAGGTAGTTCTCATCCCCCTGCCCTATTATGTACTAGGGCCTTATAGGTCATGCCAATCATATGGGTACCCTAACCCATAGTGCACCCTAGTGCATGTAGGTGGTTACACTGTATTTTTAAGTGTCACTTTCAGCATAGCACTGGTCCTGGGCCTGGTTAGGCAGAGGCCAGGGTCAGTCAGAGTCAGGTACCACCAGTACCAGTCAGCAAAACGTTGGGGAGTGCCCAGGGCACAGGATGGCTTTGCAACACTAGAGAAGCACAAACTCTGAATTTAAAACATAACACCATATTTGGGGGTTCTCTTTAATAATCAGAATTGATTTGAATCCTTATGAACCCATTTTCAAATATTAGGATAAGGAAAGACTGGGGTAAAGTCATAACATTTTAATCTATACCTTGAGGTTTTCATGCAGTTCTTTGATGACGGTTAATAGCTTACTGATCACTGTTAAGATTTTAACTTATAAACTGCAAATACCAAAAGAATCTCTCAGACAAAAGCAGTAACTCACTGACCTATTTACAGGATAAAGCAAAAGGAACTGATGGACGGAGAGCTGAAACTTTTCAGACACTCACCCCCAGTCACAGATCTGGGTTGAATCCATCATCGTTCTTTAGATCATTTTGCCACCCCAGTTCAGACACAGCTATAGGCAAATCACTCTTGACCCTGTGCCTCATGGGAACAGTCCAGCCCGAACTGCCAAGCCATGCCTTACCTGGACCAGAAACTTTCATACTGGGACCGGTTTCAGGCTAACAGCCCTCATCAGCCAGGCTAGCTTGAATCAAGTGGCAAAGTGAGCAAGGGACCCATGTATGGGCATACACTGCCAACTTAAGGCGAACAAAGCAAGCACAAGGAGATGATGGTCGGACCACTGACCACCAGTCACAGATCTGGGTTGAATCCATCGAACTGCCAAGTCATGTCTTCCCTGGACCAGAAACAAGCATCCTGGGACCAGTGTTGGCCTATCAGCCCTCATAAGCCAGGTTTGAATCCAGGGGCAAAGTGAGCAAGGGACCCACGTCTGGGCATACCCTGCCAACTTAGGGTGAACAAAGCAAACAGAAGGAGATGATGGATGAAGTGCTGAAACTTTTCAGACACTCACCCCAGTCACAGATCTGGGTTGAATCCATGACTGTTCTTTAACTCACTTTGCCACCCCAGTTCAGACACAGCTATATGCAAATCAGTCTTGACCCTGTGCCTCATGAGAACGGTCCAGCCGGTACTGCCTAGCCATCTCTTCCCTGGACCAAAAACAAGCATCCGGTTTCGGGCTAACAGCCCTCATCAGCCAGGTTAGCTTGAATCCAGTGGCAAAGTGAGCAAGGGTCCCACATCTGGGCATACCCTGCCAACTTAGGGTGAACAAAGCAAACAGAAGGAGATGATGGACGAAGTGCTGAAACTTTCCAGACACTCACCCCAGTCACAGATATGGGTTGAATCCATCACTGTTCTTTAACTCACTTGGCCACCCTAGTTCAGACACAGCTATATGCAAATCAGTCTTGACCCTGTGCCTCATGAGAACAGTCCAGCCCGAACTGCCAAGCCATGTCTTCCCTGAACCGGAAACAAGCACCCAGGGACTGATTTGCATATAGCTGTGTCTGAACTGGGGTGGCAAAGTGAGCCTAAAAACGATGATGCATTCAACCCAGATCTGTGACTGGGGGTGAGTGTCTAAAAAGTTTCTGCACTCCATCCATCATCTCCTTCTGTTTGCTCTATTTACATGATATGCATTTTGTGATCTGCGTGGTACACATTCTTTGCAGTAGGCATATTACCCCACTGTGGCTACCTTACCATGAGTCAAAATTTCCACTAGGCAAACCTCTGATCTCTCTCAATAAAGAACATTAATCACCAAAGTTATCTTCACATTTTTATTATTGCCTGAAAATTGCTGGGGACCAAGAATACAGCAGCAGGTACTTTTCAATCCATAATGCACTTGCAAACACAATGCCCCCACCCTAAGTCAGCGACCTTTGTTTGCTTGGTGCATGAAGATGCAAGATTCATATACATGCTTTTTTAACATTCGGTCCGATTACTATGCAAATGTAAATAACAATAAAGCGTAGATGCAAACTGTGACTACATGCCTGCTTGTCTCAATATTTCATTTCAAAAGTATGCAATTGTATTCGTTTAACGGGCAGTGATTTGTATAGGGTCACCGGAAAGTCCACAAGGTTGTCCCTGTCCCCCCCCAGAATTTTAGTGTCTCCTACGCCCTTGATCACCATAGGCTTTTTCCTCTTTCAATGCGTGCTGTAGAATGCAGCACGCAAAGAAAGAGGAGAAAACGAGGAGAAATGAAAACATTTCTCCTCTTTGCGCCTCCCTACGCCACCTCTAGGGTGGCGCAGCATTCAGACGCATCTCCAGATTTACAATTTCTCGTAAATCTGGAGATGTGTCTTGTTCCATGAGTGTTGCGTGGGAACACCCACAGCAACACCCATGGAACGCCCCTTCAACCCAAATTGCTGCATGTGAAGGGGCCGTATTTACAAGGAGAGGAAAAGTCACACAGGGTGGCTTTTCCTGTCCTTGTAAATATGGAGGAGCCCCCTGCGCCACCAGTACGTCACGAAAAGTGAATACTGCTGGCGCAGGAGGGCTTGTAAATCTGCCCCCTAGTTTTTAGCATGAAAGCCAGCATTTCTAGTAGAACACTGCATGACTGAGCACCAGCCACGGCCGGCAGTGGGAGTACCTGCAGGGTGGTGACGTGGGGAGGGGCAGGGTGGGGGGTAGTAATGTATGGAATACGGAGTTTTACAGGTAAGTAAACATTTAAATAAATAAAACTAATTTTGTTGCACGCACTGCATCGCATTTGGGGATGCACTGCCCTCAACTAAATTCGTTTTATTTATTTAAATGTTTACTAACCTGGGAAGCTCCGGTATCCATACATTACTACCTATAATAAGGACAATGGTGAAGCTAAAGCAGCTCGCCCCCAGGGCCTGCTCTGGTCTCTGCCATGAAATTGTTTTGTGGATAAAAACAGGCTCCGTCAGCCAGGTTCGGACTGGTAAGGCGGGCACTCGGGAAATGGCCAACGGGTCAGTAACCGAGTTCCAGCTGTGGGGCCGCCTTTTTGGGCAGACTGGGGGTTCTCTGTGCTGGTAGGATGCCGCCGCAGCCCAGTGGGTGTCCGAGTGGCCTTTCTAGAGGCAGATGGGCGGAGGTATCACTCCCCTTCTCTAGCTGGGCTGGCCCATTAATGTATGCTGATAGAGCGGGGCAGGGGGCCTGAGCAGAAGTGGTCTCACTTGCATTCATGTGTGGCTCAGCAGTGTGAACTAATCTGTGCATTTTTAAAAAAAATCTAAGTGAAGTTAATAAAAAATGATCCCACCCCCATTCTTTTAATAAAACTTCGCTTAAGCAGTGTGTTATAATCTACTGCTGCATTTCCCTTCTCTATGGTTCCCTTCTCTACTGCTCAGCCAGTGTGAATGTCGGTGTGCCTGAAGATGTCTAGAATGTTGGTTGTATAATGATGTTGTGGAATGTTGGGTGCTTGGTGAGCTGTGGAGTGTCAGTTGGTGTGTGCAGGCTGAGCAGGGCAGAGGCTGCTCCTGGTGGGGCAATACTTGGACTTACCATCTTCCAAGGATATTGATGTAATTTATCTTATCAATAAATCTAAGAATATATCTACTCATCATCTGGTCTCTAAGGACTATCTTATTTACAATACTGGTGACGAGGTAAAAAGAACTACGTGTTGGTGAAGGATTACCCTACATTACCCTGGATTACCCTGGATTACCTACAACTAAGGACTTGATTAATTAATGAAACTCATGAACTACACCTTCAAAGAAGAAGATTACAAGGAACTACGCTCTGGTAAGCCCCACCAGTGTCCTTACTCAACAGGACAGCCTGCAGACCAGAGCGTTTGAAGTTTGTTTGGTTTTCATTTGTCTTCTGAATTAAGGGTCTGCCCGTGTGTGATTCGCTGGAATTGGATGCTGTTACAGACTTTTCCATTATCTTTGGCTATTTGGACACCCTATTGCCAAAGCGTTTCACCTACGTGACGTCTGCGCAGATAATTTGCAGCTGTTTGATGTAGCCCTCGTGTGTTGTGACCTTAGCCTGTGGGAGTCTGTGTCGGATATCGGCTGTGGACAAAAGGTGGCACTACTTTTCAGCAAGGATGGTCAATAGTGAACAAGCGAAGGAGCACAGTTTGTATCATACTGGTCTACTCACGATTTGTGGTGCCGCCCTGTGGTTACATTGAGGGACTTCAGCGTTGAGGGACTTCAGCGTTTTCTGCGCACTTGCAGCGTGTTTTGGCAATAGCTGAACTGTAATTCCTTACGAGGAGGACTCTTCACTTCGTTACTCACCGTTCGTGGAGTCGGTGACAGTTGGCCAGCGGAGCTCTTCTCTCTTCCCCTGCTGGTGTCCAATTGATGACGTTGTTCGAATTCTCCGGCGTGTTGGTGAGGGTGACCCCTGTGACGTCGGATGTCTGAAGTGTTTACTTGCGTCATGTTAAACGTGTAAACGTGGGCAATTTCCTTTGAAAAACTACGCTAAAGACGCGTGGCCGCCCTCTTGGCACATTGGGAATATTCTCTTTGTTTTACTGAGGATCGCGACATTCAACATTACAGTTTGAGGATCGCGAGGTTTAACATTACAGTTCGAGGGTCATCAAGTCATTTGGTATTTAAACTCTGTTCTTGAGCTCTATCTGTTCCCTCTGTCATTCGGATTTGTCTACAGATTCTGCGTTTTTCCTTGTTATTTGACTGTGGATTTATCCTGTCCTTGTTAGCTCGTCCCGTGATCCTGGACTTTGTGGGCTTTCATAGTGTGGGCTGATAGGAGCCGCTGTTAAAGACTTTATGATGGGAGATCTCGAATTCATCCATGGATGGTCATTGGAGGTCCCCCTTACGTTGGATGTTTATTGCAATGTTGCTCTCAAGATTTGGACTGTGGTACTGCTGGTGCAATTACCTGGATACACTGCATCTAACCTGTTCTACATGGACTTTGGGTGAGAAGCTACATGGATTTTCGGGTGAGAAATCGCTCACCAATCGTAGACTACTGTGACCACGTTTTTTGTTTTAGTTTGTTATGTTACTGTTACTTTGTCCTATTTACATCTGGGCGTTTACAATATTGTATTAGGGGCATGTTGCAGTCGTAGGAGGGTCCTTTCTGTCTGTTTTCTCGTATTTATGTAGGAAGAGAGGAGGAGAGTGTGGGTTGTTTTTATCTTTGCTTACTTGGTTTGGTGTTCAGTTTTGGGTTGCCCTGTGGTTGGGGTGTAGTGCTCATCACTGTTTTTCCTGTGTTCTTTACTTTGCTAACCACTTATTGTTGGTTGTGGATTCACATTTTATGTGTTCGTTTGGTTTATCAACCACTTATTTGTGGTTATGGTTTCACATTTTCTGTGTTACTTAAAAGTCATTCAAGTACTTTTAGTTTACCAATCTACTTCTCTTTTAGTTTGGGTGTAAGAATGTTTTGTGCTTTGGACTGCGTATGAGGTAACATTTTCATATGAAGTTCTCTACGTTTACACTCACTTTTTGGTTGTGGGTGAATGGTTTTCCTGATTGGTTATTGTGGTTTGGTCTGCGTAGGGTATACACCTTCACTTGAGGTCCTCTACGTGTACACTCACTGTTTGGTTGTGGGTGAATGGTTTTTCCAGTACTTTCTTTAAGTGCTAATGGTTTTTCCAGTACTTTCTTTAAGTGCTAATGGTTTTTCTGGACGTTCTTTGCGTGTACTCTCATTGTTTGGTCAGTGGGTGAATGGTTTTTCCTGCACTTTCTTTAAGTGTTATCCTAGTTAGGATTGTGTTGCCTTTGACATTTTCTCGTGAGTCTTCCATGTTTTTTTTACTTATTACATGTTTGAGTTGAAGCAATTTTGGGCCTTAGCTGGTTATGAGTCTTGTTGAAGTTTCCTGGTTTTACTTACCTATGTTTGGATTGATTATTTTAATACTGTCCAGTTTTATGCTTTCCAGAAACTCTTTTATTGTGATTCAAGGTGTGTGATTACATTGGCATTTTGAATTGTCATATGTACTTTATTCATTTGCTCAGTGTACCTTCATGCATCTTTTATTATCCTTCTTTGTGTTTGGTTTCCTAGGGAGGGGGATGTGTTATAATCTACTGCTGTATTTCCCTTCTCTATGGTTCCCTTCTCTACTGCTCAGCTAGTGTGAATGTCGGTGTGCCTGAAGATGTCTAGAATGTTGGTTGTATGATGATGTCGTGGAATGTTGGGTGCTTGGTGAGCTGTGGAGTGTCAGTTGGTGTGTGCAGGCTGAGCAGGGCAGAGGCTGCTCCTGGTGGGGCAATACTTGGACTTACCATCTTCCAAGGATATTGATGTAATTTATCTTATCAATAAATCTAAGAAAATATCTACTCATCATCTGGTCTCTAAGGACTATCTTATTTACAATACAGTGTTTTGCGGGACGGTAATACGCAAACGTGGGCCACTTTTCTTTTGTTGTGCCCGGGCCGATTTTTGATCCTAATCCAACCCTTCCGTCAGCCCTAGTACAGTGGAGATATCGGTCGGGCCTGCAGGGGAGCTCCTATAAAGGGTGGTGCGTGTTTTAGTGCTGGTATAGGAAACGCCCTGGGAGAGCAGCGAATGCAGGTTACAGAAGGCGCAGCAGGACGTTTTATTTAAGCCGATCAGAAGGCAGTGTGTATAGAGAATAAGGTACTAATAAGCACAGAAAGAGGAGCTTTCAAGAGACCCTCATTTGGGAGCTTCAACTCACTAGTGCTCTATATGAGTTTCCTGTGATCTTTCACAAAGCTCACCCAGTCCAATGCAATTCAATGGAGGGTTCTTGTTGGACAAGAAGGTCAGTATCAGGTCCCACCCCAGTACAGCTCTGACAGGCTCACAGCTATGAATGAACGAATGAAATAATTTAATAAAGCTTGCAATTACCTGAGGGTGTCTCATGGCTGAAAAATGGGCAACAGAACATCCCGCCTTATTGAAAAAGACAACTTTGGAGGTAGCTTAGCTGAGAGATTCGATAAAAAGCCAAGTCTTCAACTGCTTCCTAAATTGCAGCAGGGTAGGTTGGGAGCATGGAATAGCAGGCAGAGTTCCAGAGTTTCCCTCCACAGATAGAGAATGTTCTTCCACCCCATCTTGCTTAGTTTATTCTTGGGAGAGTGATCATTCATGCTGAGCTAGATCTTAGGTTCCTGCTAGGAGTGTACCAAGAGAACAGCTCTTGAAAGTGAATAGGACCGGCCTGATGGAGAGCCTTATATATCACACACAGTGCCTCGAAAATGATCCTTTTTCTCACCGGAAGCCAGTGCAAACCCTGCAGTGATTGGAATATAGGTGCAAACTTAGGAATTTTCAACAGCACTCTTGCCGCCTCATTCTGCAGTTTTCTCATCAAGTGTTCATAAGTGCCCAAATATACAGAACTGCAGTAGTCTATCTTTGAGAAGATGAGAGCCATCATCACTCTCTTTTGCAAATCAAAAGGAATTAACTGGAAGATTTTTTGAGGACCTTCAGCAGAAAGAATCCTGAGGAGGTAATCAAATTCAATTGCTCTTACAAGCATAGTTTGGTGTCAAAGATGACTCCCAAATGTCTTGCTTCATGAACGGGCACTGGTAACACCTCTAAGTCCGAGGGCCACCATGTCTCATTCCCAAAAAGCAAAACCTCATTTTTTTTCGAAGTTCAGCTTTAGACACTTTCTTTGCATTTAGCTTACAACTTGGGACATGCAGCTGCAGGAATTACCTGCCACCTTTGTTATGTCCAACGAGATAGACACCACTATATGAGTGTCATCTGCATAGGAGAATACAGCCAAGCCATAGCTACAAATGAGATTGATAAGGAGGGGAGGGGGGGGGGGGGGGGGGTAACATAAACATTAAAAATCGTGGGGGCAAGGGCGGACCCCTGGGGCACACCACAGGGCAAAGAGAAAGGCGAGGGCTTGCGTCCCCATCTCTACCCGCTGTTGTCTGTCACTTAGAAACAAACTGAGCTAGCGCAGTTTCTAAAACCCCACGAATGGAGCCTACTTATGAGGCGTGAGTGGTGAACCGCATCAAAAGTGGCAGAGAGATCTAATAAAATCAATGCGGCTCTACTGCCCCTGTTAATTACCATTTTCAATTCCTCTGAGACTGCTATCAGAGCAGATTCAGTCCAGTGCTTTTCTCTAAAACCATACTGTGAGGAATCAAGCAACTGGTTAGCCTCAAAAAATGCTAATATTTCCTCATTCTTTGCATTCTCTAATATTTTGTCAGGGAAAGGGAGGCGAGATATAGGCCTATAGCTTTCAACCTTCTTTGGGTCTCGAGAGGGTTGTTTTCACCAGCGGAAGGATATACGCCTTTTTCCATTTGATCGGAAACTGCCCTGTAATCAGTATCTAGTTCAGTAATTCCATGAGTAGCCCGGCAACTGAGCTGGCCACTAGATTGAGAACCTGAGGGGAACAGGGGTGCGAGGAGGCCCCGGATTTGTTGGAATTAATGAGACTGATAAGTATTTTCCTTAGTGAAGTGGGAGAACCTTTTAAATTGTGGGATCTCTGGGAGCATAAGACCTTGCTGTGTTTTCAGCACATCAGCTTGGATTGAGGCATCTCCTATATACAAAGTGTTCTGCGAAGGAAAAAATACTTGAAAGATAGAGTTAACTTTAGACTAGAAAAAAAGCTGCCAGCTTGTTCCAAAATGATTCATCAGGATTAAAGGTACTACTGTTGCTCCATTCTGAAAGAGATGCAGATGTTTAAAAAAGCTCCCTGGCTGAATTTTTAGCTAAGCTTACTATTCCAGAGAAGTATTTAATAGTGCCTTATACTTTGCGAGTAATTAATGCCTTATACTTTGTAAGTAATTTTTTATACTTACTTTTTCTTCCGGACAGTATTTGTCCCTCCACTTGTGCTCTTGAAGCTTGCACTTCCATTGAACGGTTTTTAAATCTTCAGAGCACCATGGGGCCGATGGATTTTTCCTGTGACTCATGTTTTTTCAGGTACCAATTTAAGGGCTGCTGTACCTAGCCAGTAAGTGTAGTTGATTGCTGTGTTATTCACACTGTTATCTGGGACAGGGTTTGAATTAGAGTGGATGTCCTTCAGTGCCTCAACATTACGATTTTTCCAGGGCCAGTACTTGATGGTTCAGGGTTTATTATTACATGAAGCTCTGTTAAGGGGAACCTTGATTGAAAAAATATTCGCCTTAGGGTCTCAACCTACTACTGGCAGGACCTTGTCCACTTTAAATTCCTGAATATTTGTGAAAATTCGGTCCAGAGGGTGGTTGGCCAGATGGGTAGGATCCTCTATTAACCGATTTCAGTCGAAACTCTTAAGAGTATCAACCAAATAATCCTTATCAGTTGTTCAAAAGCTCAAGGTGAAAATTAAAATCACCCACAAGCGTGAAGCTGGAGCAATTAACACCTTCTATGCTCATGACGAGCTGAGCTCGTCATCAGGCACGGTGCTCGTGTGCTCATGCGCGGATAATTCCCCTGCTGTGCTGAACGTTCCACGGAAACGGGTGTGGTCATGACGAGCTCAGCTCGTCATGAGCACACGAGCACTGTGCCTCATGACGAGCTGAGCTCGTCATGAGCACGGGAGCGCTGTGTGCGCTCCTCCGCCCCCCAGCACAGCGGGGGAATTACCGCCGCTGCGAAGGGGTTAATTCACGATTCCATAAAGTCCTGAATTTTTGGGATAAAGTTGGACCTGGGGCCTTGTGGTCAATAGATTAGTAATCCCTGAAAAGTGGTTAATTAACTCCATTTTAAGCTGAAGCTAAGTGCTTCACATTCCAGATGGAATATGGGCTGAAATATAGCATTAATTAAGCTGCGATACACAATTGCAATTCCTACACCTTTCTTGTTTGTTCTGTCCAGCCTTTCAATATTAAAGCCCGTTGGGATGGCAAAATTAAGGTCTGAGTCAGAGGAGCTATCTGCTAAGTTCTCTGGGAGAAAAGTAATTTCTGGATTGTGTTGAATCATAAAATCTGCAAATTCATATTTTTTTAATAAAGGACCTTGAGTTGAGTAACAAACAGGAAAAACCCCTCCAGAGACTTGCCTCTCGCTGGGAGAATAGCATGACCCTGCTGATCCGTGCAACCTTTCTTAAAAACAAAGTTACAGGCTCGACATTTGTAACAGTCTATAGTAGAGCACCAATTGTGGGTCTGACAAAAAATTGATCTGCCAGTATTCCATAGTGCCCAAAGCTTGTGTATCTTACGGATGGAGCAGGTATCCTGGCGCAGTCCGGGCACAGACAGGCGCAGACGAGCTTGACTTTGGCGGGTCCGCTGAGCGCCCGGTCCTTCATCTAAATTTATCGCCTGAAATGCAGAAAAGCTGGACCGCTAACCTCAAAGTTGGCAGCCAGCGAGGAAGCAGTAGTGGAACACCTCACCGTTGGCACTCTCCGCACAAACGGGACAATACCCGCGGCGGACTGGAAAGTCAAGGGGAGGTTGTCAGGTCAGTTACCCTTGTTTAAAAATATGTGAAACCCCTGGTGGACATAAAAGGATAGTACCAGGAATTAATGGGAGTGGTTGGGGGGGGTGAAAAAACTGGGTAAGGGACATTGCATGAGGGCTCAGAGTCCAGGAGACTCATAGTGGGATATGGTGCTGAGTGGTCGGGATTACATTGTGGGTAAGATGGCGCACCCCTGGCAAGGGAGCCCACCAAGGGTAAGGTCGCAGTGTGGCTGATGCGGTTCACACGAGCTTAAGTACCAGAGTACTTAGAAATAAGTGACGGACAGCAGCATGCACAAAGACCACGCAGCACAGACTAGCACATCAAGGCAGAGGCGCAGGTGTTACTTCCATACGGTGCAGCCTGCTATGGCTGTCTGCCAGAAGGAAGTCTGAGTGAGGAGCGAAGTTCGGATACCAAGTAGCCAGCATCAATCTATCAGTCGATATCTATAGCGCCGGTGGTCACTCGTAAGGGTATCCAGATGCCAGAGTGGTCCAGTGGTTCCATCAGAGAGCCAGGTCTTCAATGATTTTATAAAACTCTGGTAGTGAGGAGAAGGTTCGGAGGTATAGAGGGAGATCATTCCATGTCTTTGCTGCGTTGTAGGAGATGGAACGTCCACCGCTACTGCAACCGCAGAAGCGGGGGAATGCCAGCAAGAGGGAGATGGAGCAGAGGTGTCTGGTGGAAGTTCAGGCTGTAGTTGATGTAGGTGGGACTGCAGTTGCGAAGGTCTTTGAACACATGTTAACAGCTTGAATTGGCTTCTCTTCTGTACTGGGAGCCAGTGGAGTTCCTTGAGGTGGGAGACTGTATCGAAAGCTGCAGATAGGTCGAGGAGGATGAGTGTCGCTGTTTCTCCCGGTCGAGGAGGGCATGGATGTCGTCAGTGCTGTGGTTGGTGGGAAGGCAGATTGTGGTATCTGGCCACCTTCTCATCTCCTCCCAGACTATCCCAGACATACCACAAAAATTAACAAGACCTTATCAAAAACGTGACTAGAGAAGCTAAGGATCTGGGGCTCAAGATGCAGCAGCACATGTGGGGTATGGACATATGCAAGGCACACAATTGTGGCAGTTGCCGGTCACCCTGCTTCAGCAACCCCATCCACCCCAAACAGTGCTGCCTCTCGAATCAAGAAAAAACTGGCCTCAAACTGGGAACCCACACACCTGTGCTAGGAACCTAGGCACCGTTGTAGGTGCTCAGATCCAGAACTGTTCTTTGTCTTCATTTTGTTACTTATTTTTTCTTTCCAGGCTTACTCTGGGCTATTTGCCAGTCACTCCCTTCATGTTTAGGCAAATAAGGCCCTCACCATCTACTCTGCACTCCTGGGTCACTCAAACCTTCCAGCTCCCAATGGTTCCCATGGAACGCACCACCCAGACTACAAAAACAGTGGACTTACCCAAAGAGATGCAAATAGGCGCATAACAGTAGCACACCAAATGCCTCCATATCCCTGATTAGTGGTACATTCAACGGTGCACAAAGATACCAGGGCCAACATTTCAAATGTGCACTATATTACAAACTGTGACCACATCCCTCATGGTCATAAATCCTATAGGAGGAGGTTGACAGCGAGAGAAAGGAACACACCAGAAAAGGAAAGATGGCATATGCGATGGACACCGGGCAAAGGCAGCGAGTACTGGCCACATGACGGAAGGTTACCATGGTAAATCGAAATGATGTGGGAACTGGAGAAGAGTGATCCTAAGCAGATCTTCCCAAGCTGTAAGCATTACAATAAGAACAAGCAGAAGATAAAGCGGCTCAAACTAGCAGAAACATGCAGTTTTGAAAGTGTGTTTCATAGAGTCAGTGGATAAAAAAGTTCAAAGTAGTAATTCCCATAACACTCTAGAAACCTATGAGTTTAAGCAGCATAACAGCAGAGAGAGGTGATCATTCATGAAGTGCATGCACTTCAAGGAGAAACAAGTATTGACGTATCGAGCATCGATAATACAACGCCCATCAAGACTTTAGACAACCCATCTTCTCCACTCACTTAGAGGATTCGGAAGGTCTGGTACTCCTGTGCTGTCACAAATTCTACAGCTATCCTTAGTAAACCTAGCCAATAAAGTAGATCCGATTTTGCAGGCAGGGATTGATTAACAAAGGACAATAAATCCAAACCACTGACTCTCGATACTTCATCTCCCAAAACAGAAAGATCTGCAGTTCATTAATCACAGATAAACTATCAACTCAAAGCAAGACATGTATGCCTCAAGACAGAAAAACAAACGATTAAAGGTATGAAAACGAAGCTATGCCATTCCTTGATTTGGGCCTAGTATTCTCAATAAACCCAAACATTCATCATTGTTCCTCACTAGGAAAGAGGTTCTTCTGGCCGCATGTTGATTGCCACTGCATAGGAAATGTATGCACCAGTTGCTTCAGGTCCCCGGCCACTGGTCTAAGGCATTATTCAGCATTAATAGTCCCTCCCAGCAACTAGTATTAAATTGTTTACATTCAGAAACATGCTTTAGTAGTCCCACTCATTCATCAGGTTTAATAGCCTCACAACTTTACTACCCCCAAAGCAACCAGCTTTAATGGCGCCACAAAGTAAGTAGGGAAGGTGGGGTCACACACCACAGGTACCTGCTCAGTGCCAGTTAGATTTTTGCCAACACCAATAGGGAAACCCCAGTCTTTCTGTGGATCTTTGCAGGAGGTTCCATCGAGGTTGATGGTTTTTCTTCTAGGGATGATTTTGCTAGATGTTCTCTAATTCAAAAACTTCTTTTTGGAAACTTTTTTAGTGAGTGGGGTTATCAGAGTCCTCCTCTGAAAATGGTGCATCTTTGGCCTGCAACTTCTTCAGGCGGAGCAAACTGCCTCCCTTCTCGATGTCTGAGAGCTTTACTGGTAAATTTTGAGAAAATCTTGCAATCCTTAGCCTTGTGGGAAGAATGAAGACAATATATGCATTCCTTCTGGGTTTCTCAAAATGGAGTCTTAGCTTGCCACAAGGTCCAAAAAGACCCCTCCTTTAACATGGTCTGTTTACCTCAGAATACAACCAAATATAAAGAAGAGGTTGTTCTAGGGTCAGCAAATGGGAATTCTGAAGCAATAAATGCTCAGGAGTAGACTTCTTAAAGCAGCAGAGCTCATACCCCCGTCACACAATGTGCAGTCGAAACGGAGGTATGGCGGCTCTTAGCAGGGAAGGAAGTTTAAACTAATTGGATGGAGTTTGGGTCTTTTTTTAATAAGATGATTAAGCTACTGATGGGGGCAGTGTTGAATCCTTACCAGGCAATGTTTTGTATTACCTCCTTTTGAATTATACCTTGAGACTCCCACAGGGTTGACTTTAGGGCAGTGTGACTGGCGCGGCCGCACTGGGCACTGACCTGTGGAGGGGGTGCTGTGTTTAGAAGTAACTTAAGATTGGAGAGTTGAGGGGCACTTATGAGACAATCCGAGGAGGCGGTCATAGGGTGTGCGGTCACCAGAAATGATTGTCACACCGGGCGCCACCAGCACTAATGCCGGCTCTGGACTCCCAGCTTGACGACGGGGATGAGTCAATCACTGGAACCTTTGAAATATCCAATGCTAGAAAAAGTGTGCTCATATGTGACTGGGTTGCAATGAAGTGAACGTAGCCGTGCATTGAAAAAATTGAAATGCTAATGGCGCAGAGTGCATGGAGTACTAGAGAAGGTGGTATCAAAGATGGTCATCAAATGGGGTACAATAGATGGAGAGCCAGTGGAGGGGGTGCCTTAGATGTGGCATACTAAATGGAGAGGCCCCAGAGGAGTGGATAGTTGAAAGAGCACAAAGAACAGTTATAAGGTGATGGTATGAATAGGTTGTATTTAAGGCTTCGCTATTCCTGGCACACACTAGTCTGTTTTTTCTCCCCTCCAGGAAGCACTGGTACAAGAGGTAGGCGTACCAAAAAGATGAAAGCATTAGAGATTCAGTTCATATTGCAAAACCTGACTGTGGGCACTAGGGACGAGGGCCTAATAGGATGCCCACTTCAGAGTGGAATAGAATTCAGAAAAATAGGGGAAAGAAAGGAGAAAGCAGAAAAAATTAGGAGAAAGCACTGACAAAAGGGGAAGGAGAAAACACTCAGGGAAGCATAGATGTGCAGCAGCACGGGAGAGCCGGGCCTGGGGTCAAGACAGTGCTTTGATTAAAGGTTCGAACATTCACCAAGTTTCTCTTGTGGTAAAAATAACAGACTCAAAAATACTAAAGACCCCAATCACTTACTTCACAACACAACCTGAAGCCTACCTCACCATCCAGAGCACAGCGCAAATCCATATTTTTCTTTTTTCTGTTGCAAAGCCTGAGCAGCCTAATAGTGAATGAAATATAAACTCTGAAGTAATGGATCAGGGGGACAGAGTGAGAAAGAACAGAGTGGGAATGAAAGGAAGAATTGTGAGTCAGGGGCTGAGTGAGCGTGGGGCACCTTATTGGTGAAAGCACACAGGGTAAGCGGATGCAGTAGCTGAAAGTGAAAGTGGAAGGTAACGGAGCACAGTCTGCATAAAAGAGCACTAAGATGATGAGCAGGGCCGGCCTTAGGCATGTGCAAGCTGTGCACCTGCACAGGGCCACCAAACCCCAGGGGCCACCATGCCAATATATATCCTTAATATAATAATCCTCTGAGGATAGATAGATATTTGTGTGGCGGCCCCTGGCAGGGATCCTGACCTCCCCCCCTCCCCCCCCCCTTCACTGGCCTCCTCGCTCCGCCCCGCCCGGACCCCCTCTTCTGGGGCCCCTACCTATGCTCCCTGCCCAGGGCCGCCATGAGCCTAGAGCCGCCCCTGTGATGAGAGAACAACGTGTGAGAGGGGGGATGTACTGGGTAAGAAATGATAGGCTAAGGAAACAGAGTGAGATGTTGGGATGTAAAGTGGGTGGTGGGGACCAGGTGACTGTCGAATCAATGACATGACAGATAATTGGGTATTGGCACAGAGGAGGATTTAAAAGCAGCAGAGAGGGAAGTACGAGAACACAAGCAGGAAGAATTCTAAGGACCATAAAAATAGGCACAACAGGAAGTTGAGAAAAGGGACGTGTGCAGACAATTTCTAACTTCTCTTTCACACAAAAGGGTAGAGGGGAAGGAATCTTGGCTTAAGCACAGTCTCTCTACAAACACATACACACACAAGCACGTAGGTCGTTTACGAGAAGATCTTGATTGTAAGTCTCATTAGTTTCCCCAAGCATCCGAAGAAATTGGAAGAGGACACCTCACCAACATAATATTGTGGTATGCTTCATCACAGGTGCCCTCTCTACAAAAAGGTAAATGAATACCACCTTGAGGCTCAGAACCGGCTGGTGGGTCACAAGCTGATTTTAAGTGGATTTCGAAAGCCCTGGTCTATATGTATGTAATATTTAAAATGTTGTTGGCATCGGTTCAAAACAGACATGACCCTCATCTTTTAGTATCACTTGCTGATGAGAAGGCCTTTGATGGAATCCAATGGCCCTTCATGACCCAAACACTGCTGAGATTGGGTTTTGGACCCCGATTTCGAGAGTGGGTAAACCTGCTCTAACCAGACCGCCAGCCGCTATGAGGTTCAAAGGTAGACTGTATCCTAAGGTCCCTATTAAGAGGGGAACCCGCCAGGGCTGCCCCCATTCCTTGCTCTCTTTACCCTAACTTTGGAAACACTAGAAAACCTGATCTGAGCCCACCCTTGGGTCAAACGGTTCTCAAACAGATGGTTCTCCCAGCTTAGAGGGAAAAAAATCTCCCTATATGCAGACAATCTCCTGCTTTATCTTTCACACCCCAAAGTATCGATTCCAACAATCCTACATGCATTTGACCAATCTTTCTGGATACACTATAAATTGGGAGAAATACGTACTTTTTCGCATCAGGGGGGCAAATTCCACCCTTCAACTTAAAGTACCCCGAGAGGGATTCCAATACCTGACACACTTGACCCTATACCAAGCATCGCTCAAAATGTCAGGACAATATTAACTAACTTCCAAGCAGATGCCAACCGCTGGAAGAGACTTCCTCGAACACGCCTAGCAAGAGCAGCATTATTTAAGATGATTTTCCTCGCTACATTTTTATATGCCCTAAAAACACTTACTACAAGCTCCCCGATGATATTTTAAACCGAATTGAGGGAGAACTCAGACAATTACTTTTGAACGATGGACACCCTAGAACAGCTCTTCGCAAACTTCAATGCAACCCCTACAAAGGGGATATAGGTCTTCCAGACCTCCGGGCCCATTATTGGGCATGCCACTTAATCGCTATTAATGACTGGGGTTTTGTAAACAGAGACCACCCCACCTATGCCCTGGTAATGACCCAGTTCCAAACACGCCCATACCACTAATACCCCTATGGCGGTAGAGGAAGATGTAGCCTCCTACCAGTTGCTCAAATAACTTTGGAGGCAGGGTCAAAGCCTGAATAGGCTGAAAACAAACAATCATCTGGGAATTTCCACTATTGTTGGGCAGATACATGACAGAAAGACCAAAACTGAAAGGCTTCATATAATGATATTGAATAGGTATTTCTAAAGTCAGTGATTTATTAGAAGGGAACTCCATGGTCACCAACACTATCAATACACACATCTCGCACATGCATGGAAAGTTGAAGGTATCTCCTCAGAGCTTCCAGAGTTTGCTCTCCTAAAGGGGAGGCTTTTACTAGAGGAGATGAAAGAGACAGCAGTCGCATACACTTATAAAAGCATTAATAATTCCATGACCGATACCCTCCTAAAATTGATAGATACTTGGGAAGTTGATTTTGGTGCACTCGAAGATCTTGACTGGGAGGCGGCACTGATGTTCCAGAGAAAAGTGGCAATTAGATCCACCTTCATCTTAGCCAGACAGACATATTGGCGTCGGGTGCTCTTGGAACTTAGCGTAATCCTGGAGGTGAAGGTACAAGAAGACCTTAAATATGCCCTTTAGGTGATACCCAACGATTTTGATGTTACACAAATTAAACTCGGGTTGATAGTAGCCAAACGAGACCAGGCCAAGTGATGGGGGTACCTACTCTGACTGATTGGAGGAGGGGTATGGCTCGGGTTATGGCAGCTGAAAGAGTAACTTATCACAGTAGGCGATGCCCACACAAATTCTATAAAATATGGGGGACATGCATGGAATACTATGGACTGTCTGAAGATATTAACATTGCTGTGGGGACTTCTCTTTAACTATGTTTTATCCTGTGACGTTTCATTTTGTTGTACCAGCTTTGATTGTGTTAATGTCTCCCCTGCTGCTTCAATTGCCCAGTAACAGTAGTGCTTAACGTATTGTAGCCCCATCGCCATGTGGCTACCAACCTCTGGAACCCACTGCCCCTCTCGCTTAAATCTTCCAATTCTTTCTTGGAATTTAGAAAACTCTTGAAAACTTGCCTTTTCACACAGTCTGGCTAGACCCCTGTGCCGACACCTCTCAGCACTCAATCAGCACCAGGAAACTTATGGTGACAGAGCGCTATACAAAACCCCCTTAAGATAAGATGTTCTTCTGTTTAATAGGAGTACCCACTAACCAGTACCCCCTTTTGTCAGGTGAGCTCCAGTGTTCGTCCATGCTGGGAGTTGTGGTATGTGTTGTGCCCATTATTGCCTTCCAGTAGGTTCTGTGTTCTTGCTGCAATATTATTTCAACATTCCAGCCGTGGAAGAATGCACCACCAACAAAAAGGTATTTGGGGCTGCAGGCTTTGAATTATTTTTAACCCGGTAGCAGCACAATTGATTTTTGAATGCAAACAGGATTTGCATTCTGAGGTCCACAGGAAGGCTAGGAAAATGTTGAAATAATTTTACAGCATGAATACAGAACCTACTGGAGGGCAATATGGGGCACAACACATGCCACAACTCCCAGCATGCACGAGCGCTGGGACTCACCTGCGAGGCCCACCGGAGGGTAATTACCTATTTGCATGCAGAGGCAGGGGAGGGGGTGTTGTTGCTGCTTCTGTGGACTGTTTAAGCCCCTGAGGAAAGAGCAGGAGCTCTGAAACGCTTCAGGACAGGAAAATATTTGGAATTCAAATGCCAGTTTGAAAATAAAGACTCAGATGAAAAGTCCATTGCATACTGCGAATTCATATCAGGACAGGAGATGGGAACATATATATAAATAATGAGGCATATTGTTTTCATACCTGTTCGAAAGACTTGCTTTACCTGGGATGGAGATAAAAAATGTTATCAAGAAGTTTAAAATATCTTATAACAGAGCACTCTAAGCTAGTTGTGAGACGGAGAGCCTAACAGAGGTAGTAGCGTTCATTCTCGACATTACGACTAGGTCTCTCTTAATTGAAGAAAGGGACACCCTCAACGGAGATCTGACAGTTAATGAATTGGGAGGGGCTTTAGCTCAGCCCAATCAGGGGGCGGCGGTGGGGCCAAATGGATTCCAGGTCAAGTTCCATAGGGCCACCTGGATGCACACGGGCCTTACTTACTGGCCGTCCTCCAGGAGGCCACGGGTGGCAAACTTCTTCCTCATGCATTCAGGACGGCAGGCATTATTGTCATACCGAAACCACAACAGCCACCAGAGTTATGCGAGTCATATCGTCCGATTTCTCTTCTCCCCAAAGAGATCAAGGAATAGGCCAAGGCGCTGGCGAATAGACTAGACAAGGTAATAGACACCCTGATCCACACGGATCAGTCTGGCTTTATACCAGGCAGGGCCACAAGACAATATCAGAATATCAAAACGTCTATACAGAGATGGGGGACTGTTACAGGTGGATCTTTAGGCCTTTGGCTCTACAGGGTGGCCATTTTTGTTCTCATCCCTGCAGAAACTGAACTTCGGCCCTAAATACATCAGCTGTACATGCCTTCTAGACACGGATCCAATGGGCCAAGTGTAGGTGTGAAGGGCCAACTCCAGGCTGTTCTGTATCTAGCAATGCACCCATCGGGTGGGCCCCCCCCTTTCCAGGGGCAGCTGGTGACATTTGAAAGTGGTGAGGAGTAAAAAAAATTGTTGTACTGCACTGCGGCGAGAAAGCGAGCCTAAACCACCTACGGAGGGTTCTCAACCCCCGCCCCCACCAGAAAATTTTGGGAAATGGCGAACTTTCAAGTAAATTTGAGAAAGAGTCAGAGGAAAGAGGTTAAATGACCACAGTCAGAGAAATAAATAACCAGAGGACGGAGGTTAAATAATCAGCGGAAATATTTTAAATAACCACAGCCAGGGGATGGAGGGGGATGGAGGTTAAATAACCATAGGACAATGGTTAAATAACCAGAGGATGGAGGGTAAATATCAAGAATCGGAGGACCGATGATTAATAACCAGAACTGGAGGACGGAGCTTTCCCAGCAATTACGAAAGTAACTATTCCTTGCTGTGTAGATGCATGAGGTATGTTTTCGGCAAAGCACGCACACAGACATTTCTTCCCAGGCATGAGATAGGCTGATTTGTGACAGTGTAGCCGGAAGTGGTGAGAGACAATGGAGGGGAGAGCGGGGGGAGGTGGGCCATTTGCCATGCCCCTGTGTCCAATGCCATGGTTTAACCTCATCAGCGCATCGCAGCGCATCGCAGCGCAGCGCAGCGCAAATTCGTAATAGGCTTATGGACTTATGATGGAACGGTTCCGTCATGAGCACAGGCCAACCGACGCTCATGACGGAACCGTTCCGTCATGAGCATCGAAGGGGTTAACTACCTGTGCAGTTCCCTACTGAAGCGTCTTGGTTTTGTGAATGGTGCCCCTTCGACCTGCCCACTTTAGAACAGCTGCCTGGGTGGGTAATGGCCGCCCTGAGAAGAGGCCCTGCCGCATCAACAGGAGCAGTGGTACAAGTGCAAAGCAAGCAGCCCGAAACCCTTCACAGCTGAATGGAGACTCCTAGACCAGTTCTACAAACACCAGTTGTGCAACGTGGAAGTACTCAAACCACACAGAAAAAGGCTAGAGAATAGTAAAATGCTAAACAGCCATCTTCATAAAGCTGCAGGCAAGTAGCAAGCTGGCAACCAACGGTGAGAGGCAATTAGGACCGGAATCAGAAGGCAGCAGAAGGCGCTACGAGTGTCTCTGGAATGCTGTTGTCTTTTTTTCTTTAGCATATTATTTGACCATAAACAGTACATAAAATGTGCGCTTCATTGAACCCCAATTCACGCTGATTTGTGGGCAGGCCGTACAGTTTGACGAGAAGAGGTTATCCCGCACACTATGTTTAACTAGTTGTTAAGTTTATGTATGCTCCAACATCATGCAGCTTCCCCTTTACTCGGATAAACAATGGCAATACAATTGTCCCATGTGTGTAAAGTTCAATAATCTGTTTGCAAATTCAAATCAATGGTGGATCTTTTGCTTAATACATGATTTGTATTATTTGCAAATTAACAAGCATCATATACCATAATAACACAATCTTGATTTTAAGCTACAAAACCTCATTCCACATCACGGTCAAGGGCAATAAGACAATTTATTTATTTATTTATTTTGTTAGAGTTTTTTATAGCGCTGGCTAGACCCGGAGGTATCAGAGCGCTTTACATAAGGTTCCACAGAAATTACAAAATTACATCAGTTACACGTTACATCAGCTACTAGAATTAATTTTTTTCCAAGAGAGTAGAAGACAAAATAAATGGAGCTTAGAAGGGTAAGGGGGTATCGATAAATATATGCGACACATTAAAAAGCGAGAAGGGGAGACAAATAGAGCGGAAATGTGGCAGTCATTGGTAAGGTAAAATACAAAAGATTACAGAATTTTAAATTTCATAGGAGTGCGCGCCAGATTCAATACAGTACAATACACATAGAAGGCAACCTGTACATTTTGGTCTCAAATGTCAATAGAAATACCGTATATGAAAGCAAAAAATGTACTAATGACAAAGGGCCTCAATAGTAATTTGGAGGCCAAAACATTTGCATATATTTTAAATAGGCTCTAAGCACTAAGGTGGAGAAAAGATTGTGTACTTGTTTCATTCTGACTTACCTGTGACAAAAATAAAATAGTGGTTTCTCATCCTGAGAAAAATATGGGAAATAATAGCAGTACCCTCTTTAGAACATTTTGAACAAACGACTGGAAAAGTGCCACCTGTTACCGAGGAATATTAGAGCACCCTGAATCTCAATCAGATTGTGCTATATTATTTCCAATAGACCCTTCCTCTGAAGGGTGCACTCACCAGAGAGTGTACTTGCCTTTGTTCTACTTACTATCAAAATAAGATTCAACACTTCTACACATTGGTGAGTTAGATGATGGGTTCACTAATCAGGTGCTGAGTGCGCAATGGCTGACTGTCATACTTTTTTTCGAGTAACGTACCTCATTTTTCTCTGTTCTCTCACAAAAAACTACTTGCTCCTGATTGCTGGCTGGACTCTCCCCTAAATCTGCTCAGTTGATGGCTGTCAGTCAATGATACAAAGTTCTCCTACCCTGCAGACCCACATCCAACAACAGCTACTAGTTACATTTGGGAGTCCAACGAGCATTCTCTGATTATTAACCCTTTCACCATATAGATTTCTAATCAACAATAGCAAACAGGTCAAATGCACAGATGATTTGACAGAAGCCACAACTCTCAGGGACACTTAAATGCCTTCTCCAACGAGGACTCACCACCTCAACCATGCAGCTGGGTGGAACAGGCAAAAATGCCCTCTAACAAAGTATCATTAAAGGTTTTGGTTTCCTTTGTGAAATATCGCCCTGCTTGCTATTGTGATTGTACAATAGTTACGGCGATATAGCTGGTTGTAAAGGTAGCGATGCTTCTATTGAATGTTCCAGCTAACAGGTATGTCTGAATTCCTTTCACTGAGTCCAACCACAAGAATCCCTGCAAGGCAGTGGCTGCCTTCTGATTGCCAGGGATCATAAGTCAGGGCCATACTATCACCTACAGCACAGGTGCCTCTCCTCCACCCTGCCCAGCCACGTACTC
This sequence comes from Lissotriton vulgaris, assembly GCF_964263255.1. Lineage (NCBI taxonomy): Eukaryota > Metazoa > Chordata > Amphibia > Caudata > Salamandridae > Lissotriton > Lissotriton vulgaris. Next base: position 184,720,373 of record NC_141697.1, read on the forward strand.
GCCTTTAATTGAATTACTGCTTGCAATCCACCTGCCGCCTGCCCTGCCAGGTGTGAGCATTGTCTTTTTTTGCAGTTTTATGTTGCATGAACTCCATCCCAAGGTGTTGGAGCGCTTTACATGAGCGCCAATTACATTACACAAGTACACAATCGTTTTTTTTTTACATAGTTTTATATAGCTCAAACTTGACCCGGTATCGGGTATCAGAGCACTTTACATAGCACCAGTTGCGTTACATGAGGACACATTCATTTATGTTAGGCACAGAGAGATTAAGTGATTTGCCCAGAATCACAGGCGGTTCAGCGTCATTTTCGAGACTCAAACCCGGTTCCCTAGATTCGAGGTCGACCGCCCTAGCCATTTGGCCAATTCATTTTTTATTTTACCCGCAAGGAGATTAGGGGCCAGATGTAGGTTGGCAAATACCGATCGGTAACGGCCGATTTCGGCCGTTACCGACCGGTATTTGCAGATGGAGATGTAGGGGCCTGAAAATGTAACAAATAGGTATATTTACAGATTCTGTAAATTTACCGATTCAGTAAAATACCGAATCGGTATATTTACCGAATCGGAATATCTACATGTAGGTGGCACTGTAATCAGTGCCACAGGCCCTTACCGATTCGTTATTTACCACCAAATACTATTTGGTGATAAATAACGAATTCCTGTGTACATGCACATCTGTGCATGTACACCTGTGCCATGTGACACACATGTGACACACACACAAGCCAGAATCAGGGGTGCAACAGGGTGTCAAAGTGACACCCTGTCCCCTTGCGAATTCGGTATTTTTATCAAGTCCAATAAGAATCAATGACAATTACTGAATCGGTAATTACCGATTCCTACAGAATCGGTAAAAAATATCAAATTTTTAACTACATCTCATTTACTGAATCTAGAATACCGAATTGGTAAAATTCGGGATTCTAGAGTCGGTAAATGAGAATTACCTACATCTAGCCCTAAGTGATCTGCCCAGAATCAGCGGATGTTGAGTGACCAGCACCGAGACTTGAACACGGTTACTCAGTCTTTCGCATTTGGTGCCGAGTAACTCTTTGAGTGTACGGATGAAAAGCCAACTAACAGGGTTCCACTGTCAAGCAGACTGCCACAGTCTGACGGGGCCGGGCTCTCAACCTCTCTAACTGAGCGCTCACCTACCTACCACCTACAAAAAGGAGTCTTGCTGCTTTGCTCTTTCCCCCCCCCCCCACCCCCCCCCCCCCGCCCACTGGTCTACCTTGGCCCAGACGTTACAAACTCCCCTCACAGTAAGAACTCAGTTACCCTCACATCGGTCCGCCTACACAATACTAGCGCCTACGCGCCTACACCCTTACACCCTTACACCCTCCCAGAAACAGCAACAGCGAAATCTCTAGGAGAAATAGAATACCGCCAGGTTGTTACTTGACCAATATAGTTAGTGTGTGCTTTTGCAAAAAAGTGTCATTTATCGAAGCACCAGTCCTCTTACAAAAAAGTATTTAATAAAAAGGGTATGCATGATGAATATGCCAGACAGTGACTCTGAAAGTCAAACACGCCTCACATCAGACCTCAAATGGCCTTCCTCAAAGTGCAGAGCAGGAAGCTGAAACTTCAAGCCTGTGCAGTGTGTCTTCTAGAGTCTAGATAATAAACTGCGCAGACTCAATTCCTCGACTTCGCTCCTGCTTGCAGCCTCTACCCCACCCTTTCCCAACTCGTCACAGGGTGGGACCCACGACCCACCCCCCTGTAACAAGTTGAGAAAGGGTGAGGTGATGTGTCTTTCGCTATTTGGTAAAATTATGTTGCATTAGGGCAGTTCTGAAATATAAGGGAATACTGTACCAGGCTGTGGTTGCATAAATTGAGAAGGGCTGTTGTCTTATATTTTTATTTTTCTGCATCTCCAGTTTCATAGTTTGCTAGTTGCAAGTTGTCTAACAACATTGCCTAGCCTTTGTAAACTAAAACGCAAAAATTCCTTTGATAAAATCCCCCAGGACTTTCCATGCAGACTCTCACAGGCACACTGATCACACATACAAACACTATCTCACAGCCACACTAGTACACAGACACACATTTTCACCAAGAGACAACCACTCTCACCAATATGCAGATAACATTTTAAAAGTTTAAATTTTTTAATTTTTTAAAATAACATTTATAAAGCGCCTGACTTACCCCGAATGGGGTATCTCCGCGCTAAGGACAACTAGCGGTACAACACAGTGAGAGCATACAATCCTAGAAAAGCTGAGTCTTAAGATTTTTCCTGAATGGCAGATAGTTGGTATTTAGGCGAAGTTCCAGAGGCAATTGATTCCATAGCGTAGGAGCTATGTAGGAGAACGATTTTCCTCCTAATCTGGTTTGCTTAATTTGTGGGACGACAAGCAGGCCTTTTCCCTCAAAGCGAAGTGTGCGAGATGGAATGTATTTGACTAATTTTTCAGCCATTTTTCACCTTATTTCCTTCTCAGGTCCCGTTTGTAGTACAGCTACTCTTTTCTGAGTCCGGCGCTGGAGGACACTGAAACGTTGCACCTGCGCAGGAGGTTGCAAGTACCAGGCTTCCCTCTGCTTGTTCCCCCCACACTTTCCCAACTCTGTGTCAAGTTGGGAAAGGGTGGAGTGACAAGCTGATTGACGTGTAGCCACAGGCACTGCAGGGCTTAAGCCTGCAGCACCCATGGCTTACTTTATCTGTGACGCCTAAGTACGTCACATATAGGGGAGGCACTGAGGCGTGCAAAGGCCCCAAGTCCAGGGATGGAATTTCTCCAGCCCCGGACATCTCTAAAGGCTGGTGCAGGCTCATTTATGCAAAAACAAACACAAATTGGCCAGAAGACAAACAGGGCGCAGCCCTTCCGCCCTTTCACAGGAACCGCCACTGCTCCTCTTCGCTCTGGTGATCGAGCCCTTGGTGGAGTGGGCCAGAGTAGATGCGCAGCTACAGAGTTTCAAGTGGGAACTGGGAGAGGAGAAACTAATTGCATTATACACAGACAATGTGCTTATGTTCCTAACAGACCTTAACTTGTCAAGGCCAGGCGCGCTTCAGATGCTGCAGATCTATGGGGATTTTTCTGGGCTACTGGCCAACCATAGCATATCCTTGTTCTATGTGGTAGGTCATGATGCCCCAGAGTTTATGTGAGCAAAGGGACTGGCACTTTTGCAGCAAGGGTTCCGGTACCTGGGGGTGTACGTCACATTGGAAGAGGCTGAAGTAAGAGAGCAAAATATTCAGCCCCAGCTAGATATGCTGGCAACTGATTTCAAATTCTGGGCCTCATGCCACTTTCTCTCATGGGAAAGTAAGCCATCTTCAGAATGGTGTCACTGCCCTGCCTGTTATACCAACTTCAAAACTTCCCATTCTCCATCCCGGCGCCCTCTTTGCATAAAGACTTGCTCCTGCAGGGTTTTCTACGGAGCCCCAACTAGCACTGTCCAAGTGCTGTAAGTTGACCTATGACTGCGGCATAGCTACACCTGATGTCTGCTCTCAATACAGGGTGACTCAGCTGGCAATTTTGAATGATTGGTGGTTCGGTGGGGGTCAGAGAACCTGCCTACGTATCATAGGGAGGGGCACTTGGGAACAGGGTCAAGACTGATTTGCATGTGGCTGGGTCCAAACTGGGGTAGCATAGTGAGCAAAATAATTATGGATTAAACCCATATTTCTTGACTAGGGGTGAGTTGTTGAAAAGTTCCAGCACTCCATCCATCATCTTGTTTGCTATGTTCTCCCTAAGTGGCCATGGGTACGCCCAGACGTGGTTCCTTTGCTCGCTGTGCCACTGGATTCAAGATAGCCTGGCTGATGAGGAGTGAACCCCGAAACCGGGCCCAGGATGCTTGTTTCCAGTCCAGGGAGGACCGGGCCTAGCAGTTCGGGGTGGACTGTTCCCTTGAGGAACAGGGTCAAGACTGGTTTGCATATGGCTGGGTCCAATCTGGGGTGGCATAGTGAGCAAAAGAACGATTGATTTAACCCAGATCTCTTAATTGGAGGTGAGCTGTAGAAAAGTTTCAGCACTACGTCCATCAGCTTGCTGTGTTTGCTGCCTTTAAAATGGTGGCACTGCCCTGCCTGTTATACCAACTCCAAAACTTCCCGTTCTCCATTTTGGCGTCCTCTTCGCACACACAGATTCACTCCTGCAGGGTTTTCTACAGATCCCTGAGTAGCACTGTCCAAGTGCTGCAAGTCGACCTATGATCGCGGCATAGCTACACCTGATGTCAGTTCCTATTACGTGTGGCTTCGCTGGCAGCTTTGGATGATTGGTGGTTCAGAGACCCTGCCTACGTGTCAGAGGGATGGGCACTTGGTGAGATATCTCCTCCAACATTTACTGTATGGAGGGACAGAGTTGCTGGGGCTCCCCTCCAGCTACTTGGGTGGTTCTCAAGGTTTGGGGAGAGAAGATGGCCATCATGGGATGGAGGGGCCATCTCACATTGGAGAGTCGCTAATGGATGGGTAGCACTTGCTGAAAGACGATGAGGCTGTGGGATTTTCAGCACTAGGACCTCATTGGTTTCTCCCAGTTAGGTGATGAGTTCATCAACATCTCACTTAAGTCATTCGGTAAGCTCGGGAAGGAATTCGGCCTCCACCACAAAGTGTTTTGGGAGCTTAGGCCTGCTCTCAAGCCCAATCTTTCCCCCTCTACTCTCATGCCCTACCCTTCCCCGTCAGCTGTCATACCAGAGTTTAGCCACCTAAAGAGAACAATTTTATTAACTAACATCTCAGAACACAAGATATCCAATATTTACAGATCCTGGTGGACAACACCCCGACTCCTTCAGGCCCTTGCAGGAGGCCTGGTAGTGAGATGCAGGGCCCGTGCAGGATGAGGACTAGGGGGAGGCGCTGGCTTCAAAGAGGGAAACAGCCATCATGCCCCAGTATCAGCTAATTTAGTTGCAATATCTACATACAGTACACCTTACCAGGGAGCGACTGGAGGATGGGACTGATTGGGTCAAACAACTGCCTGCACTGCCAGACAAAGGCGGGAAACCTTTTACACATGGTTTGAGGATGTAGGACGTTGCCCCCCTCCTGGGAGTGAGTGTTTTGCTCCCTGGCAGGAGTTCTAGCGATGACTCTGTGGTGTGCCTAGGTGCATTTCACAGATGGTAACAGATACAAACGTGCCCTGCTCTGGTTGGGCCTTGCCATTGCCAAAAGGAGACCTAGCGAGAGCATAGAAGGATCCTCAGGCAATCTCCCTAGATATTTGGAAGTAAGGCATCTACCGCAGTATGGGGCTGGAATGCCTGATTTATATAGCCAGGGGTTGTCTCAAAAAGTATTATCACATATGGAAAGATTCAGTCGCATATTGCAGAATACACTTGGAGCAATGCCCGCACTGGTCACTGGAGGCCAAGATTAGCGCATTAATACAGGGCCAAGGAAGACGAGGGGAGGGTCTAGATAGTGGGTGAGGGAAATGTCATACATTAGTCATGGTAGACAGTTGTGCTGTGGAGAGATGTGATGTCTCTTTTTGTTTCATTAGTATTTTGCACTGTAAGGCACTTTTTGGGGGTGGCACAATATTGTTTGAGGGCTTATAGGCCCGTATGTGTATTGGCTCATGTGCAAACAAAGCTTGCCTGCTGCCACTGTTGCATTTTGAGGTCCACAAAGTGTAATAAACAAATTCTGGGGAAAAAAGACGTTTTAAATATATGTATATTTTTGATGAACTGCCAAGCAGAATGGTATCAAGAAAACCCATAGTGGACACCAAGACACAACAAGCTTTAGAAATGCAATAGGTCTCGCATTAGGAAAGTTTGAGCTATTGGTCTTATAAATGTGTTTGAGTTTGAGTTTAAAAGTTCTTCTTAAGCGCACGTATACCAGCGGCTTCTTGGCGCTATAGCTAACGGGGACTGAGGGTGGAGGTAGGGAGGTCAAAGCGGGCAATTAGTCAAAGGACTTAGTGAAAAGATAGGTTTTGAGGCATTTACGGAATTGCGAATAGAGGGGGATGGAGCGAAGTTCAAGGGGAACAACACATTTTTTTTATTTATGTGTTGTTTTTTAAAATAGCTAAATTAATAGCTTTGTCATTTACAAGGCCAATAGTTATAACTTTTGCAAATGTGACACCTATAGCATTTGTAATGCAACATGTTTTGTATTTACGTGACTTAGATATATTGATATTACAAATAACAATCTTAATTTTTTTAAATAATTAATACTTAAATAATTTATTTAATTTGTAATGGCAATAGCTTAAACTTTTGTAAATAACTTTTGTGAAGATTATGTTCAGTGTTTTTTATTGTGACGAAAATCCAAGAACAGAAGTGAAATATTAACATCTTTTTGTGAAAGCTTGAAACATTGAATGAACATATTTGAACCAGTGATGCTGTGGTAGCGCTGAGTGATGCTGTGGTTGCGCTGAGGGATGCTGTGGTTGCGCTGAGGGATGCTGTGGTTGCGCTGAGGGATGCTGTGGTTGCGCTGAGGGATGCTGTGGTTGCGCTGAGGGATGCTGTGGTTGCGCTGAGGGATGTTGTGGTGGTGCTGAGTGATGCTGGGGTGATGCTGAGTGATGATGTGGTGATGGTGAGTGGTGCTGAGTGATGCTGGGGTGGTGCTGAGTCATGCTGTGGTGTTGCTGAGTGGTGCTGTGGTGGTGCTGAGTGGTGCTGTGGTGGTGCTGAGTGGTGCTGTGGTGGTTCTGTGGTGGCGCCGAGTGGTGCTGCTGAGTGGTGCTGTGGTGGTGCCGAGTGATGCTGTAGTGGTGCTGAGTGGTGCTGTGGTGGTGCTGTGGTGGTGCTGAGTGATGCTGTGGTGGTGCTGAGTGGTGCTGTGGTGGTGCTGAGTGATGCTGTGGTGGTGCTGAGTGATGCTGTGGCGGTGCTGAGTGATAATGTGGTGGTGCTGAGTGGTGCTGTGGTGGAGCTGAAAAAATGCGTCCAGCACCCGAGCTTAATGTACAGTTATTGTGCAAATTATGCCTCAGATGCAAGGTTTGTGCTATGGTTACGAAATGCTTAGCCCATGGTAAACAAATATCCTTCTTTCGTTTTTCAGCTAACATCCTATGCAAAATGTACCGATCACAAGCCCCTAAAACTGAAAGACAGCAGGAACATATTGGCCAGCAACCCCATACACCTATTTAAAAGAGATATATGTGCTATATTCAAATTAAAATTAGATAAAAGAAACAATTAAAACGCACCCTTGAAGCAAGAATCAATAAGACTCTCTTCCTCTTTTGAAGAAATCGTATCTACACAAAAAACGTCATAGCTCATACACTGAGGTTATATTTCCATAATTTTTGCAGGGCAAATCACAGTGGCAGATTTAAAGTGGCAATGAAAATAAAAGGTGTCACAAAGAAACACAGAAAGGAGCATAAGAGAAGGGGCGGGATATGGGAAGGAGGCATGCTTAGAAACTAAATCCCGGGATCAGTAAGTAGGTTACTATTGCGTAACGTAACTCACAAGACAGAGCTATGCAAAATAAATAACTGTCAATAAAATAACATGCTGCAAAAAACGTAAACGTTTGTCAGAAAAAAAGACTATTTACAATGTCCGGCCTCTGGGAGGGGTGTAGATAAACAGGAGAGGCAATGAGGAAGTGTAAGTAGATGTATAGGTGTGACAGGTACGGAATTTAAATACATATACAAAGAAGTCCTGCTCACGGATGGAACAATGGGGAAAGGAGGGCGGGCCTTCAGAAGGCGAGGGGATTACAGCTGAACCCCTCTGAGCTGACGTCACTGCTGCTGTAAACAGAGCCCATTGACTAAATTAGTGGAGGCGTAAACACACGAGGGCGATAAAAAAAAAAGTACGCCCGCCCAGCCGTGGGAAGCAACAGGAGGGGGAAGGTCCATGGGAGGTAGGAGGTCCATGGGAGGTGGCAGGGGGACACTGAGGAAACACACAGGGTGGGTGTACTTGGAAGCAACCTAGGGGGTTGGAAGGGGGCAGAAGCAACAGGGGGAAGGGGTAATCAAAAGAGAGGGTGCAAGTGGGAAAGCAACAAGCATTGAAGAGGAAAGTAACTCGCAGGGACCAGCACATGGGGTACAGAGAGTAACACTATGCAGGAGGAAAAATGTGCACGAAGAATAGGGCCAAATATTAAGACCTGGAAGCAGTGAATGGGAAGCAGTAGCAGCCTGCACTCACCTCTCCTAGGCTGCTGTACATGTTCAGCTCCTGCGCGCACTGCTTTCTCCCTCCACAAACATATGCTTACTGGAATGGGCTAGCTGTAGTGTACCAATGGCCTGAGGTGATTTGCTTATTACTGATAAATAACAATGAAAAAGTTCCAAATTGAGAACGTTTGTCACTCCTCCAGTTTATTAGTCGCGTAGTAGTCTGTCTTAGCCACAGTCTGAGCATACCCTGCCACACTTATGGCGGCCAAAAGCGGTACAAAAGGGGGTGGTGATGGACGGGGCATCTGAATCAATCAAACACTCACACCCAGTCAAAAGATCTGGGTTTAATCCATCACCGTTCTTTAGCCCACTCTGCCACCCCAGTTCAGACATGGCTATATGCAAATCAGTCTGACCCTGTGCCTCATGGGAACAGTCCAGCCCGAACTGCCAAGCCAATAAATTTAGATGAAGGACCGGGCGCTCAGCGGACGCGCTAAAGTCAAGCTCCGTCCATCATTTCCTTTGGTTTTTCTTTGTTCGCCATAAGTTGGCAAGGTATGCTCAGACGTGAGTCCCTTGCTCACTTTGCCACTGGATTCACTGCAGCTGAAGACGGCTGGAATGCCAGAAACCGGTCCTCGGAAGCTTGTTTCCGGTCCAGGGAAGACATGGCTTGGCAGTTCGGGCTGGACTGTTCCCATGAGGCACAGGGTCAGACTGATTTGCATATAGCCATGTCTGAACTGGGGTGGCAGAGTGGGCTAAAGAACGGTGATAGATTAAACCCAGATCTTGTGACTGGGTGTGAGTGTTTGATTGATTGATTCAGATGCTCCGTCCATCACCACCCCCATTTTTACCTTTTTATAGATCACAGCATAGGGGGAGGTTTGGGATGAGTAAGGGGGAGGTGGAGAGAAGACCAATCAGTTAGAAATGCTCGTTAGAGAGATCTGAATAGTAAAATATTTCAGATGATGCAAGGGAATGTTTTAAGATGTTCCTACACTATCAGGGATACTAAATCCCACAGATGAGTCATGGTGTGGTGAGGACGCAGCGCAAAGAAAAATGTAACGAGTGAGGAAGTGAGGTTAAAACTAGTAGGAGCAAAACAAATTTTTAATAACTTGCACGCACAGACAGGATTAAAAAGCAGTGCAAGAAGCAGTATGGATTTAAACTGCTTGGTTATAAAGACAGTCTTCATGTTTCAGCCTGGTTGATCTAAGAATGTATCTAGGATTTCGACAGGACCCAAAGAGGTAATACAGCTGCCAAAGATGAAAAAACAGAAATGTGCATTATGATATCAAACCAGTAATCCTATCTTTTCTTTTTTTCGGATAATACTGGATGTACCCAAAATGATTAGACAAGAGGCCACACCTCAACCTGGGGGCAGCTCAAGGAAGGGGGCCCGCTCTGTCCATCGGTACCCTGTCACGGTACTGTGAGCTGCGACCGGAAGAGAATACAACCATAAGTAATATGTACATTTGGTAAGCAGAACTAATGAATATCTATTTATAAACCACTATTATACGTGTTTATACAAAGGAATACATATATCTAGGTAGACATAAAAAGCCTAAATAAATGCTTATATACATAGGGATATGCTGTATATTTGTTTGAGATTGGTGGCTAAGAGCCAACTCGAGTAGTCTTCTGAAGAGAAGGTAGTTATCCATGGATCTTATGTTTGTGGGTAAAGAGTTCCATAGTTTGGCTGCTTGAACAGAGAATAATGTGCCACTTTTTGGTTTTTCCTTGTGTGGTGGAATTTTGAGGCGAGATGCCAATCTAGAGTGGAGGTTCCTTTGTTGAATGTATTTGGTGACTTTTTTTCCTGATGAAGAGCAGCCCTGTTCCATGTATCCCTTTGTGGGCAATACAAATCCACTTGAGTGTGGATCTTCTGGCAACCAGTACCAATCGAAGGCCTTCAAGGCAGTGGCGATGTGGGCTTGTGGCTTTATATGTAATAGTAGTCTGGCAGCAAAGTTTTTAATCCGTTGTAGTCTTCATAGTTGTTAAAGATGATTCATGGTAGAGGCTATTGGTGTAACAGAGTTTAGACAGAACAAGATATAGTAGTCTGGACCTTGTGTGGAAATCCTAGAAATTCCAAGGAAGGGGGGGGGGGGCGGCCAGATGGCCGGACTTCCCTGGAAGTCCCGATGAGGTGCCATTCGCCTCCCGGACCCTAGCCAGGGCTCCAGGAGGTCGGGCACGTTTGCGCCCTGGGTCCCCTCTGTCACCTCATGTGCACGGATTACAAGAAAAGAGGGTAATTTTCCTCCGGATTACCAAGGAGAGGGTCAGTCAAACCTCCGTGTGGTCTGGTGATTCTGAATCAGGGGAAGGCAGGACACGGCCTCCCAGGCTGGTGAGTGGGACTCCATGATTGGAATAGGCACCGAGGCGAAAATTATCAGTTCCATGGGATTTTGAGCCCAAGACCTGCCGAGGCGGGGAATCGAACCCTGGTCCCGGGCTAGACCTCTGCATCAGGGTCTGCTGCTCTAACCATTGGGCCACACTTCTCCACTGCATGGCCGAGTGCCCGGGACAGGCTCCATGGTTTCCCCAGTAGTCCTCCCCATGGTGTCCGTGGCTTTAGGGTGCCCGGGACGGGCTTCATGGGTCCCTGGGTTATTCTCCCCTGGGCGTTCGGGTCTCCAGGCCAATGGTATGGACGAGTGCTCCATAGTTTCCCCCCGGTATTCCTCTTCCGGGTGTCCAAGCCCGAGAGCTCCAGCATCCCCACCTGTGCCTGAGGGCCAGCAGCCAGGGTCTCCGAGCCCCTCGGGAAGCCAAAGCCCTGCGTGGGCAGGCGGGAGCCCTGCCGCGAAGGCCTCGGGCGGCCCTTTCGGTCTTGGCTATCTGGCTGCCCTGACCCCCTCGGCCATCTGGTCGCCCGCAGTGCTTTCCTATGGGGCGACCAGAGAGCCGGGCTTCCCTGGAAGTCCCGATGGGGTGCCATTTGCCTCCTGGATCCCAGCGAGGGCTCCAGGAGGTCGGGCACATTTGCGCCCTGGGTCCCCTCTGTCACCTCATGTGCACGGAATACAAAAAAAGAGGGTAATTTTCCTCCGGATTACTAGGGAGAGGGTCAGTCAGACCTCCGTGTGGTCTGGTGATTCTGAATCAGGGGAAGGCAGGACACCCCTCCCAGGCTGGTGAGTGGGACTCCATGATTGGAATAGGCACTGAGGCGAAAATTATCAGTTCCGTGGGATTTTGAGCCCAAGACCCGCCGAGGCGGGGAATCGAACCCTGGTCCTGGGCTAGACCTCTGCATCAGGGTCTGACTCGCTAACCATTGAGCCACACTTCTCCACTGCATGGCCGAGTGCCCGGGACGGGCCTTCACTTTCGCGTCCGCCCTGCAGATGGTCTTTCCTGTCCGTTGCCATCGCGGACGGTATTTCCCGTCCGCCGCGGACGGTCTTTCCCGTCCTCCGCGGACGATCTTTCCCGTCCTCCGCGGACGGTCTTTCCCATCCGCCATCATAATCGGCCCCATCGTCCTGGCTATGTTAAGGGTGGCCCGTTAAGCCTGGGGAAAATTAGGATGGCGGATGGTCTTTCCCGTCCGCCGCTTCCGGAGGCAGGCAGGCAGGCAGGCAGGCAGGAGCCCTCCACGAAGGCTCGGGGTGTGAAGCACTTTCGATCCCGGCCATCTGGTCGCACGGTACCGCTCGGGCATCTGGTCGCACGCAATGCTTTCCGATGGGGGCGACCAAATGGCCAAACTTCCCTGGAAGTCCCTATGAGGTGCCATTTGCCTCCCCGATCCCAGCGAGGGCTCCAGGAGGTTGGGTACTTTCACGCCTTGGTTCTCCTCTGTCATCTCATGTGCACGGATTTCAAGGGGTAAATTAGGATGGCGGATGGTCTTTCCCGTCCGCCGCGGACGGAGGCAGGCAGGCAGGCAAGCAGGCAGGAGCCCTACCACGAAGGCTTGGGGTGTGAAGCACTTTCGATCCCGGCCATCTGGTCGCACGGTAACGCTCGGGCATCTGGTCGCACGCAATGCTTTCCGATGGGGGCGACCAGATGGCCAAACTTCCCTGGAAGTCCCTATGAGGTGCCATTTGCCTCCCCGATCCCAGCGAGGGCTCCAGGAGGTCGGGTACTTTCGCGCCTTGGTTCTCCTCTGTCACCTCATGTGCAAGGATTACAAGAAAAAAGGGTAATTTTCCTCCGGATTACTAGTGAGAGGGTCAGTCGGACCTCCGTGTGGTGTGGTGATTCTGAATCAGGGGAAGGGGGGACACGGCCTCCCAGGCTGGTGAGTGGGACTCCATGATTGGAATAGGCACGAGGTGAAAATTATCAGTTCCGTGGGATTTTGAGCCCAAGACCCGCCGAGGCGGGGAATCGAACCCTGGTCCCGGGCTAGACCTCTGCATCAGGGTCTGCTGCTCTAACCATTGGGCCACACTTCTCCACTGCATGGCCGAGTGCCCGGGACGGGCTCTATGGTTTCCCCGGTAGTCCTCCCCATGGTGTCCGTGGCTTTAGGGTGCCCGGGACGGGCTTCATGGGTCCCTGGGTTATTCTCCCCTGGGCGTTCGGGTCTCCAGGCCAATGGTATGGACGAGTGCTCCATGGTTTCCCCCCGGTATTCCTCTTCCGGGTGTCTAAGCCCGAGAGCTCCAGCATCCCCACCTGTGCCTGAGGGCCAGCAGCCGGGGTCTCCGAGCCCCTCGGGAAGCCAAAGCCCTGCGTGGGCAGGCGGGAGCCCTGCCGCGAAGGCCTCGGGGCGGCCCTTTCGGTCTTGGCTATCTGGCTGCCCTGACCCCCTCGGCCATCTGGTCGCCCGCAATGCTTTCCTATGGGGCGACCAGAGAGCCGGGCTTCCCTGGAAGTCCCAATGAGGTGCCATTCGCCTCCCGGATCCCAGCCAGGGCTCCAGGAGGTCGGGCACGTTTGCGCCTAGGGTCCCCGGAGCCTCACGGTGCGCACTTGTTCCCAGAAAGCGGGGTAGCCTTCCTCCGGATTACTAGGGACAAGGTACTCTCGGACCCCTCTCGGCCTAGCGGTCCTTAGCCGGCAGCATGGGTGGGCCAGGATGTTGCCCCAGTCCCGGGTCCGTTCCTGGGCCTGCCGCGTGGCAGGAAGCCCTGGATGGGGTCCGGGAGGGCCCGGGGAGGTCTCTGCGCCTCCGGGCTCCCAGATGGGTCCAGGGGCCCGGCCGGGCCCCGGTCGGGTGCCATGGCCCTGGGCCCGGTCCCCCGGCCTGCCGCACGGCCAAAGGACCATGACGGGGTTCCGTCGTGCCCAAGGAGCCTCCCCTCGCTCGGCTGAGTTCAGCAGCTCCGGCCGGGGCCCCTGAGGGCCCGGGGAGGGCGGCCTCCCCATCCCGGGCTCTGTCCTTGGTCCTGCTGCGTGGCAGGGTGCCTGGGACGGGGTCCGGAGGGCCCGGGGAGGCTTCCCCTGCGCCTCCGGGCCCGGGAGCCCCGGCTGGGTCTAGGGGCCCGGCCGGGCCCCGGGTTGTGTGCTACGGCCCTGGGCCCCATCCACCGACATGCCACACTGCCAAAGCCCCGGGACGGGGCTCCATTGTGCCCAGGAAGCCTCCCCTCGCTCGGCTGAGTTCAGCAGCTCCGGCCGGGGCCCCTGAGGGCCCGGGGAGGGCGGCCTCCCCATCCCGGGCTCTGTCCATGGTCCTGCTGCGTGGCAGGGTGCCTGGGACGGGGTCCGGAGGGCCCGGGGAGGCTTCCCCTGCGCCTCCGGGCCCGGGAGCCCCGGCTGGGTCCAGGGGCCCGGCCGGGCCCCGGGTTGTGTGCTACGGCCCTGGGCCCCATCCACCGACATGCCACACTGCCAAAGCCCCGGGACGAGGCTCCATTGCGCCCAGGAAGCCTCCCCTCACTCGGCTGAGTTCAGCAGCTCCGGCCAGGGCCCCTGAGGGCCCGGGGAGGACGGCCCCCCCCATCCTGGGCTCTGTCCTTGGTCCTGCTGCGTGGCAGGGTGCCCAGGACGGGGTCCGGAGGGCCCGGGAAGGCGTCCCCTGCGTCTCCGGGCATTAGAGCCCAGGCTGGGTCCAGGGGCCCGTCCGGGCCCCGGGTCGGGTGCTAGGCCCTGGGCCTCCGGTCCCCAACCCGCCCGTTCCCTGGCGCCAGCTCACTTTTTTGTTGGGGCACAGAGTGACATAGGCTGGCTTGACTTTAGGGCCCGGCCATCTGGTCCCTGGGATCCCCTCAGCCATCTGGTCTCTGGGATCCCCTCGGCCATCTGGTCTCCCGGATCCCCTCGGCCATCTGGTCTCCAGGATCGCCTCGGCCATCTGGTCTCCGGCAATGCTTTCCAATGGGGGCGACCAGATGGCCGAACTTCCCTGGAAGTCCCTATGAGGTGCCATTTGCCTCCCCGATCCCAGCGAGGGCTCCAGGAGGTTGGGTACTTTCACGCCTTGGTTCTCCTCTGTCATCTCATGTGCACGGATTTCAAGGGGTAAATTAGGATGGCGGATGGTCTTTCCCGTCCGCCGCGGACGGAGGCAGGCAGGCAGGCAGGCAGGAGCCCTACCACGAAGGCTTGGGGTGTGAAGCACTTTCGATCCCGGCCATCTGGTCGCACGGTAACGCTCGGGCATCTGGTCGCACGCAATGCTTTCCGATGGGGGCGACCAGATGGCCAAACTTCCCTGGAAGTCCCTATGAGGTGCCATTTGCCTCCCGGATCCCAGCGAGGGCTCCAGGAGGTCGGGTACTTTCGCGCCTTGGGTCCCCTCTGTCACCTCAAGTGCACGGATTACAAGAAAGGGGGGTAATTTTCCTCCGGATTACTAGGGAGAGGGTCAGTCAGACCTCCGTGTGGTCTTGCGATTCTGAATCAGGGGAAGGCAGGACCCGGGCATGCCCGCCGGGGCCCCCAGGGGCCCGGGTACGTACCTGCCGCTCAGCCCCCTTGCCGATGGGCCTTTTCCTCCGAGTTTGCTCAGGCAGGCCTCCGCGAGGTCTGGCCATGCTGAGACAGGGCCAGGCAGCACCCGGGCCCGCCCGCCGGGGCCCCCAGGGGCCCGGGAACGCACCTGCCTCTCAGCCCCTTCCCGATGGTTCCTTTTCTCCGAGTTTTTTCCTACAGTCCGACCTCCGATAGGTCCGGCGGTTCTGAGTCCAGGGAAGGCAGGACCCGGGCCCGCCCGCCGGGGCCCCCAGGGGCCCGGGTACGCACCTGCCGCTCAGCCCCATCGCCGATGGGCCTTTTCCTCCGAGTTTGCTCAGGCTGGCCTCTGCGAGGTCTGGCCATGCCGAGACAGGGCCAGGCAGCACCCGGGCCCGCCTCGCGGGGCCCCGAGGGGCCCCGGGTACGCACCTGCCTCTCGGCCCCTTCCCGATGGTCTCTTTTCCTCAGAGTTTGCTCAGGCAGACCTCCGTGAGGTCTGGGGATGCCATGAGATTGTTTCCCCCGGCTGTACTCTCTGATCGATTGGGCACTCTCGGTCCGTTTAGGGATGGACTGCTTGGCCAGCCTCAGCTGTTGTTTCAGGCAAAGAGCTTCCACCCCACATGGACCGTCCGACTCGAGGGCCTTCCGCCTGGCGGTAGGCCCTTCCCCCAGCAGAGCGAAGGCCGAGCGGCCCCGGCAGCCCGTGCCCCCCAGTGGTCTGACCCAAGCAGGAGGGGTTGGGTGGCGCCAGGCTCGGATGCTGCTGCCCAGCAGGTCCGTAGGCCCCATGCACCATGCCGCCACCCCCCTCTGCCCAGCACGTTTCCACAGCAGCTCGGGACGACCGTTCCGAGGGGTGCCGCCGCCACCAGGCTCCGGAGATTTTATAGTAATGAAGCTTGATCTTGCTAGTTTATCTACTTGAGCATTCATTGATAGCTTGGAATCCATGGTAATTCTGAGGTTTCATACTTCCTTAGATACTTTAGGCAGTGTTCCCAGATCGTCAGGCGGTGAGTGGGTCATAATTTTTCCAATCGCCACATGTGAGTATTTCAGTTTTGGAAGAAGTAACTTTGAGATGGCTCCATGTCATCCACTGATTTAAAAAAATATATATTATTTAGAGAGTTTTATATAGCGCCGGCTAGCCCCGGAGGTATGCGAGCGCTTTACATAAGGTTCCACAGAAATTACATCAGTTACACGTTACATCAGCTACTAGAATTCTTTTTTTTTTTTCCAAGAGAGTAGAAGACGAAATAAATGGAGCTTAGAAGGGTAAGGGGGTATAGATAAATATATGCAACACATTAAAGAGCAAGAAGGGGAGACAAATAGAGCGGATAGGGAGAGAGGAGGAGTGAGAAGGGAGAGGAGAGGGAGATAGTAGGAGAGACGAAGGGAAAATCTGCCCAATGACCGACTGAGTAGGTGACGGCCGAGGAGGGAATCCACAGCCAGTCTCCCCTTTAGCTCTCAAATTTCCAATGTTTTTGTTGTGTCATATGAATAGTTATAGCATGGGATGTGAAATTAATTGATCAGTGCTGGTAATGACTTCATGTAGATGTTGAAAAGCGTATGCAAGATAAGAGCCTTGAGGGATCCCTGCTTTTGTGCAGTCAGTTCTGATGAGACAGAGGGGGGGGGGGGAGGGTTTATGCACGGCATTAGTTCTGCTTTAAAGGTTAGATGTATCCAGTCGAGCGCAGTCCCTCTATGCTGTCTTCGCAGAATCTTTGTATTAGAGTATCATGGTCAACTGTGTCAAAGGCAGATGAAAGGTCCAAGAGAAGTAGTGCAGCAACCCCTTCCAGTCAACTATGCTCTTACGGTCATCCCAGGTGGCATTGAGGGAAGATTCTGGGCCTCTTCCTGGACGGAATACTGTATGGAAGTCTGAAAGTATGGAATTATCCTCAATGAACCTGGGCGAACACTGCTCTTTCTAACATGTTTGCCCAGGAAAGATCCATTTGTAATTGGTCAATAGATGTCGGCGTTAAACGGGTTCAGGTTTGTTTTCTTTAGTAAATGGACATTATGTGTGATATTTTTAGATCTTCTGGAAACATTCCTATAGTTAAGGAATTGTTGATGATTCTTCTTACTGGTGTGGCACCAGAGGTCTTTAGAAGAAGTTTCTTGCTGGAGTTTCAATTGGTATGGATTTTCTGTCTACAAAGCGATGCAGCGAGTGCGAAAGTGTAAGAATATTTCTTTTAAGTTTCTTTCATTGTTTTTATTTAGCTTACATCCACATCTGCCTATGCTACTGCAGATCGAAACATTATATATATTACCTACTGGCGGTCGCCAGTAGGTAGTTATAGTTAGGACCTAGCTACCATAGGAAATCCGTAACATTCTATTGGGAATAACTTTGGCGCCGGTTGAGGAATTTGCGTGTCATTTTCCAAAATTTTGGCCCGCTCCTTCCCTGAAAGTTTCGGGGGGATTTGTGAAGTGGGGGCTGAGAAAAAAGGGGGGTCCCAAAATGTGTTTTCCCCATGCAATTTTCCATAGGACGTTCTGACACGGCTACAGCCCGAACCGCTGAACAGAATTACACCAAACTATGCAAATTTGTAGGGACTGGTACGCAGATGTGCCTTTGCTATATTTAGTGAAATTTGGTCCAGTGGTTTTTATGAAAATTAACGTAAAAAACACATATATATCTATAGGCGCGCTCCAAACGCTCACCGGTACGCGTACCGGGGAGTGCACCCGGCGCGCTATGGGAGTGCGCGAGCGGAAAGCTGATTGGCTGTCGGATGTCTGTCAACATTCTAAACAGTCCGGAGAGTCCGCCATCTTGTGTCTCGGTAGACACATGAGGTGGAAATAAAAAGGGGGAAATGTTTAAAAATGGGACAGGGTACACACCCCCTGACCCCCTAGGTTTTCTGAGGGGGGCCTAGAAGGACCCTGAAGGACAAAAAAACCTTCTTTTTTTTGGCAATTTTCGCGGGGTAAGCGCTGGGTGCGTTCCCATGTACGCTCACCGGTACGCGCACCCTGAGCGCACCACAGGGTAAAACAGTGAAAGAAAATAGTTTTAAATAAGAATTTGGATTGCTTAGAGGTAGGGTAGCTCGAAAAAGAGCTGTTGTGTTATGTGGGTGATTTAAGTACCTACAAGTAGGTACCGATGCAGAGTCTAAAATTCAAGAGAAAGACTCTGTTCTCCTCATCTGAGAAATGTACATTGTCTCATCTGTAGATATCTTGCATGTTGTAATGCAAGTTATTGTGGTATATTTAACTCATACCATAGTCTCTCAGGAAAGCAGAAACAGATCCTTTTGGGACCCCCTGAGAACGTCTCTACCCTGCTCCCTTTTCACGTTTTGAAGTATTATATTCCACTCTCTTCTGTAACTACACAAAATGGCGGCGATAGGGTGCATCAGAGACAGAGAGTGAGAGAAAGGAGGCAGGAGATGAAGAGGTGTCAAATATACATTTGAAAAAATACAGTGGGAGAAGTGAAGTAAATATGAGTAAACTTACTATGTTACATAAAAATGTTGCACTCTATACTATAAGTATCACAATATACTACAATCACTTCGCTACAACCTCATAAATTAGAAGTAAAAATGAATAATATGTCAACTAATTTTTAATTTGTAAATAATTTATTGTTCAGAATTTTCATAATTTAATAGAACTTGTAGCATGTCCTCATCTGGAATTTCCTCTTCAATCATATGATCAATCTCCTCATGAAAAGTGTTCAATGATGATTGTTGGTATTCTATTGTATCCAAACATTCAATAAATTCTTCGTCTAGAGATTCATCAAAAAAATCATTAATTTCATCTCCTGGTGATAAAATGGTGCTGCCAATATGCGTGACATTTTGTATTTCAAGAAATGTAGTTGTAATTTCAAAAGAAATTTCTTTGGTCTCCTCATTCTGATTAATTTTAATTTGAAATCTTTTGCTGTAAATTGCAGAAAAAAGTAATCACTTTCATTTTTCTTTTTTATAAATACATAATATAAAAGTAGCTTATTCAAGTATTTAGTTCTTTAAAATTAATTGACACTGAATAGTATCAGGCAAGAACTAGAAATATAAAGCCCTGCATGTGATGAGGTCTATCTTAATCCATAATTATAACAGAATGACTGTAAATAGCTAAGAGAAAACATTTTCCAGATTATCTTAAAGTGTACAACATAGTTCCTCTTACTAATTAACAACTCACCTTTTTGTAAGTAGTTGCCTTTATCCACTCTCTATCACCACTCTTTCTTCAATCTCACTGCTCTTCTCTTACCCTTCCTCACCCCCGTTCCCTTACTCCGCTTTCCTCACTTATCCTCATTTCCCATGTTCCCTCCCCTTCCCCTCACTCACCTGCCACACTCACCTTCTTTCAATCCCCCTACTTCATTTCCCTTCCCCTATCGTCCCTTTCTTTGCTCCCTCACTCATTTTCCTTTCCTCTCTCACTGCACCCCACTTCACTCACTCCTTTTGAATTTGTAAAGAATATAGCTCTTTTTGGAGAATTGGAGGTAGTTCTAAAAAGAACTGTTTTTTTTCTTCTTTTTTAGTTTTTTTTTCTTTTTCCAAACGTTTTTAATTTTTTGGGGTATTTTTATGAGAACAAAAATAGGGAATGTCAAACTGTTCAACAGGAGCAAAAAAAAAAGAGGGAAATTAGGGCTGGGGAGGGCAGCGGTGTTCTTCCCTTTTGCGAACAATCAGGAGGATACTCTGCTCTCCAACACAAAGCAGTTAACACTGCTTACACCTAATGTTGATGTCACTGAAAACAGGCTGAATGTTGGGAATCAGCTCATCTGATCTTCCTCTTCCCGATGAGGTTGCTCCTCCGGTTGAAGTCGAGGCGCCATCTCTCGGGGCATTCCGTGCCAGGTCCCAGACGCTCTCCCGGGCATAGTTCTGGGGGTGTCTCCTTTGAACATGCCGAATCATCGTGGAGTTCCCAAAACTATATTTTTTGGTACGGTCACCACGAGAAAGAACAGTGTGGCAAATCTTGCACTCCACTTTAGGTGCATTTACCTTTTTCTCCCCTTCTGGAATTGTAAAAAATTTCCATATATAGTGCTCCTTCACTTTTGGCTGAGGTGGGTTCTCCTCAAGAAACTCATCAGTGTCATCACTGCTGCTTGGTGGTCTTGCAGCCATTCTTTGCAAACAAATGAAGACAAGAAGAGAATAGGTCTTGCTCTCTCCAAAGTGAAAGAGGTAGTGAAGTAAATGGGTGGAATATTCATTAGTTGTAAAAAGAAACAGTTAACATCCAATGAAAAGTGTTATTTTAAGGTCACATGACTTGACGCACTTACGCTGCGCGCACCGAAGCGCTTCCGGGGGCGCTTACGCGGCACGTACGTAGGCGCTTACGCGGCACGTACGTAGGCGCTTCCGGGGGCGCTACGCTGCACGCCTAAATGACATTTTGTTCGATTTTAGGAAATGCTTTTAAAGTTAAAATATGGTTATTTAAAATCAAAAATACTACTTTTATAAGTATGCCACTGAACGTCTTGCATTCTTATTTACTTTAAATACATACTTTTTTTTCCGCACGCAGGAATAGCGCTCTCGCTACACTAATGGGTGCGCTCACCGGTGCACGCACCTTGAGCGCTCCGGGGTAAAATGATAAAAAGAAAAATACTTTGGAAAATTAATTTTAGAAAAAAAAAAACGTAATAATTCACTTTAAACATCGTAGATTATAAACTCGAAATTGCAAGGAATTAACTTTTGAAAAACCTAAAAATTCACTGAAAAAAACCATAGGTTTCACAAACGTTAGTTAGGAATTAGCATTTAAAAAACCTTTGGAATTCACTGAAAAAACCATAGGTTTCACACCAGTTATAGTTAGCTGAACATTTTACTCATACAAAACCATTGAAATTCCCACGTTATAGTTAGTTGGACTCACTATAACTCGCGCGCCCGCAATCCACTGCTTATGATGTCACATATTACATCATTCATGACATGGTCAGTAACATCACTGATGACATCTCAAATGACATCACTGATGACATCATTCATGTGATAATACGAAGCACCTCCTCACACTCTACTCTAACCATTGATACACCCCGTGTTAAATACAGACTATTATTCTTGAAACCATTGACACACCAATATCAGTTACTACATACGCACTCACTGATTCCTAAGACAACACACACATCCACTCATTCACCCATACAATCACTCATACATACAGTCACTCATCAATACAACACTATCATATCCACTCATACACCTATACACACACTCACACCCTGCCACTCATCCATGGAGTTACTCACACACCTAGTCAGTTATGCAAAGAATCAATCACACTCCCATTTGCTCATCTTCACAGTTATACACACTAAACCTTACTTATTCAAACATATACTAACA
Organism: Lissotriton vulgaris; assembly: GCF_964263255.1. Taxonomy (NCBI): domain Eukaryota; kingdom Metazoa; phylum Chordata; class Amphibia; order Caudata; family Salamandridae; genus Lissotriton; species Lissotriton vulgaris. Next base: position 184,741,905 of record NC_141697.1, read on the forward strand.
CATACTTACTCTCTTTTACAATCACTGATACAAGTACACATTGATCCATACCGCCACATACGCAATCACACGCTCTCATCTATAGTCATTTACATATGCCAACTTTCCCAAGCACTATGTTTTACATATGTACATACTTGGACATGTAGCACTGAGATATCCATTCAATTACCAACACACCCATGCATACAGTCAACCGCCCATACAACTGTTTCCACATGCACTCTTGAACTCATACACCAAGTGAATCAACTGTTCACGCATCAATGCACAGTCACACACCTCCCAGGCAACCACACACACACACACACACACACACACACACACACACACACTCAGCCTCACATACAAATAATTGGGCAACCAATCAATAACCCATATAGCCACTCATATAGCTACTGATCAACACATGCAGCAGCTTACACAACAACAGATTTATTGATACACACATTCAGACAGTTTAGTCACTAACCCATGCATTCAGTAAGACACATTTAATCACTCTCATACAGTCAGTCACGCACCTTCTAAATCTTCATCCAGACAATTAAACATCCACTCATTCTTCAATATGTAAAACATATTTAAACTTTACAGAAACACACAGACACTGGATGATGTCATCAGTGATGTCATTTGAGATGTCATCAGTGATGTTACTGACCATGTCATGAATAATGTAATATGTGACATCAGCAGTGGATTGTGGGCGCGCAAGTTATAGTGAGTCCAACTAACTATAACGTGGGAATTTCAATGGTTTTGTATGAGTAAAATGTTCAGCTAACTATAACTGGTGTGAAACCTATGGTTTTTTCAGTGAATATGTGAATATATATATATATATATATATATTACCTACTGGCGGTCGCCAGTAGGTATATATAGTTAGGATTTTTTCCCTATGGGATTTCTGAAAATTCTATGTCTAATAACGTTGGCGTTTGTGGACGGAATTGGCTGCAATTTTCAGGAAAATGGCACATTTTGTTTCTGAGCAGCCCCTGAAAATTTGGGGGGGGGGGTTCGTCAAGGGGGGGCCGAGAAAAAAGGGGAGTCCCAAAACGCGTTTTTCCCATGTTAATTTCCATAGGGCGGTTGGCCTCACTTTTAGCCCGAACGGCTGAATGGATTTGCACGAAACTTGGCAAAATTGTAGGGACTGTTAGCCCGATGTGCCTTTGCTAGGTCTCAATATATGTGCTTCAGTGGATTTTGAGAAATTAACGTTCAAAAAAAGATATATATCTGTAACAGCGCTCCGGGTAGCGCTCCGGTTCGCGTACTTTTCGCGTAACGGAACTTTGCGATGCGAATCTGATTGGCTCTCCTGTGTCTGTCAACATTCTAAACAGTCCGGAGCGGCCGCCATCTTGTCTCTCGGTAGGATCGAGAGACAAGAGGAGGCCAAAACAACAGGGGAAATTACCTTAAGGGGGCATAGTAGATCCTCGTTGACCTCCTAGGTTTTATGTGGAGGTTTTAAAAGGGCCCAGCAGGGCAAAAAAAAAAAATATATTTTTTTTTTTTGCGTGGTGAGCGCCTAGTCCGCGAACCGGAAAGCATTCTGGGCAGCGTACTATAAGGAAAAAAGAATGATAGACTTTTCAAATACTGTATGTTAATTGTTTGTTGTTTTTGTTGATTATTTTTTTTTATTTATTTTTTACGCATTTTTTTTATTTTGATTGTGTTTCATAATTTATTAAATTTTCTAACATTTCATCGTCAGAAATTTCATATTTGTCATTGAATATATTTTGAAGTCTATGAGGGTGTAAAATGTCCTCATTTTTAAGCAGGTTATCCACTGCTTCCACACATTGAAGTAGTTCCTGGTCCCTACTTTCATCCATAAATTCATCAATGTTTCCTTGGCTGCTCTCTTCCAGTACAATTTTAAATTGAACTTGCTGCTCGCCTTCCATTTTGCCTGAAATTTGGATTAAAAAAATATATATTACTAGAGATAGGGCACTGTTGGGATTAATTTTAGATAGGCAGTTTTTATCAGTGAATTCATCTTTTGGCAGTGTATAGTATCAGAGTGGAAGTAGGACTATAAAAAAGTGTATGTGATTTAACCAAGAGAGGCCTAACTCCATCCATAACTATAACAGAGAAGTCTATCTAAATCTATAACTACTACAAAGGGATAGTATATAACTATCAGAAAAAGTTTACCATATTAAGTTATAGTGCACAATATACTTCAGTTTTAAAAATAACAACTTACCTTCACAAACAAGTTGAAGTGTTTGGTAACTATTCAAATGTAATGTACAACAAGAAGTAGCAGTCAAAATGGCTGTGTTTTCTACTCTTTATATATATTCAGGTATATAACCAATCAAATGTCAGGTAATAAAAGTAGAAAATGAAAGTAACATTTTCATTGGTTGTCAATTCCAACACTTCAGATGTGTTTTGTGAAGTAATTTACCTCACGGTATTTAGAGAGGTCTACAGGCTTAATGGCTAAATGGAATTTCAATCAAATTTGTGAAAATGAAAGGGATTGTTATGTAGTATGAGCTAATCTATATTTGGTGAGAGTGTCTCCAGTCGTTTTTCTGTGAATTACTTTCCCACCTTTTTTATTGGACCGCTTCCCGGGAAGCGGTCCGGTCCGCGAACCAGCAGCGTAACGGGAGTCCACCATTTTGTGTTTCGGTCGAATCAAGATACAGGATGGAGGGCAAATAATGTTCAGAATGGGTAGAAGGGGGTACGGTAGATGTATCTTGACCCCCTAGGTTTTCTGAGGGTGGCTGAGGAGGACCATATGTGCGGGGAAAAACATTTTTTTTAGAAATTTTGCGCGGTTAGCTTCCAGTTCGCGTACCGGGTAGCGCTCTTTGAGCGTATTTTGTTGAAAATTAGAGAAAAAAGTTAGAGAAAAATAATAATTGTGAGTGATCAGATGTAGGGTAGCTCTGAGAAGAGCTTTTGTGTTTATGGTACATTTTGGTACTTATAAGTAGGTGCCAATGCACAGTCTTAAATTCAAAATGAAAATTCTGTTGCCCTCATCTGAGAAGTGAACTCCATCTCCTCTGTAGATATCTTGCATGTAGTAACACAAGTTATTGTTGTACAAGGAGCCCATTCCATGGTCTCTCATGTAAGCTGAAACAGATTTGTTTACATGCTTCCTCGACTTCTCAATTTGTGGACAAAATTGGTTGGACCACCTCCATTTCTGTCTTTGGCATATATTGGAATATACCAAGGCAGTTTGAGGAAAAAGTGCCATTAATTGCTCAAAGGTGTCCTTTAAAAGCATTTCCAGACCTACCCCAGTCAAAGTGCCCAAATCATTACCTCCACAGTGCACAATTAACAGGTCAGGTTTTGGCAAATGCATAAAGGTTTTCACCAATGGTATCAATTGGTGACATTTTAATCCTCTTTGGCCCAACCCCTTAATTTCCACATCTTGTAAATTGAGGTTAGGTAAATTTCTGTTCTCAGCATACCTTTGAGCCCAGTAGATGTAACTATGTCCAACAATCCAGACATTAAACATGGTGAGAGAAGGTTGGGCTGCAGTCAGATGAAGTGTGGTAATGAAAGGGCAGTTGAAACAGTAGGAGTTTGTAAAGAAAAAAAACTGTGGATTTCCAGTGCTAATGATTCATTAGCAGTGATTGGTGCATTTCCATTTCTGAAAACAGAAAGTTAGGGTGCATGGATGTGTTCTTTGAAAGATGTAATTTGAATGGTCAAGGAAAAAACATTTAATGAAAGATTGCACTGGATACGCAGGTGCACTGAGAGTTCAGAGTTCAATTGAAACATTGTTGTGTGAACTTGCTAACATGAGAGGTCTTTCAGGAGGTGGTTACTAAGCAAAAAAGGCAGAGAGGGCAGAGGGGGGAAGGGTTTTGATTTGAAAAAAATGAGGGAAGAGTTATGATTGGCTAATATGAGAGATATGTGTAATGAATATCTGCATTTCTGTGCTTTCTATAGCTGCAGCCTCTGGAGTGCATCCTCTTTGTTCTGCTGAAGACAATTTGGAGTATTTCTGAGACTGTTTTGAAACTCAAAAAGTATTTGCTAAGGTGAGAAAAGATTTATTTAATTTAGATAGAGAATAGTATGATTTAAGGAGAAAATGATGAAGAAAGCTGTGTTTTTAAAATGTGGCTTTGTCTCAAGTGATATACAATTTTGTTTCTTTGAGAAATTGTAATTGCATATTCGGTTTAGCATTCTGGCATGCAGTAACACAAGATATTGTTGTACATGGAGCCCATTCCATGGTCTCTCATGTAAGCTGAAACAGATATGTTGTGTTTAAAAACGATTTTTGAAAACAATTACATTTCTGGATATGTTCTGCTAGAGCTTCATAGGTTGTTTGGGCCATATTTATAAGGCATTTGAGTGTCTCTGATGTTATTGTTCCCGTTTTAATGGAAGAGCTTTCTTCATGGGGCTAGTTTCTTGTAAATACGCTCCCACCTGTGCTTGGTAAATTTATATTTTGATTATGGGAGTTACATAGCCATGTTAAAAATGTCTGAAAAATGGTGCAAGGGCATTAAAAAAAAAAAGCTTTCATGTGTCTTAAGGACATTTTTAGTCATTTCCTCTTGAATGTAGGTATACAATTGATTTATATGCTGTGTTTAAAAACGATTTTTTGAAATCAATTATATTTCTGGATATGTACTGCTAGAGCTTCATAGGTTGTTTGGGTCATATTTATAAGGCATTTGAGTGTCTATGATGTTATTTTTCCCTTTTTAAATGGAAAGCGTTCTTCATGGGGCAAGTTTCTTGTAAATACGCTCCCACCTGTGCTTGGCAAATTTAGATTTTGATTATGGGAGTTACATAGCCTTGTTAAAAATGTCCCAAAAATAGTGCAAGGGCATTCAAAAAAACGCTTTCATGTGTCTTAAGGACATTTACAGTCATTTCCTCTTGAATGTAGGTATACAATTGATTTATATGCTGTGTTTAAAAACAATTTTTTGAAATCTATTACATTTCTGGATATGTACTGCTAGAGCTTCATAGGTTGTTTGGGCCATATTTATAAGGCATTTGAGTGTCTATGATGTTATTTTTCCTTTTTTAAATGGAAAGCGTTCTTCATGGGGCAAGTTTCTTGTAAATACTCTCCCACCTGTGCTTGGCAAATTTAGATTTTGATTATGGGAGTTACATAGCCTTTTTAAAATGTCCCAAAAATGGTGCAAGGGCATTCAAAAAAACGCTTTCATGTGTCTCAAGGACATTTTCAGTCATTTCATCTTGAATGTAGGTATACAATTGATTTATATGCTGTGTTTAAAAACGATTTTTTTAAATCAATTACATTTCTGGATATGTACTGCTAGAGCTTCATAGGTTGTTTGGGGCATATTTATAAGGCATTTAAGTGTCTCTGATGTTATTTTTCCCATTTAAATTGAAGAGCTTTCTGCATGGGGCAAGTTTCTTGTAAATATGCTCCCACCTGTGCTTGGCAAATTTAGATTTTGATTATGGGAGTTATATAGCCATGTTAAAAATGACCCAAAAATGGTGCAAGGGCAATCTAAAAAACGCTTTCATGTGTATTAAGGATATTTTAAGTCAATGAGGAAACACAGGTGATGTAATTCTGAAATGAGGAAAAGAAACTCCACATTTTTCAATTACATCACTAGTGTTTCCTAAGTTTATGAATGACATTGTGTAGATGAAGTTTAGGTGTGAGCACAGATTCAAAAGAGGTCTGCCCTTTGTTCAAGAGTGAAGTGGACATGACTTACTTCATTGGTAGGCCTTCACATGTACTATCTCCTTTGTTTTCTTCAACAAGCAAAAATCTTATCTGCAACCGTGTGTTGGCCTCACCTCAAACAAACAAAACAGGTGATGGACCGAATGTGGATCAATGACACACATTCACCCCAGTCCAAAGATCTGGGCCCAAACAAACCTCTAGATAGGACACACCTTGGGCCTCATTTATGAAAAGTGATGCATCGCTGCGTGAAAACAGCGATGCGTCACTTTTCACTGTGCACTCCTTGCGACACCAATTATGCGTCATATTTAATGTATGACGCATCATGTTGCAAGGACTTACAGATACGTCAGTATTTCTGACGCATCTGTAAGCGCAAAAGTGACGCATTGCTGGAGTGTGTCACAAAAGTGACGCATCTCCAGCAATGCGTTCTTTCACATGGGGAAAGCCCTATGTGAAAGGGCTTGCGTCAGCCTTACGCCTGCTGTGAGGCAGGCGCAAGATTTTGACGCAACAGCATCCTAAAAGTGATGCAGTGAAATCTCATAGATTTCACTGCGTCACTATTACGAGGCTTTTTGCGGGGGAACGCCACCTCTGCATACATTATACCTGACGCAGGTATAATGTGGCGCAGGGGTTTAAAAAGTGACACATCTACCTAGATGCGTCACTTTTTAAATATGGCGCAACAAGGCGCATGTTTTACGCCGCAGATGCGTCACAAAAAGTGCTGCATCCGCAGAGCAAAACTGACGCAAGGCCTCATAAATGAGGCCCCTTATCGTCATCCTGAATCAATCATTTAAAATGTTAGGGAGAGATTTATGATAGGTGTATGCCCGTTTTGTACCACTGTGCGTCACTTTTGTGACGCAGTGGTGGTGCAAAAGATTTGCTATGTTAAATAATAAGTAGGGTGTTAAGTTTTTGATGACTGTTATTCATTTACTGTTTAGTAATAGTGGTTAATAACATTTTTTATTATATTTTTCCACAGATTCAACTGCAGATCATTTCAAAATTTGAAAAATGCCAACTAAGAATCGAATTAGAAAGGCTAGAAAACGTCAAAGACAGCAGGATGATCTATTATTGCAGCAGTCCTCTCCCCCAAAAATTTGTGAAATCACCAAGAAAGCTCCGGGTAAGAGCACGAAATCATTCATAAGAAATATTTGTAGTAAAAAAAGTATTTCTCCCAAAAATGTTTCAGTCCAGAAAAAGAAAAGAAATTTAAATGGAAAGGAAAGACCAATCAAAAATGTTACTGCTAGAGCAAGAGATAACTCTGTGCATGATAGTAGAAGGAAACAACAGTTTAGGGACATTCGAAAACGAATGTTTCGCAACAGGATAATAGTTAATTTATTAAAAAATATTAAGAAAGGCCAACAGAAAGTGGCATTTTATAAGAAGAAGAAAAATGTAGAGAAAATTATTGATCATGGTTTCGAAATTAAGCGAAAGTTATTTATTTTGGTAATCAATAGAATTAGGAAACTAAGCAAGGTAATTTCTGATTTCAAATCAAATAGTAGATGGAAGAGAGTAGAAAATCGTACTAACTTTTGTGAAGTTTTTTCCGGAGAATGGATGCATAGTTCAAGTTGTGAGGCATTTTTTAATGAGGAGAGTTATTTTCAGGATAATGATTTGGTGTTTGCAGTTGACACCAGTGGTCGAGCTTATGAAGTGAAGGATGGTTGTCCAGTTGAAAAAGAAAAACTTGTGACAACAGAGGCAGACGAGGTGTTAGGTAATGAGGTTTTAGGAAGACGTCCCAAGGGTCCTGTGTACATTTGGAAGTGTAGTTCTATTTGCAGTGTGCGACAGGATTCCATCAATTTGCTTTGTGATTTTGTACGGACATTTAATAAGAAAAGTTTGAAGCAGAAAATGAAGTTGTTGCAAGAATTAGATCCTTGCAGAGTGAGACAAATGACAGGTTTGCGTGGTCATTCACTGGCTTGTCTTTCCAGGAGAGTATGCCAGAGAGTTTTTCATCATTTCAGGATGCTTGCAGTGCATCATAATAAAGTCAGGAAATTAGTCAGAATGTTGTATCATGATAAGAGTCCAGCAATTATGCTTAAACAATTATGTGCTGCTCTTTTGCATGGTTCTGAAATAGATGTCAAGAATATTTGTGAAGAAATTGAGTTTTGTTACTTTGGAAGTAAAGATGAGAATGTTCAAATTGACCCAGAAGTAGAGGGTAATGTTGAAGATAATGTACAGGTTTGTAGTACAGATAAATTTCAGAAGGAAATTGCCACGTTTCAGATGAAATCAAGTGAGAGGCCTAATTTCCCTTGTGTGTGTTGTCGACGCACTTATTACAAGAATCAGATTAAGTTAGTGGATTTATATGCAAAAAGTGAAAGGGAAAATAATAGTGAATGGAAGGATTTTGCCACATACTTGATGGTAGAAAATTGTTTTGATTTGGGATCGGATCAACGTGTGTGTACTTATTGTTGTAACAAATTAAACCAAAACCAGATGCCCGCTAGGGCGGTTCATAATAATCTGGAATTGGTTGAGATTCCTTCTGAATTGAAGGATTTAAATACTTATGAATCTATTTTGATTCAAAGTATCCATCCCTTTCAGGCTATTGTAAGAATGGAGCCAAAGACAGGGAAGTTGCCTCCATCAGATTTACAGAGAGGATTAAAGGGAAGAGTTGTTTATTTGCCTCTAGATTTGAACAAAAACATTAACACAATTGGAGTAGAAAAAGTGGAAGAGGAACCTCTGGTTATCTTGGTTAATGGGGTTCCGACAAAGAATAAGAAAATATGGCAAGATTTAGTGGATGTTAGGAAAGTCAAAAAGGCAACATTGTATTTGAAGAAAAATAATAAGTTCTATAAGAATGTATATGTTGCAGAAGAGGAAGTAAGTGATGAAGAGGATAGCGATTTGTGTGCTGGCCAAATTGAGAAAGTAGAGGCCTCTAAAAGTGAAGAAATATATGAACATTATAGTGTTCATCCTTTGCATTCCAAGGAAGTCATGGGGAATGCTATTGAGTGGTTTCAAATGGAACAAGCCAAAGGGAGTCCCATTAGTGTTTGGGAGGAAAGTTTGGAAGCTCGGTGTTTCCCACAACTATTTCCAACAGGTCAAGGAGGAAGATATGATGAGCGACCTCATCAAATTCCTGCGTCTGAATCCCGGACTTTACGATTGTATGCAGAAGATCCTAGGTTTCGTCAATGCATTCCCTATTTGTTTCATCTCCTGTTTGAAAGCGATCTGTCTGGACTGTCATATGCAGTGAACCACATCTTAAAAAGTGGTATACAGATGCGAAACATCTCGGCAAGTGACTTTATGCATAAAGTCAATGTCCAAGACAGTATTTTGGATTCTCACCTAATTAATCTCATGGCGTGTCAGCGTGGTACTAATGAGTACTGGTACCGTCGTCATGGTGATTTAAAATGTATGCTGAGGAACTTAGGAACTCCAACTTGGTTCCTCACTCTGAGCTTTGCCGAGTATGGCTGGGAAGACTTACTTGAATTTCTACGAGAGGCAAATGGAAATATTGAAAACATTGAATTCAAGACACGTGGAGAACTGTGTTCTTCGGATCCAGTGAATGTATGCAGGTACTTCAATCATAGATTTGAAGCTATGATGTCTTTCATCAGAAATAAGAAGAATCCACCTCTTGGAGAGGTGTTGGATTTCTTCTGGAGAAAGGAGTACCAAGCAAGAGGTGCTCCTCATATACATATGTTGCTGTGGATCAAGGATGCACCTAAATTTGGAACAGATCCGGATGACTTAGTGATGAATTTCATAGAACAGTATTCTACGTGTGCTGTTCCAAACGCAACGGAGAAGAAAAGCCTAAGAGAACAAGTTCTACGTTTCCAAAGCCATCGTTGTGGAAAGTACTGTCGTCGTAAATTCAGAAACAAGGACAAGTTCTACACCAAATGTCGTTTCAACTTTCCACGACCGGTGATTTCTAAAGGAAGAGTGAACAGTTTGATGTCTTCGCTGCGACATAATGTGACGAGGAAATCACCCAAAAATACATACAATTTGAAAAGGAACGAAGAGTCCAAGTACATCAACGACTACAACCCAGTGATTTTGTCCATGTGGAATGCTAACATGGATATACAGTTTGTGGCTGACAACTGTATGGCTGTGGCTCGGTATGTGACATCTTACATCACCAAAAAAGAAAAGACAGAATTGAAGGATATGTGGGAGGACATTTCCCATGAAAAGAGCCTCAGCAAGAAGTTGTACAGTTTCAGTCTGAAGATGTTGTCGCATCGAGAAATTGGAGCTTACGAATGTTCTGACCGGTTGTCTTCAGCAAGTCTCTATGCCAAATCCAGGAGTATCGTTTGGGCGAGTCTTGGTCTTGCTGCAACGCGAAATCGAGTTCTAAAACCTGTCCGGGAAATTGAGTATTTGGCGGAAAAGGAACCAAACTGTACCGACATTTTGAAGACCAACATGTTGGATACATATTATCCAAATCGAAGCAGTCACCTTGAGAATGTTTGTCTATATGAGGTTCTACAAAATTATATATTCAAGAGGAACATCAAAGAAGATATTGAGAAAGGAGTGTATGCTGTAATTGGAAGTGAGGGATGTCTGGTCAAGCAAAGAAAATGCCAATTAGTAAACCATCGAAAATTGAGTGGCTAATCTCCAGAAAAAAAGGAGTTTTTCTATTTAGCACTTTTGCAACTTTTCAAGCCTTGGCGTGCAGAAGAGGAACTGCTTGGAGATTTCCTCTGTTATGAAGACTCTTTCACTGCTGCTAAGGAGACCATAGAATGTCCTGCTTTTCCGAAATATCAAGAAATGTTGACTTTGGAAATTGAGCAGGAAGCAACGATTGCAGCCGAGATTGCCAGAGACAGTTCTCAGGACAGTCAGAGTTCTGTTTCATTGAGTCAGGATCCACTAGGAGGACCTATTATCGAAAATGAAGCTGCCACTGCTATGAATGAAGTGGAAAGAGCCATGGCACATGCTCAGGAGGATGCGGTTAACTTAGAAGACTTGGAAAAACAACTCAACGTTGAGCAGAGGAAAATATATGACGAAGTTACCAAGCAAATTGATCATGGATTAAGTCATGAAAAGAAAGAGTGCTCATGTACGTCGTTGAAGCCTGTCCGACTGTACGTGAGTGGAGAAGCGGGAACTGGAAAAAGTTTCCTTATTAAAGCAATTTCTTGTTATTTGCAGGAAAGGACTGAGTCATCGCTGTCTTGTGTTGTTACCGCTCCTACTGGACTGGCAGCACATAACATTAAAGGTATTACTTTGCATCGTCTACTGATGCTGCCAGTGGAGCATGACAACAAATTACAATACCACAAGTTATCTGGGGATGCTTGTTGTGAAGTTTCAAGAGTCTTGAGGAAAATGAAACTTCTTATCATTGACGAAGTAAGCATGGTTTCCAATGTCATGCTTGCCTTTGTGCATTTGAGAATGCAAGAAGTTCTTAAAACTGAGTATGATGTGTTATTTGGTGGCAAACACATCATTGTTTTCGGAGATCTTCTGCAGCTGACACCAGTAAAAGGACAACCTGTATTCAAAATACTCACGCATGAAGATACCAGGAAGTGCCTAGGGAGCATTGACAACGTCAATATATGGTTAAACTTCAATTATGCTGAACTGCATGAAAATATGCGTCAGGCAAAGGATGAAGATTACAAGAATATTCTACAAGATATTAGAATTGGAAAAGTGACCGAGCATGGGAAAGAAGCTTTAAATGCACGATTACTGTCAAATTTATATCCAGAACAAGACGTTGTGCCTGAGAATATTTTTCAGAAAATTACTGAGAAGAAATCCGGAATATGTTTGATGCCAACTCTTGCAGAATGTGCCATCTTCAACAACAAAATGTTGAATTTAGAAAAGCAAGAGATTGTGAAACTTTAAGCTATTGACAGAATAAAGCATATGGGATCCACAATTATTTTGTCAGAGAATTTGAAATCAAAATTGGATTCATTAGAGAAGACTATATCTAAAACAGCGGGTTTTGAAAAGACTTTGAATGTGTGTTTAAATTGCCGAATCATTTTGAGAAGGAATTTACATGTTGAAAGAGGTCTGGTAAATGGATCAATGGGTAATGTTGTTGATTTTGAGAAATACAGAAGTAGAGATGGTATTGAATTTTTAAAAATTAAATTTGATGGCATTGAGGAAGTACAGCTAATTGGTCGTTGTTCTGCTAGGTTTTTGCTTGTTAAAGACTTATATGTTCGCCGTAAACAGTTTCCTGTTTGCTTGGCATATGCGGTGACAATCCATAAATCGCAAGGTTTAAGTGTAGATAGTGCATTGGTGAATATTGGCAGTTCTGTGTTCAAAGAGGGTATGGCATATGTGGCATTGTCACGAGTTAGAACTTTATCGGGATTGTACTTGATTGATTGTGATGTCACAAACATTTGTGCGGATCTAGATTGTGTTAAGGAATACAATAGGTTAAGAAGAGAGTATGCGCTACATTTGCCTCAATATCCTTTGTTTGAGAAACGTGTGGTAGGCCGTAAACAAAGAAATATCACTAATAGTAGGGAGGTTGTAGCAAAAAGCCGAAAAGTCGATAAACCAAAAATTGTAAGCAGAAAGAAAACGGATTCTGTTGAAGATGTTGTCGGTTTTCAATTTGAAAACAGTTCTGGTGTCAACTGCTATGCAAATGTAGTGGTTAATGTTCTCTTTTCACTAGAGACTTTAAAAGAACAGATTGTGTTCAATTCGGAACAAAGTTTATGCTGTTTGTTGAATTCTGTGTTAGAGAAATGTAGCACTGATCGGACAAAAGTAGAAAGTGTGACTGAAGTTCGTTATCTCTTAGATGAATGTTCAGGTCAAACAGACTTCTCTGAAAATAATCAGCAGGATTGTCAGGAGTTTTTAATGTATATGCTTGATGTATTGCAAGATGAGGGTGTAGATGTAGATCACCTGTTTGGGCTTTCTTATCAATGGCAGCATGACTGCGAGAAGTGTATGGTATCAAGTACTACTAGTGTAGACTCAGAAAGATTTATATATTTAACTTTGCCAGACAGTAAATCACTCTCCTTTAATAAGCTAGTAAATGCAGCTGATCACAACATGGAGTGTAGCCAATGTAAATCTGAAATGATGTCAACATTATTTATACGAAGATATGGCCAGTATGTCATTTTAATGATCCAACGATGTAGGCCTGATGGATCAAAATTGTCAACTTTAATAAAAAAATGTGTTGCTTCTCAGCTGTCAATATCAGGAAGGACTTTTGTAACTGTAGCAATTATCTATCACGATGGTCCTTCAACAACATCAGGACATTACACAGCTTATTTAAAGTCTAGAAACGGCTGGTCATTCTGCAACGATTCTGTTGTAACTTTAAAAAAAAAATTGCCGTTTGACCTTAAAATTCTTACCTGGTGTTTTTAAAACCAAAATTTTAAGGAAAGAATCTCGGGATTTCCTCTGAGGAATTGCAAAAGGTTCATGAAGTAGAGGGAATGTAAGTCTGCAATGCTGTCTAGATTATTGGTCCAAAACTTTTAATTATAATGTCATTTTAAAAATCCAACTATATAAACCTGATGCAAGTAAGTCTGCTTCATAGTAAGCAGTATCAGTGTCATAGGAAAAGTAGAACATGAGTGAGCAAGAAGGGTAAGATATTAGTAGTCCAGGATTGTGAAAGTAATCTTAAATGTTTTCTTTTTGAAAGTTGCGAAAATAGAAAATGACGGGATTTGATTGGAAGAATTACAAGAGTTGTGAATTGCTGCAACATGATTTGGCCAAGTGGAAACATGTGGTAGAATGTGAGAAGTCTTATGTATCGTATGTAACATATTTTTCAAAACGATGGAGGTTTTCTTTCAGAAAGTGACGGGCTGAAAATATTTATAGCACAACAGAGTGTACGCTGTTCATAGGACATCCTTCGACGTTATGGAAAGTAAGTTAATTTTAAGGAGTTTTGAATTCACATTTCTTAGGTTGTATGGGTTTTTTAAACACAATCATTTTGATTGTGTTTTTTTTCCCCGCTGTTACATGATGAATACCTTCAAGTCACTGATTTAAGTGAAATTTGATATATTCTGAGAACAGCAAAAAATAAACCATTTAACATGTATAATTAATGTTCTACTTTTTGTACTTATGATATACATTTAGAAATGTGAGGTAGATATGGAGAAACTGAGGCTTTTGTAAGTGTCAAAGTTAATGCTTACAGTGCTGCACTTCTGGGTACTGTTTTTTTTTTAAACTGAATAGGCCTCACCTCAAAGAAACCTCTTGAAAGGACACATCTTATTTGCATCCTGAAACAATCATTTAAAATGTTAGACACAATTTTATGATGGCTTTACATCTCTTTTGCGCTGCTATTGCATCACTATTGTGAGACATCAGCAGTGCAAAAGATGCACCATGTTCCAAAATAGGCCTCAGTTTTTCAGCATCAGGATACTGTTTGTTTAAAATATATATCTTTAGGATTGTGTAGGGGACGTAGAGAAGCAGAGGCTTCTGTAAATGTCAAAGTTGTTGAAAAACTGTTTGTTCTTGAACCTTTTTCCTTGTCTTTTCTAATTTTTAAATACATGTTTTAATATTTTTGAAATGTTTGTTCTCTCTTTTACAGATTGAAAGTATGAAAAAAGAATTGAAAAGTTAACAAGAATTATAAGGTAAATGTTTTCTACTCTTTCTACCCGCAATCCACTGCTGATGATGTCACTGACCATGTCATGAATGATGTAATAAGTGGACATGACTTACTTCATTGGTAGGCCTTCACATGTATTAATGCATACACTGCTGCACTTCTGCATTCTGTTTCATATGCTGGACTACATCTGCACTATGAGATACCTAAGCAAAGGCAACACAGGTGATGTGATTGTGAAATGAGCAAAAGAAACTCCACGTTTTTCAATTACATTACTTGTGTTTTCTAAGTTTACGAATGACATTGTGCAGATGAAGTTTAGGTCTGTCTATGGACACAGAAGAGGTCTGGCCGTTGTTCAAGAGTGAAGTGGACATGTTTTACTTCAATGGTAGGCCTTCACATGTATTATCTCCTCTGTATTCTTCAACAAGCATAAATTTGATATGCAACCCTGAGTAGGCCTCACCTTAAACAAACTTTTGGAGAGGACACACCTTATCGTCATCCTGAATCAATCATTTAATCTACCACATTTAACATCTATTAGTTCTACTGCTTCATTTCTTTAATCCTTACTTTCCTGCGTTTGCTACTTCCCTCATTCCTTTCTCTATTACTTAATTATTCTACTCCTTCCAGTATTTTTCTCAGTCCCTCTCTTCTCATACTTCTTCATTCTTATTCACTCATTCTGTCTCTATTAATGTTACTGTTTCTGAATGATCTCAAAAAAATTTTTAAAACAAGAACAGTAAGTATAAGGGTAGGAAACAGACAGTTATGTTACAAGAAAGACAGCTATAGGAAGTAAACAAAAGATACTGTTACTCGCAATCCACTGCTGATGATGTCACTGACCATGTCAAGAATGATCTAATATGTGACATGATCAGAAGTGGATTGCGGGTAACAGTATCTTTTCTTTACTCCCTATAGCTGTCTTTCTTGTAACATAAAGGTCTGTTTCCTTCCCTTATACTTACTGTTCTTTTTTTTAAAAAATGTTTTTGGTTCGCTCCTGGTTCGCGTACCGGAGTGCGAACTGGGAGCGAACTAAAAGAAATAGAGGTTGGCAGAGTTTCAAAAATTCTACCAATTTTTTTTATAATGGGGAGGTAGTTCTGAAAAGAACTTTTTTTGTGGTTTTTGTTGTTTTAAATTTTTTTTATTATTTTTCTGAACATTTTTTATTTTTTTTTGTATTTTCTGAACATTTTGATATTTTTTTGTTTTTTTGGGGGGAGGGGGGGAAACAAAAATGATTCATTGAAAAGGGCTCAACAGGAGCAACGAAAAAAAGAATTTATTGTTTGGGGCGTTTCGGGCAAACATGATTAGTAATAGCTTTCACAATTAGAGTAATGCTACTTTCTCTGTAGCAAAGTATTTGGTTACAGCGCACGCACACTTGCTTCACTTCCCCAAAGTTCATTTGAATGTTTGGGACCATCTCCCTCGCCTCTGGTCCCGACACTTCTTGAACCACCGATCTTCTTGCCATTGCAGGAGGATTTTGTTGTTCATCCCGAAGCTGGGCAGCACTATAATTGTTTGAGTGCCACCTACTCATATGCCTATGCATAGTGTAATTGCCAAAGCTATATTTCTTATCAGTCCCCCTTGACAGTCTTTCATCGCATATACGGCAAAACACATATCTTGCATTCACTTTTTTTTGCCCCTCAGGAAATGTAAAAAATTGCCAGATGTAGTTTTCTTTTTAATTGTACCTCCTGGGCTCCTCTGGCAAAAACTCTGGCTCTTCCTGCTCATCCTCCTCTTCCTGATCTGCCTCTTCTTGTAAGATTACTTCAGCAGGTGGTCCTCTCTTCCCATGAGGAGGTGGGGGTGGTGGTGGTGGGGGTCCACCAGCTGAAGCAACTACTGAAGCCATTGCTCAACTATGAAAAAGGGTCTTTCTCTCACCAAGATGAAAGTCAGAGTGAGGAAAGAAGGAGGGGTTTTCATCATTTGTTATGTTATGTTATGTTAAATGGGACTTTTATAGCGCAACGGCTACTCCAAAGGAGTGTCCCGGCGCTTTTGTGCTCCAGACTAAAGAAAGAGCTGGAAAACATAACAGTAAAAAGAGCAGGGGCCTAAAGAGGGGGCAGATTATCCAGTGAACAGCCAGGTTTTTAAGTCTTTTCTGAAGGCAAGCAGGTTAGCGGTGTTTCGCAAGGACACCGGTAAGGAATTCCATAGCTGCGGAACAAGAAAGCTAAAGGACCGGCCGCCTAGCCGAGCCCTTTTGATGCGTGGCACCCGAGCCAAAGCCAAAGCTTCTGACCTGAGGGATCGTACAGGTCGATAGAAGTCCAGCCTCCTCTGAAGATATTTGGCACCATTGCCATGCAAGGCCTTATGGGCGAGAGTCATGGCCTTGAAAAGTATCCTCTTCCGCACCGGAAGCCAGTGAAGGGATACGAGGAGATTGGAGACACTGGTGCGGCGGTGCAGGCCAAAAATTGGGAAAAGCAAAAGTTCTAAACCAATGAAAAGTGTTAATTTTAGATCACATGACCTAGTATTACATCATTAGGAAACCAAAAGTGAAATGAACCAATGAAAAAAGTGTTATTACCGAGTCACATGACCTGCTGTGTTTACGTTTCGCGCTTTGCGCCGCTTTCCGGTCCGCTTCTGGGTCCGCTAACTTGGCGCGTCAAATGACGTATTACGCGACAACGCAAAACGTCATTCTAACGTAACAGTTACGCTAAAGGAACGTTTACCGGTTCGCGGACCGAGTCGCGGCTTTAAATTGAGCTAACGGGAAGCTGACCGGTTCGCGGACTGGGAGCGAAACAAAAAAAAAAAATTTTTTAAATTGTATCAAAAACATGTAAAATATATTTTGAGATTTAAAGAAGAATACATTTTACAGCTACAGATATTAGCTTTTAAAAAACCAATGAAATTCACTGAAAAAACCATAGGTTATAGACCATATATAGTTAGGAATTAGCATTTACAAAACCTTGAAAATTCACTGAAAAAACCATAGGTTATAGACCATATATAGTTAGGAATTAGCATTTACAAAACCTTATTTTACTCACACAAAACCATTGAAATTCCATATATAGTTAGTTGCACTAACTATATATCGCGCACCCGCAATCCACTGCTGATGATGTCACATATTACATCATTCATGACATGGTCAGTGACATCACTGATGACATCTCAAATGACATCACTGATGACATCTCAAATGACATCACTGATGACATCTCATTTGACATTACTGATCACATCACTGATGATATCATTCATGTGATAATACGATGAACCTCTTCAGACTCTAATATAACCTTAGATACAATCAGTGTAAACAGACACTCACAGACTGTCACTCATCCATGGAGTTACTCACACACCTAGTCAGTCATGCAAAGAACCAATCACACCTCCATTTCCTCAACTATACAGTTATACAAACTTTACTTATTCAAACATATACTAACACAGATTTACTCTCTTATACAATCCCTGATACAAGTTCACAATGATCCATACAGCCACTCACACATTCACTGGCTCTTATGCACAGTTATTTATATATGTCAACTCTCACATGTACTGTGTTTTACATATGTACTTACTTTAACATGTAGCACTGAGATATCCATTCACTCACCAATACACTCATGCAAACAGTCAACCGCCCATACAGCTGTTTTTACATGCACTTTTGAAACCATACATCTAGTGAATCAACTGCTCACACATCTATGCACAGAGTCATACACCTCCCAGCCACCCACACACACACTCAGTCTCCCATACAAATACTTGGGCAACCAATCAATAACCCATATAGTTACTCATATAGCTACTTATCAACACATGCAACAGTTTACAGAACAACAGACATAATGATGCACAAATTAAGACAGTTTAGTCACTAATCCATGCACTCAGTGAGACACATTTAATCACTCACTCATACAGTCAGTCATGCACCTACTAAATCCTTCATCCAGACACTTATACATCCACTCATTCTTCAATATGTAAGACAACTGATGTTGTCATCAGTGATGTCATCAGTGATGTCATTTGAGATGTCATCAGTGATGTCATCAGTGATGTCACTGACCATGTCATGAATGATGTAATATGTGACATCATCAGCAGTGGATTGCGGGTGCGCGATATATAGTTAGTGCAACTAACTATATATGGAATTTCAATGGTTTTGTGTGAGTAAAATAAGGTTTTGTAAATGCTAATTCCTAACTATATATGGTCTATAACCTATGGTTTTTTCAGTGAATTTTCAAGGTTTTGTAAATGCTAATTCCTAACTATATATGGTCTATAACCTATGGTTTTTTCAGTGAATATATATATATATATATATATATATATATATATATATATATATATATATATGTGTGTGTGTGTGTGCATGTATGTATACATATAAACAGGTTAAGGAAATTGGCACTATGGAATACAAACTTTAAGGTGACTTATATAGAGTGCATGAAAATCTTTATCGAAGGGGCACAGCCTTCTTTACCTCTCATCTCTTGAAGGTACAAATAGAGATTAGTTTGTCTGGAAATATTCAGTGATTGAGTTGACTGTGATAAAGTTCGCTAATAAATCGGTGGTATCTCTTTAAAATAAGTAGATAGCCTGGAGACCTTAAGGACACAAAGGGGCTCCAAAAGGATAAACCCCCTAATTATGCTGGAGGCCAGTCAATCTCTTCAAAGTAAGGACCTCTATTTTTCTGCTTGAACATGAAGTGGACTACATTTCCCACCAAAAGCCCAACATGGGCCCTCAGACCACCGACGTACGCCCGTTGACCAGGACACTTTTCTTCACTCATATGAAGCAGATGTCTTCAATACGCTGCACCGTTCCCACCAGCTGCTTCCTGCAGACTTCCACATGCAAGGTCCAATCTCTGCACACTACAGAAAGAGAAGAATAAGACAAAAAAGGCTAAAATGAATGGACAAAAGACAATTTTTGTAAGGTAAAATGAGCTTATATTTGAATTGGGAATGACTAATTCACTACTCAATATTTTATGCTGAAGTTATTTTATCAGCCAGGCTAGCTTGACTCCATGTGGCTGGATCCAAACTGGAGTGGTATGTGAGCATAAGAACAATGGATTTAACCCAGGTCTCCTGACTGGCATGAATGTTTAATTCACTCAGCATTTCATTGATCACTTTCCGCCCTAAGCGGGATGGGTATGCTCAGATGTGGGGCCCTTGCTCGCTGTGCCACTGGACTCAAGCTAGCCTGCCTGATGAGTGGTTTTACCCCAAAACCGGTCCAGGATGCTGGTTTCCAGTCCAGGGAGGACCTGGATTGGCAGTTCGGGCTGGACTGTTACCATGGGGAGCAGGTCACGACTGATTTGCATATGGCTGGGTTCAAACTGGAATGGCATCGTGAGCAAAAAAACGATGGATTTAGGCCCAGATCTCTGTACTAGGGTGTATGTATGACATTGTTCTGGATTCTGTCCATCAACTGTTGTTTTTGCATTTGTCACCCCGAGTGGGACGGGTATGCTCAGACGTGAGTCCCGTGCTCTCCATGCCACTGGAATCAAGCTATCATGGCTGATGAGGGCTGAAAGCCCGAAACCGGTCCTAGAATGCTTGTTTCCAGTCCAGGGAGGACCTGGCTTGGCAGTTCGGGCTGGACTATTCCCATGGGGCACAGGGTCAAGACTGATTTGCATATGGCTGGGTCCAAACTGGGTTGGCGTAGTGAGCAAATGAACGATGGATTTAACCCAGATCTCTTGACTGGAGGTGAATGTTTGATTCACTCAGCATTAGGGCCATGAAAAATCGACACACAAACACATTTCATGCTAAAATGTAGCACTGAATTACATTTCACGGAATTATGCATAACTTTGCCACTCCTAGAAAAGATTTGGTATTATCAGATTATGCCCCACTTTGAGGTGAAGAAAATGGAATAATGTTAACACAATATCATGTGGTATTGACATTTACCAGGTGTGGTATCACTCAACCCACTTCCAGCAGGACGCTTAATGAGCCCCATCCTTGAAAGTGCGTCAGATGTGCATCTCAGTTAAACAAGTCACCCGGGTAAAAATGGGATAATCTTTAACCATGTGTGGCATGCAGCGCCCTTATGAGATTCGTTATTGTGCAGCCAGGTCATGCTAGTAGACAAGAGTTAATATGAATGATTGTCTTTTTATTGATGGATGGAAGTATTGGGGGGGGGGGAGGGGGTTAATGAGAACCAGAAGGAGTGAGGGCAGTGGCAATCAGTAAAGACGAGTCTGCATGTATTCCTCAGCTATCTGCAGAGGTCTGGCTTGGTGCCTGTGATCTGAAAGGCTTCTGCGTAGAAGACCTGTGCATCCCTTTCTTGCAGTCTTCCTAAACTAAATGAGTGAAGATATGAATGGTGGAAAGTAAAGATGAAGTCTTCTAGTAACAAGACTTCAGAGCGGTGTGGACTGACTGGAGAGTGGCTAGCCCTCTCTGCTGTGTGAATGGCTGCTGTTTTGGATGGCGTTTGATGGAATAGATTATGCGATTGATGCAAGTCTGTCGCCTTAATGCCGGATTTGTACATGTGCTGTATGAGAGAGAGATCAGAATGAAGAACTGAATTCAGAGGGCTGCTGTTACAACTTTGCATCTCTGCTATGAGAGGTCTTTTGTGAATAAGTCTTCTTTCTGTCAGCCCAAAACAACCTGGATTGTTCTATCATCACTTTGAGCTCTTTCTTGTGGTTGCTTCCACACAAAAATACTTTGGTTCGCCCCATGACTCCGCCAAGCCTTACGGGTGGCGCAAAGCAAGGGGCCAGGGCCGTTTCTACCATTAGGCAGCACTAGGCGGCCGCATAGGGCGGCAAAATGGCTAGGGGGGCAAAAGGGGGAGAAATTGTGTAGGCCTTCTACAATTCGACATCACGTGATGTCACATTTGGCGTCGGCGGCCGTGTGAGCCGCGATCTGTGCGGCACCAGCATGGCTGCGCTGCGCTGCGCGTGTCATCACGGGTCACAGTACAGACAGAGTCCAGAGAGGCAGAGAAACAGTCAGGTACGGAGGTATGCACCAAGGTGGGGGTGTGCCAGGGGGTGACAAGTGGGGCGACGCACAGCTGGCAACTAATAGCTCTCCTGAGAGTAAAAAGCGAGTGCAAGATCCGGTGCCGCCGTCTCTGGACAGGCCTCGCTCTGCCCCGCTTCTCCCCCTCTCAGCGGCAGGTGTTTCGGTTCTCAAAACTGTACAAAAGGATTGCAGGGACCCCCTACCCGATAAATATGCACGTATGGTTTCACGATGCCTATCTACTCATGACAGCGCAGAGGAGAGTAAAACATTGAGGCACATGGCCTCGTGTAGACAGAGGAATAAAAAGCTGAAACATTCCATGGAGCGGACGGACATGGAGGGCCTGACAGGGACACGGAGGGCCTGGCAGAGTCACGGAGGTACAGGAGGACATATAGAGATAAGAACGAGAGCAGATGCACATTGAGGTGGGTGGTTGGGGGGGTGGTCGGGGGGGGGGGGGGGGGAGTGTCAAGGTGCAGATGGCAGCTGAGTGAGAGAGGAGGGTTGAGCGCAGGGTGGGGGGGAGGAGAGGATGAGAGAGGAGAGATGACATGACAGGCCTGTGGGCTGCAATTACCATTTGAGCTTTAAGAATTTACAGGCAAAGTGAGGAGACCTGTCAGCCCTAAGGACACCACCGGAAGGGGGATCTGCAGAACGACAAGTGCATTGAGAGGGAGGAGGGCTGGGGTACAGAGACAGGGAAAGATACAGGGGGCTGTATGAGGAGGGACGAGAGGAGGGGTGAGGAGAGAATTGCTTAAGGGGATGAGGGAGAAAGAAAAGAGAGGACGGAGGAGAGAACAGATCAAGGAGAGGGGGCAGGCAGTCAAAGGCTAGGGTTTGGTTCTCCGTGTCCTTCCAGGCCTTCGTGCATGAGACGGCCCATCTGGAAGCGTGTATGTGAAAGAATTAAGGTTATAGAAGCATAATGGGGAGATTAGGGGTTATCGGTAATTTGAGAAAAAAAAAAGTCCCTGCTATTGTTTGAGACAATTTGCCATTCTAGGATATAATTAGGCTTCAGTGAAAGTTTCATTACAGCTGCAAAATCCAAGTAATGAGAATATCGGCATTGCATGAATTTTATAAATTAAGTTTTGTTATTTTGCTATTGTAAAATGTTGCTTACTTTTCAACCAGAGGGCACTAGTTCAAGAAGAAAAGTCCTCGCAAGAACATTAGAACTGTTACTGAGATGCATTTGTTCTCAAACCAGTCTCCTGCTGGTATCTTTTGTGACTTTTTTTATTACCTGGAGTAAGCACTTATGTGTAAATTTCATTTGAGATACTGGCCAGGAGCATTTTAGGAAATTTGCGTCATTTTTGTGAAATATTTGTAAAAGATGTCGATTTTGAAAACAAAATTCACAATTTCGTCGACCCCCAGCGTGGAGTGAACCTCCTAATTAGTGGTGAGAAAACTCTGAATTCTGGTTAAACTCCCTGTTGTTCTTCGTTGTTAATGGTAATGATAGGGAGTTGTGAATACTTTCGCTGTCAGTAAGGAGTGTACAACATGCAGCAATCCAGTCTTCATGCTACTAGCTCCAAATACAAGTTTTTATATCTAATGCTTTTTATATCTTATTCTTCTAGCCTGTATGACAGGGGGAGAGTGTGATGGTAGTAAAAGGGAGGGGGCGGCCTTTTTTCAATTCTCGCCTAGGGCAGCAAAACACCTAGTAACGGCCCTGACCTGATGCGTGATACTTGGCAGGCCTGCATTAACCAGTGGTTGGTTTCAGGGCCATTATTTAAACGTTGTCATGCTGCTTTGATCACTTTGATGCAGTTTGCTGCTTTCTGGGCCCAGAAGAGTGAGTGGGAACCTTCTGCCACCCCTGGAGAATGAGCAGGGTGGGTTTTTGTGGGTATCGTGTCTCCGATGAGGATGTATTCAGTCGTCTCTCCCAAGTGTCTGGATTGTGGCTGCCTGACAAGTTAGGCAGGCAGCAGCTTATGCTGCATGTCCCCTTCCAGGTCGCACACTCTTCGCCCCTTCAAGGCCGTTTCTAGGTGTTTTACTGCCCTAGGCGAGAATTGAAAAATGCTCAGGAGCTGTGGATGCAGTGGATGGCGTCAACGCACTAGTCGGCGTCAACGCACACGTCCAGTTGTTTGCCGGTCTCTTACCGATCCTTCCCGCCGGGGCCTGCCCAGTCTGAGGCGGGAGGGGCTGCTGCACCCGCAGGAAACACCAGTCAAACAGCTAAGCCAAGCACCAGTACTACAGGTGCATGCTGGAGCTACACCAAGGGATATTGCTCGCGGTACCCTTGCAAGTTCAAACATGAGTGCTCCAAATGTGGAGGCCGGCATGCAGTCACTCAATGTTTCAGCTTGGTCACGCCTTCGGAGCAGTGGCGAAATGCAAATGCGAAGGGTAGGGGGCAGCCTGGTCAGAAGGGCGCCTACTCCGGTTAAGGTGGAGGCTCCGTGGCTCTCATGTTACCCGGACAGGGAGGCAGCTTTGAAGTTGCAGTGGGGTTTTCGAGTGGGCTATCAGGGACCGAGGGTGCGGAGATGGGCGGACAATCTAAAATCTGCTAAAGAATTGCCAGGAGTGGTGGCAGCCAAACCTCAGAAAGAGGTGGTGGAAGGCAGGGTAGCGGGGCCATTTGTGGATTGGCCCCTTGAACACATTTGATCGTCTCCCCATTGGAGTTGTGCCAAAGAAGGAGGAGGGTGAGTTTCGCATGATCCATCACCTCTCGTGGCCGGAGGGACAGTCCGTGAAGGATTTCATCACAGAGGTAGACTCCTGGGTGCTCTATGCGTCAGTAGATGATGTGATACGCCTTGTGCGTGTGTGTGGGCCAAGGGCGTAACTGGCAAAGTGTGATATCAAATCTACTTTCCGCCTTCTGCCAATACACCCTGTGGATTTCGCTCTACTGGGGATGCAGTTTGCAGGGGCCATCTATGTGGACAAGGTATTGCCCATGGAATGTGCCATTTCCTGTGCGCTTTTCGAGATGTTTAGCACATTTCTGAAATGGGCTTTTACACAGATTAGCGGGCATCTGGACAACTTTCTCTTTCTTGGGAAGGCTCAATCAGGGGACTGTGGCAGGGCCCTGTCACAGTTTCAGGAGATGGTGCAGCGGTTTGAAGTCCCTTTGGCGCCTGAGAAAACAGCTGGGCCCAGTTGCTGTTTGACGTTCTTGGGAATTGAGCTGGATTCCATTCGCTGGATGACTCGCCTCCCGCAGACAAAGGTGGCTGAGATACAGGCATGCCTGTTGTGGGCGATTGGAGAAAAGAGGATTGTTTTGAGGGCAGTGCAGCAACTGTTGGGCTTCCTGAAATTTGCATGTCGGGTAGTGAGGGCTGGGAGGACATTCTGCAGACGGCTCGGCATGGTCAAGTCGGGGGCAGTCTTACCACACCACAGGGTCCGGATTTCCATGGGAGTGCAGGCTGACTTAAGGACATGGCTGACATTCCTCACTGAATTCAACGGGGTGTCACTCAACTTTGTAGAAGAAAGGATGGTTTGGCAAATCCAAATTTACCCTGACGCAGCCGGGGCAGCATGTTTTGGCATCTTTTGGGATGGCAGATGGTGCGCGGAGGATTGGCCGGCCCAATGGTGAAGCAGGGGAGGAGCATTGCGTTTCTGGAGTTTTTCCCCTGGTTGGTGGCATTGGAGGTATGGGGGTCGGAGTTTCATAACAGATCAGTATTGTTCCATGTGGACAATAGGACTATGGGCGAGTTGGTCAACCGGCAGAGGGCGAGAGATCTGAGTGTGCTGCGTTTGTTGAGGAGTTGGCTACATTTGGTGAGATCTTTTGTCATGCGTCTGGGGCTAGAGTCACGGCTGCACAATTGTTGGTGGTACTACGCATGGCTTTGAACAGGTTGGGGTTGAACCTGGCAGGCTTTGGGATGCATTCTTCCCTTCTGATAATCAAGAGCTTTTATCTGCCAAGTTGCAGACAACAGAGGCCTATCAAATAAAACACCCCGCTGTAGCTGCTAAAGTAGCAGTGATAGGGGCGTTCATGACGCACCTGACAAACATACAAACTTACACAAACGATCAAAAACTATTTTGAAGGGTGTGCCAATATAGAGGATACTCCTAGCAGAACACCTCATTGCAGAACTAAAAGAAGAACACTAGGGATATAAGTGTAAGCACAGACAAAGTCCATCGAGCAATAGCCCACCAGTGGGCCAACTCCAGGTACCAAGGACTAACAGAGTAAAGCTTGCTCTCCTACAATGGAGACAACATTTCAACAAGCATGACAAAGCAGTCAAGTTACTGGATCAGAAACACCATGTACAATTAGGCAAAGCATGCAGTAATCAACCCAGTAATGCCAGGGGAATTGGTGAAGGATGACGAGGCAAAGAGGTATTTCTACTCTGCCTTCTACCAGAAGCTTTACAAGGGGGAATGGAGCAATCGCTCCAAGATAAATTAATACAATGTGTGTCTGCAGATAGTAAGAATACCAGCTGTTTGGGTAGAATAGTTTCACAAACACAATGAGCCCCAATAAGCTCTTCAGGTATTCAAACATGGGTCCAGGCCCTACGTCATTATCGCTAAATTGATTAAAACGTTTAGCTCTAGCCTCTTGTCCCACTTGTACAATTTGTTCGCCCAACAACTGGCAGCAACACTTTCAATGCAGGAAGTATTATAATACCCAAAGAAATAAAGAAGACTTTACAGACCCCTATCCTAGTTAAAGTTGGGCGCTAAAACATTCATCGCAATCCTTCCTAACAGACACAATCAACGGATGCCCTTCCTGGTTGAACCTCCTATAGCTAAAGGTGAAATATGCGAAGTTCTTACCTGAGAACTGGGCCAAAATAAGAAAGGACATTAAGCAGGAAGACAAATGCGGGACAACATCCTCAAAACCCCCACTTACTTGAATAAGCAAGAAGGAAGGGAATCCCTGCTCTCCTTATGGGGCCGGATGCAGAAAAAGCATTCTGATAGAGCGAGCTGGGAAAACCTAGAGACGGTGCTCATAGAGTGGGCTGGTTCCACATACGGTAAGGAGAATCAAGGCTTTCAACGTGAACCGGAAGAGTACATCAGTCAATTGAGGAGTCTATGACAGAGCTCTTACATAAAGAGACTAGGAAGGGCAGACCGGCGATCTCCTGCTTTAGTGAAGGAGCCCCTTGAAGTTCAATTTGGAAGCGTATGCTGATCATGGGTATACAATTTGATGTGACGAAGCATAAGGTCAGCCTCTTTGCTAATACTGTCCTATTGATAGTTTGCCCCCAAATCTTCGATCTCGGCGGTGCTAGAGAAAATTAAGAGCCTGATGGTTTTAGAGAAAGCAAAGTAAAATGGGAAATCCTTAACATCTCAATCCCTCAGACAAGGTGAAGTGCTATGGAGGGGACCACACTGTTAAAATAGTGAAATCCTCCAGCGATACTTGGGTGTCAGTCAAATGTACAAGTGACATAAGGGCTTGTAGTAACAGGTTGGCAGTCCTTGAAATTGCAAATGCTGGCAGACTTGACGAGATGGCATACCCATCACAGCTCCTGTATTTACCACATACATTTAATAGAGATGAATCTTCGGTCTCCCTGGCTATACCTGTATCAAGTACTACAGACTTCTATCCAAAACAGAGACAATTTGGAACTCCAGCAACAAATATTGAACTTTATGTGGGCAGGTAGAAGAACTTGTCTAAGAGAATGACATGATGCCTAGATCGGAGGCTGGAGAGCAAGTTCTTATCTCCTTAAATACTAATCACGTCTCATACCTTCCCATGACTGTGAAGTTGTTGACTCTGGAGACAGAGAAGAACTTGCTATTCTGTGAACAAGCACTAATAGGCAGAACCTTGTAGAGTATAGTCTGGTGCACAAAGATACGGATACCTAGAACCCTTTATATATCAGAGGTAACGAAAGAGTATAAGAAAAATGTAAGGTCACGAAGAATGATAGTGTGCAATATCAACAGTTGCAACAATGGGTATTATACACTCCCAATAAGGATGCAGCTATCAGATCTCTCAGAGGCGTTGAGAAATCACTGTCCACGTTCAACAGTACCAGCAGGCTGGATTCCCACTTATACGCTATATTTTTGAGTAGCAAGGCCAAGCTCCATTGTAAGTTTCAGGAATACTGGGCAAGAGAGGTAGACAAGACCACAGAAGGACGAGTGAGGGCGCCTGTGTGACGGACCCAAAAGTTCTTTAAAAATGTCCTCCCGAGTCCTGACGCAGAAGGTGGTGTTGTGGGAGTGGCCGCATAAAGCGGAAATGCATGGATTTAAATGGGGCGTTTAGGAAATGGCCCAGGGTGCGGTCAGTAAATATTCATTCACAATAATGGGAATGGGCGGGGCTGGCGTACAGTGCAGGGCGTGGTAACAATTGAGGCACTCCTTTTGAAGATTCGCCTCCGTAAATTAAGCTTGGTAATTGGGTAAGGCAAGCTTGGGGGAGTGGCCCATGCATGAGCTTGGTAGCTCCTATTCCCGGGACACTATACGTAACAGTTGTCGGAAAGAGAAAGGCGCCTGCATCCGACCATCCGTGATATCATACGAGTGCACACCAGGTTTGTGTTTCATGTTACTGAGACCTGAATTGGGGCTCTGGGGCTGCCATTATGACAAATGTGCCGAGTTTTCCTGCTTGCCATATTCTACGTGCACTTATAAACTTCAGCCGTGCCCGCATGGCGCAGTGACACACAACCAGGGGCGCAACTAGGTCTTAATTTCGGGGGGGGGGGCTAACATGGCAGATGAAGGCGCGTGGCTAATGTAAATCAATGGGGCGGAGCTAAAATGGCAGATAATCAGGATCGGTTAATGCTCAAAATGTGGTGAATTCTGCATTTGAAACTGGACAGCAATTAAAGCACACATTTTTGTTAGCTTGATGCATTGCCCCCCAAAACCCATACTCACCCTGAATCTTAAAA
Source organism: Lissotriton vulgaris (assembly GCF_964263255.1). Classification (NCBI taxonomy): domain Eukaryota; kingdom Metazoa; phylum Chordata; class Amphibia; order Caudata; family Salamandridae; genus Lissotriton; species Lissotriton vulgaris. The sequence continues at coordinate 184,770,417 of NC_141697.1, forward strand.
TTACCCCTGGCACACCAAAACACATACCCACGCTGAACCCTAAAATTAACCCCCTCACACCCTAAAACCCATACCCGCCCTGAAATCTATAATTAGCCCTGGCACCCCAAAACCCATACCCTCCTATCCCTAAAATTATCCCTCCCCGGCACCCCAAAACCCAAACCCACCCCACACCCTAAAATTACCCCCTGGCACCCCAAAACCCAATACCACCCTGAACCCTAAAATCACCCCCCTGGAGCCCCAAAACCCATACCCGCCCTGAACCTTAAATTACCCCTGGCACCCCAGAAACCATACCCATGCTGAACCATAAATTCCCCCTTGCCCCCCAAAACCCAAACCCACCCTGAACCTTAAAATTACCCCAGGCACCCCAAAACCCATACCCATGCTGAACCATAAATTCCCATCTGGCACCCCATAACCCATACCCACCATGAACCCTAAAATAGCCCCCTGACATCCCAAACCCACACCTGCCCTAAACCCTAAAATTACCCCTGGCACTATAAAACACATACCCACGCTGAACCCTAAAATTAATCCCATGGCACCCCAAAACCCACACCTACCCTGTACCTTAAAATTACCCCTGGCATCCCAAACCCCATACCCATGCTGAACCATAAATCCCCCCCCCCCCGGCACCCCATAACCCATACCCACCCTGAACCATAAAATCCCCGCTGGCACCCCATAACCCATACCCACTCTGAACCCTAAAATTGCCCCCTGACACCCCAAAACCCACACCTGCAATGAAACCTAAAATTACCCCTGGCACACCAAAACACATACCCATGCTGAACCCTAAAATGTCCCCTGGCACCCCATACCCACCCTGAACTCTAAAATAGCCCCCTGACATCCGAAAACCCACACCTGCCCTAAACCCTAAAATTACTCCTGGCACCCCAAAACCCATACCCATGCTGAACCATAAATTCCCCCAGCACCCCATAACCCATACCCACCTTGAACCATAAATTCCCCCCTGGCACCCCATAACCCATACCCACCCTGAACCCTAAAATTGCCCCCTGACACCCCAAAACCCACACCTGCCCTGAACCCTAAAATTACCCCTGGCACACCAAAACACATACCCACGCTGAACTCTAAAATGTCCCCTGGCACCCCAAAACCAATACCTACCCTGAACCCTAAAATTGCCCCCTGGAATCCCAAAACCCATACCCGCTCAGAACCCTAAAATTACCCCCTGGCACCCCAATCCGTAACCCACCCTGAACCATAAAATTACTCACTGGCACCCTAAAACCCACACCCACCCTGAACTCTAAAATTACCCACTAGCACCCCAAAAAAAAATAAACACTACAAACTTACACTACATTTGCATATTTGGAGGGGACTGTCCTCTTTGACGTTTCTATGTATGTAAGTCAAGAACAACATTCACAGTAACCTAGATATGCAGGCAGTAGGTAATGCTGTGCTGAAAAATGCATTAAAGTTACTGGAACTTACACAAAAAACTGCTGCCTGCTCTTCTGATACTATACTGTGGAGTCTGGCTGATCAGCAGCACTGTGTCCTGGCATCCAGCCCCTCCCGAAGGTCTCACTGTGTAGATCAATGTGGGTCAAATGCACAGACAGCAGGGGGAAACGGATGGCCAGTGCAGGTGAAGCTTTTCCTTTGTAAATTAATTCCTGCTGGCGCCATAGCCCAGGGTTTGCGGTCTGTGCACTTGTATGGAATACACATCTATACAAGTGCACAGACAGCACACCCTGTGCTAAGATGCCAGCAGAAATTCCTTTACAAAGGAAAAGCATCACCTTAACTGGCCATGCCTTCCCCCTGCTGTGCACATCTTCACACCCCATGCTCACAACCCATCAAGTGCTTAGGTGAAATCCCTGCCTTCAGGCAAGGATTTCACCTCTGCGCCATTCTAAAGGAAACACAAGAGGTCAGGGCAGGGGGGTCGGTTCACTCGCTGAAACTTTTCAGAGGCTGGCTGTCTGGCTCGGGCTGCTGGGCCTCTCAGAAATCATTAAAACAATCACATTCTCGGATCGGATGCGCAGCCTTCCTGCACCATTTCAGTGCGCGTCATCTTAGCCCGGGCAGAGGAGGCGACGGGGGGGCTGAAGCCCGGTGAGCCCAATGGGTGTTGCTCGCCTGCACACAACTGTCCAGGCCTCAGGTAGTCATCTCGCTACCAGAGACGAGCAGCGGTACGTTGCAAATGCTTCTCTTCAAATCTACACAGTAAATCTCACTTTTACATCTGCTTTTAGTGCCTGATCCTAAAGCCGATGTAAAAGCGAGATTTACTGTGTAGATTTAAAGAGAAGCTAGTTCCTAGAAGATTACCGAGGCCAGGACAGTGGTGTGTGTCACAACGCATCTGAGTCCTGTACATGGCCAGGCGTGGACAAAAATCACAAAGGGAAACCTCCCCTCCCCCAATGCAAGTGGCAGTGAAGAGGGCTCACGTTCCACCACCACCACCTCCTTAATCCAGCGCCTTCCACTCACCGTCTCCTCCGGAGGGCAGGTTCAGAGAGGGAAGTAAATCCAAAGAAAAACATTTATTATTTTAGACACTTGCTATTTAATTTATGTGCACTTGTTTTATGTGCAGTCAATGTAACATTAACTTCCTTTAAAAAAAAATTCTTCACGTACATTTCTATTAAATTCGAACAGCACTGAAGTGAATGACCGTGACTAAGAAAGATTAGGTTTCTCACACCACAGTTATCCACTTTGACAACATAATATTTACGTAACTGTTTAGCTGGCCATATCTAGATTATCGTTAACAAATGTGCTTTGTTAGAAGTGTATGTTTGTTTGAATGTAAATTGATTGGAGCCAACGCACATTAGTTTGCATTGCCCTGCACGGGTCTTGGATGGTAATGAAGTGTGCTTCTCGTCAGCTCTTTGACTGCTGAATAGTATTGGAACATGTGGTTGTGAGGGCTTCAGGATTTAGTAAGTATGACTTTTTTTCGATATGCACCGAATAGGACCGTTTGTTCGGCTGAACTATTCACAAGCAGGGCCTCTTTTAAACTTCGCAAGCAGCTGCATAATTTTCCCCACTTGCAAATCCTACAAGGTACACCTACCATTCTTCGGGTAAACAAAGATAAAATATGACTGGAGTTCCTCCTCAAAGTGCAGATGCTTGGAACTTTTTCCATACTGTAAACAAAAGATACTGTCAATAGTAAGGTGCACTTATCTACTGAGATATCCAACTAACCCATATTATAAAAATATATACATAATTATATAAATACTAATATGAATGGACCTTGATATACTGTTACAACAACTGATGTTTGCCAGCTTCGGTAAGCTGCACAGCCACCAGTCACACCCCATGCTCTGTTCGTGACCACAACACATCTGAAATAATTTAGGACAACAGAGGACAGATTACACATTACATCAACAGTGACATCAAATATTTCATTACTACTTTAATTTCCAATGTATGGATTGAGTGCTACCTTCACCAACCAGATGCCCTTGAGAAATTTAAAAAGAGAAGTAGTGTTGTTGCAGCTGCACTCACTAGTAATATAGATCATAAGACATATAGTATTGATTAGGCTGCCTGCAATACATTGGTAACATACAAATGCCAACATGGAGGAAACATATAGAAACAATGTAGTATTTTTGCTGTCAGAAAAAACATCTATAAAATCGGCAGCCGTTTGCTGTTCCATGAATGATTTTGATGTGGTATATAATATTATCAGGGAGGTAATGTCTGATGTCACATCTGCATTATCTCAAAGTTTGTCATGAAGTTCTGTGGTTATACTTAACAAGCAGCTACCTACGTCATTACCATATGAAATCTCTTTATTGATGTCAGAACTACACTTTCACAATTGCTTTATCAACCTTCTCGCTTTCTTAAATTTGCTTGAAAATGCACTGTTTGTGCTGTATTTTTTCAAAACTTTCTGTGTGTGTGTGGGGGGTTTGGCGGGGGGTAGAACCCCCCCCCCCCCGGCCCTCCTTACCATGGTCAGGCTTGTTGACTACGCTTGCTTGCCACATGACTGTCATCCCGAACATTTACGCCCTACCACTTTCAAATATCACCAGCTGCCACTGATCCTGTATGATGTCAAGACTACACGTCCGTATTTGAAAACTTGTGATAAAAAGTCGAAACAAAGAGAAGGATGCAACTTCTGGTTTGTACTTTCTACCATTCCAAGACTCTTTAGACTATTTGAAATTGGATCTTCTTTAAGGCCAGCGCCCAGAAAGCAACAAGCCCCGTTCATTAGATCGAGGTGCACTATTGAAACACTACCACACTTGTTGCTGCACTGTGACGGACTACATAGAGCTTCGCGATAGAGGAACAATGTAAAAGGTCTGTGTACCCTATAAAATCTTTTAATCGACAGGCTTTTTATGAGAATACTCGTCAAATGGCGCACAAGGACATTTCCCAGACAGTCGAATGGGCATATTATTTAAACAGGTAGAGCGATACAGAAAAAGAAAGGTGAAGTGCCAATGCGTCCTCTAGTACAAAGGCATTCTAGATGAGCAAGGTGTACACTCCCACTGCGGCTATTGCAGATATAGCAAGAATAGTAAATTGTTTGCTAGCTGACTGCTAAACAGAGCACTGTCTAGGAACTGCAAATCACTCATTTGAAACCTGGCAGTCGGTCAGCTTTCCACGGTTGGGTATTTGAAGGGAGGCTGCTATTTACAGCTCGATGAAACTGAAAAACTGAAAAAAATCTGTCCTAGCAAGCGCTATCCAAAAGTTACTATTTACACCCAACAACGGCAGTGGAATAAGTAAGACGGACTCTCTGGGGAGTAGATGCTGAAGGTTAGACGAAAAGATGTCAAAGCAACCACCACACCAGTATTACATACAAGTATGGAGATTTATAGTCCAACATCCTCCAAGTATCCTCCATAGCAGCCTTAAGCAGGAACAATATATCCGAGGGTAATAAAGGTGATAAAGTAACTGAACAATGGAGAATGTTATCAGCAGTTTTGCAACAGGGTTTGTAATACAGATCAAAAATTAATGTGCAAATAAATCCCTAAAAAGCAAAAGTATTTTCAGGGTCTGGTGGCTTAGTGGACTAATGCGTCCCCTGTAGTTAACCTCATGGTCACAGGTTCAAACCCACTAAGCCTTTCATCCTTCAGAGGCGAATAAAATGAGTGCCATCAAGTTGGGAGAACAATAAACATCTGTTATGCAGCGCCAAGATGCCCGTCGCTGTGAATGTGTGCTGTACAAATACGCGTTATGTTTTTTTAGGTTATGCAAGGACAGTTATAAAAAGCCCCTCTCCTTGTTAGTAAAACAGCTATACTGAATTCACTATGTCCCCTATTCCCTTGGCCAGTGTCCTCTCACATATTGCATAGTGCACCATGAAAGTATACATATTCCATACTACCTTAGTGTTTTTTGTGGATGCATAAAATGTGAATGTCTTCACTTCGATAATCTTCATCTTGCTTCTCCAGAGGAACTGCCTCCCATTCGAAATCCACCTGCAAAAGCTATTATAAACGGAGAGGACACGAAAAACGACTGAGTTGTCGGTCTAGTTTACATAAACTCAAGAACATATTTAGTATGAGACGCACAGTCCTGACATGCAACAAACGTTACTGACCTAAAATCACAGTTTGCAGAGCAAAAGTTGTCATTTGAAAAACATTTAAACAAAGCTGAACTCGGGTCTTTTATTTTAGAAACATGCACAGGCGGAGTCTGTGCGCCCAGTCGAAGGATTGCGGCTCGTGAATGCCTTGAATACCGCTCAAAAGAGCCGTCGCCTCAGGCAGGTTACTAAAAACTTAAAAACAGCCGACTCTCAAGTTCCCCAAGCTGATCACCGAGCTATTAGGAAATCTGGGTTGAATAACATGGATTACCCCAAGGCTCAAATTTTCTCTGCATTTGTAACAATTACATTCAGTTTCCCGGTCGGAGCTGAGCAACTCACCCTTTAAGTACCGATTCCGAGGATGGGGAGGCTACAGGGTTATCCTGCTCATATGTAGACCTTCAGGATGCACGCGGGGGGTGGGACTTTGCCAGGGACTTGATGTTGTTGGAAGGTGCAGCTTCAAAGGGCCATCCAGCAAGTGCAGAAAAATCCGGGTCTCTTTGCCCAGACCCGCAGCGCTAACAATCAGCAGCAGCCGGCGTCCTGAAATGTAGGCTAGTCCTATTTCTTCAGCTGGGGATTGCGATCTATTTTTACCCCATTTATCAGATGGCCCCTCTAAGCATTTGCAGTTTCTTGTCATGGCTACTAGAGGTGTAAACAAAGAGATCCACTCCCGACAGATGGCCGAACTCCTCAACAATTTTGTGCTCGCCATTGGTGAAATTTATTTTACCAGGTAGAGGAATTACTAGCAAGGGTAAACCCTGGCCTATACCAGATGCTCAGAGGTTTCAATCCCTTCCTTTCAGATGTCCTGGTGTGTTCAAATTCAAACAAATGTAACATATTTGCCTCGTATTATAGTTGAAAGAATTTCAGAGCAAGGTGGGCTGCTCCGAGCACAGACCCATTTAATTCTCTGGATTGTTCTAAGGCAATCAACATGCAGTGAAGAACCTGGTGAGAGCATCCTGAACTTCGAGGGAAATATATGAAAAAATTGTCCTTGAAAATACTTTCTTGGGAGGGCATGATCCACATTAGCCTATCAGCACAGAGATTTGTTTGCTCTTGGGAACTCCTTGCTGACCCAGAAAGATTTATGGTAAGTGTTCGAGAGATTCAAGGTATACAGACCGAGTACTCCATGAACTGAGGGAAACCCATTGTGTTACGTCCCGCAAACTGTAAGCCGGGGCACGAGATAGTATGCCCATTCAAGGAATCCCCATCGGGGTTCAAGATTCTAGACACAAATACAAGCTACGTAAGCGCAATTTAGGAAGAATCCAGGATATATTCAGGAGGGATGTGGAGTAAGGGTCAGGACTCTCCTGGTTCCCATTAAAAGAGCCACCCTCTTATTAGGTATCTGCCAAGATTCATTCATGCCCTACAAAACATTTACTTTCTGGTTGCTGAAAAATAGACAATGCAGTGGAATGGAGAAACTCCATGCATATAATGAAATATGAACCACAAAGGAGTGTGTGACGGGGGAATAGAACTCTCGGATATTCAAAGATACTACTGGGCATTGCACTTAGTGTTAATGAATGACTGGGCCTTCACCCAACAGAGAGAGCCAGCATATTTGATTAATAGGCACATTCTGGAATGTAGAGGACACCAGACAATGATCTACAGGAGAAAAGTCCCAGGAGAATGGCTGAGACCTATGTACATTGTGGACCACGCCTGGACAGATGCAACATGGGGGGAGGGTCGAGGGGAGGGGTCGATGAGATGGCTGGGCAAAATTACAGAGGAAACTCTGTTCTGGGACAGTTACCTCCTAAAAGAATCAGGGGCACTACTAGTGCTCCAACAGCGGGACAGACTAGAAACATTTAAAGTAAGAGACATGAGGACAGACTCCGATTCAGTTACATGGGGAACTGGAAAAAGAATAGGTTATCCAAGACCCAGATGTTCAAGTATATGCAAGTAAGACATGCACATCATAAGGAGAGAGTGGTAGAAGTACAGGACTGTTCCACCCTCGAGTAAAGATTATGTGGTGAAGCAATACAGGATAAAGCAATTATCACTGATATCCTACACCCTAATCAATAATGCTCTCAGCTATATGGGTACCATAAATTACAGATGGGATAAGTGTCTGGGAAGTCTATATGATACCAAGCGGAAGGAGGCAATGTGGATACCTAGAATGAATGAGATAAAAGCAGGTTTCCACCTAGTTCATTTTAAACTGCTACATACAGTTTACCACACACAGACCAAACGAGATGTCCTTCATATGTAATAAGGGGCTTGGATGTATTGTGTGGATAAATTACTTACCTGTAATCCTAGCTCTCTTCCAAGGGTATCCTCATCAAAGTCATAAGCACTGAATATTCCCGCCTATGTGCGGGGACCGTGGAGTACATTAAAAAAATATATGATTTTTCCACAAGTAAGACAATGCAGCCTTAATGAAAGCCATGCCTTTAAGGCAGTCATGACCCATAGCTTACCATTATGCCTCAGGGGTGACAGTTAGGTCAGTTGTTCTTTCCGGCAGGACCCAGAAGTTTCACCTCTTTTTTGGCTTTTTGTCAAAAATATTTTACTTAAAACCTTCTTAGTTCCTTTTCACTCAACATCTTACACCTGTTGGATTGAGGAGCTACCAGTTTGACAGAATTTTTCATTTTTTCTGTCAAAAAATGCCTTCTCTGTTTGATCCTTGCCCTTCTTGTGGCAAAAAGAAGGCCAATACAAACACCAGTCAAGCGGGGCAGAGAAAAAGGGGGGGGCGGGTTCCCAAAACATCTTTACTCCATGGTTATTTCCATAGGAAAATGTATGATCTGCTTCTATGGTTACCCCCACTTTGTGCCTCTGACTAGTCTGATTGGGATCCTGCTAATCAGGACCCCAGACTCTGTGCTTTCTCCCCTAAATTGGTTATGGTGAGTACTTGGGTACATCTCAGATTGGATACTGGTGTTCCCTAGTATATGGTCCTGAGGTACCCAAGGCATAGGTACACCAGGTGTCCCCACGGGCTGAAGCATGTACTATGCCTCCCATGGGAGACCACTCAAACTGTAACTACAGGCCTGCCATTGCAGCCTGTGTAAGCTTGTGCTAGCACCACTCACGACGGATATAGGTTCCCTATGTCTGAGGTCAATGCGCTTAAAACCTATAAGTCACCCCCAAAGCAGGCCTTTCAATCCTAAAGGCACGGTGCTCGGTTCGAAGTGTGAGGGTGCCCCGGCATGAGCAGGACACCCAAACAACCTTTGGAGTTCATTCTCCCGGGTTGTAAGTGCAACAGCCCTTATGATACATAGAGCGGCCATGGTATAAAACATGTTTGAATCACACCTTCACACCATAAACGGTGTGGAAGGTATGATTCTATGCAACGAAAAGCACCTCCGGGAGGCCCTAGTGCTCTCGGTACCAGTCTTCTAGACCCAGACAGCACAAAAGGCTGCTGTCGACTAGAGACACGATTCTGCCCTACTGTTGCTGAGCCAAGCTCGAGTAGGAGAAGGCAGAACAATAGGTCACAGGTGACCACCTTCCAGACAAGGTTTAGTGTATTGGGGCCGGGTGGGAGCACTTGCCAGCACCACTCAGTCTGCTTGAGGGGCACATTTGGTGCACTCCTCGCCTAGTCCAGCTCAAACCAGCTCAGGGAGCTGTTGGCTCTCGCTCTGGCGTGAAACTAGACAAACGGCATGGGAGTATCCTCCCTACTGTCCGACCCCTCCCCAGGGAGGGAAACCTGAATCGTCCCTACCCTTTCCTGTAGGCACATAAGGGCTTACCTGTAGGTGGGTCTCTAGATCCATATCAGGACACTACTTATTCGACCATCTGGGCACTCTGGACATCGCTCTGGGTATCGAGACAAACTGTGAAGACTCCTGGTCTCATCACCCTGTTCGTCTGCTGCACAGTCTGTGCTCCATACAGGAACCTTCCAAGGCCTGTGGTCATCCATCCAAGACACCTGAAGGAATCTCCCTTGAAGTGAAGGAGTCATTTCCCTGTATCTGCAGGCACTGCAACAAAGCTGACTGGTCTGCTGTTCCTGGGCTCCCACAGACTCCGAAAGGCACAGCTACATAGGTGGTGGTTCTTCACATCCCTCAAGGCCTGCCCTGTCACCAAGTTTGAGGCCAGTATCCCTCATCAGAGCCACAGGACCCGAACCCCTGTGCACTGCGTCGACTTGCCATTGCAAAGGCTTGTTGGCTTCCTTCCTCCAAGACCTTCGGACTACAAGTAGCCCTAACCTCAAGCATCTCCTGTGACCCAAATCATCATGCTCAACGCATCGCTAGCACCGTGGGCCTGCATCTTTGGTGAGCTGCTTGAAGTCCTCTTGAGACTCCGGTGCCTCAAGCAGGTGGGTCCTCTTGAGGGTCTTCTTTGAATTCAGAGTGCTTCCCAGATTGCTTGGGGCCAGCTCTGACTCCCCTGCTTGTGGTGAGTCACCAGTACCTTGCTGGTCTCGGCACTTCACCTTCTTTGCTTTCGACGTTGATTGCAGTTGACAAGGCTTGTTGGTGCTCCCAATGGACAACGACTCCTCAACTCTCGACATCCGACGGCTTGTGAACGACTACTGGTCTTCCACAGGGTCGCCTGGTCCACACAGTTGCAGCTCCAAGGTCACCGTCAGTTCTCCTGCAACACCCGATATTGGTGGGCATTAGTCTTCCGTGCCTGGTGGTCACTCCTAAGTGGCATAGACTGTCTGCTCTGCTTGTAGGTACTCACACATCCTAAATCCAACTTTAGGTTCTACCGGACACTTTCACCCTCTCCAGCAGCGGCATCTTCCCGAAGTCATTCATTGAGTTCGACAGCGGTTTCTGATGTAACTTCACACCTATGCACCCGGCTTCCCTGGTGTAGGTATCCTGGTTCCTAGGGTATCCACGGGTGGGGTGGCTCTCTAACCTTCTGTCTTCCACAGGGTTTCTTCAGGGTCAGCTGGGAAGGGTCCTTCTTTAAAATTGCAACCATGACTTACCCATGGACTTGTATTGAGCCTGCGGTCGTGTTCCAACTCTTCACACGGCCTCCATGGGGTCCTGGGTACTTACCTCTGGTGGTTCCTTGGGTCCCCGGCACTTCTACATCTTCTCAGCATAGATCTGAATTGAATCGTGGTTTACTTACCACTATTTTAGTATATGGTTTGGTCTCCCCGTGGCAGCCACTGTGCATTTGTGTTACTTACCTGTTTGTTTGCAAAGTATTGTGTGCATTGTGTACATCTCCGGGTAGGAGATGTCTCTAGGTGTTAGTGAGTGTCTTAAAATAAACATATTTTTTTAATACACTGTGTGCTCCTTACTATGGGAAGTAGAAACAACATCTTAACTTAGATTGATACAAATCAAAGTGCTACACAGAATGTACTATTCCTGCAAAACTATTGTGAAAATGGGAAAAAGGAAAATGCATTATGTAACCGGAATTGTACTCCGTTAGGTACATACTACCATATAAAATGGGAATGCCCAATAATCCAACAATACTGGGAAGGGGTAGCGTCACAGCTACACGTGTGTAGGAAGGAGCCGTCTCTTCAGCCTAGGCTGTACCTCCTTAACATATGGGAGGCAACGGACTTGGCCCGGTAACCCTGGGGATGGCAATGGTAAAACAAAATATAGCCCGTAGGTGGGAACACAGAAAAAAATAACAGTTGAGGAATGGAAGCAAGACATGGACTGGTGCATGTTATCAGAAAAAACTGTCTTTGTAAACAAGGGATGCCCCAGGAAGTAGGATTGAATATGGGGAAATTGGAATGCCCACAAGGGATATGTTTGTGCCGCTTCTTCACTACAAGGAAATGGACTTGGAGGGATATATTGGACGTAAATGTTGAAGATACTTAAGGGGTAACGAGCGTCTGGTTCGGCTGGAAATAGCATCTCGAATACAAACTTCATGTATATCCTATGTAATGATAAATAACTACGTTTATTGTACGATTCCAAACTTTAATAAAAAGAAGTTTTTAAAAAATACAAAAAACTGCGTGGTTCTTTTTCACTTAATCTATACCTGGTAAAACAAGCTGCTTTACACTACTTCTGGACTAAGCCTGTAGGCTGCTTTCCACAGCTGCCACTTAGAGAGCTTCACAAGGTTTTCTAAGACCACAAAATTCACCATAAGGGTCGTCCGGATTAGTGCAGGGTGCCCACTTACATAAGTGTATACCGTATAGTAAGCCAGCTTCTCACGGAAACTTTAGACACAGCTACACCCAAACTGCTGAACAGAATTACACCAAATTTGGCCGGAAGGTAGCTCTAGGTTCAGAAAGCACTCTTTTTGTTAAATGGTGTAAATACGTACAGTAGTTCCTGAGAGATTCAAATGTTTCTCAGATATCTAACTATGGGCGTTGAGGATCCGCGAACCCTCCCGATCTAGAGCCTGGGATCGGATTGGCTGCCAACACTTCACACTAGGAAGTGTTGGCAGCCATCTTGTGACTCGGTTCAACAGAGTCACAAGAAAAAAAGGTTAAAAAAAACATTTAAAAACAATAAAATGGGGCAGGGTAGAAAGACTTTGAGCAAGTGAGATCATTTTGCTCTCACTTGTTCAAAGTGGTGCACTTTGCTTTTTACCCCCAGAGAGTTGCATCTCAGCAGCTACCTTGGGGATAAAAAGCCATGCCGGCTCCCATATGAGCCGGGAGCAGGCTGGGAAGGCAGGGGCCTTCAGGCTCTCACCATGGTCCCCAACCATCTGGCCATGTCTCGGATGATAGGGTCTCCAAGGGCCGAAAATGGCCCAGGAGGGGCCCACCTCCTTTAAAAAAAATTCTAGGCCCCGGGGGATGGGTTCCCTGGAGCCCTAAATGGTCAAGGGTAGGTGGCCACACGGCTCACCTACCTAAAATTTAAAAAAAAAGCAGCAAGCGGATAGAGGGTCCGCCCTCTTTGTCTACTACTCTGCAAACGCGCCTCCAGGTGCGCTGCTTATTGGGGGATGAAATCCGCTTCGATGTGGAGGGTCCATAGGGGCCAACTAACCCACCTGGTACCTCCAGTATGCCCCACACAGTGGGATTGCTCAGAGGTTGTGGACTCTGCAAACGCACCTCTTGGTGAAATGCTGGTGGGGCGATGAGGTCTCCTTGTTTCTTGAGGACCTTCCGGACTAAAGTGGACTTTATCCCCAAGCAGCAGGGCTGCGGGGGGGGGGGAATCTCATTTGAGATGTAATATTTGACATTACCAGTGCATTGTGGGGGTGCAAGTTATAGTTAACTCCGCTAACATTTCTCTGGTTTTGTATGAGTGAAATGTCAGCCTAATTATATAGGTTTCCACAGTTCCCCAAAAGAAATTAGAATGCACTCCACAGCAGCCTGTTCAGCAAGAACGTTATTTCGGAGAATGCTTAGCTTCGTGGGCACAGACTTTCTTCGCCGACCGGTTTCGGAGCCTCCTGCTCCTTCACGGGCGTGTCCCTGAAACACAGCAAATTTCACTCAGCATGTGTTAGAATCCTTCTGCGTGTTTAAGCATTTTGAAAGGTACTCGTTACCGCCCTCTGGTGGGTGGTCCTTTAGTGGAGCATGCTGGAGTTTGTAGTGCAAAGCCTGTGGTTGCTGCTTCGTATGGGTAATGAGTATAATTAAAACCCTCTGGTGGGCTCCGTGCCCTTGATGCTAAGAAGTTTTCAAAGGGCTGTTGCCTTGCTCGCAGGCCGATAGTGTACAACCCTTGCAAACTCGTCATTTCCTTCGACGGTGGTGCAATTCCTCGCGGTTTTGGGGAACATTGTAGAGATATATATATATATATATATTTCTTCATAATGACCATCCCTCTCAAGAGATCCAGCTGCACTTATATTGCAGCAACACCTTACATGGAAGCCAACACGTTTCAGCTTATGCCTTTGTAGCGCCATGTATTGGGACCACGTGATTATCTTTGACAACCATTGTTTTAATTGATTCTATGTGTTCTAATCCACTTTGCCCCATGCATTTTGTTGGTTGGTTGATTGCTTTATTTCGATATGCATATCATAAAAGCATTACAAAAATATATAAAACAGCACATCGTAAAAGACTGTACATTAAAAACAAAGCAGATAAAAAGTAGCAATTTGATCAGAAATAAATTAATTAAGAAAAAGATTAAATTGATATGGACAGTCTTTTTGAGCGGATCAACTATGCCCATTTTAAAAATTTGGATACAGCACAAACGATGGGAGAGGATGTATCAGTTAGTAAAATCCGTAGAGCCACTAAATACTGGCGAGTACCCAATTGTCTACAGAGTGGTTTAAGCCAGTGGGATCTTGGGCGGGCGTAGTCCGGACATTCAAAAAGGAAGTGTGCCACGGTTTCGGGTCTATTAGTGCATAGGGCGCAGTGGCGTGATGCCTGCATAGGCATATTCCATCTAGAGATGAGATCTGCTAGAGGTAGTGTGCCTAGTCTGAATTTGATAAAGAGTGCCCGGTCCACAAATGGTGATTATGTCCAGATAAGGCTCGAAGGCAACAACGTCTTTTATTTTCAGATAAGCTGCGGTGGAGTTGCAGTGACGCTGGTTGCTGATGAGTTTGGCGGAGACCCATTCCCAGTATAGTTTTTTAAGGGTCGCCTTCGGGGGGGCAGAGTGGGTAGACCAACAAGACCCCAATCCTAAGTCCCCTAGAAGATTTTTAATGTCCCTGAGCCATTTGATCTTCTGCCAGCCATCCGAACCCATCACCTCTAATAACCCGTCTGCATATGATTTTAGTTCCGGGACCCTCCACAAGCGAGGCCGGAGGCGGGCCTGGTCCTTGATTGCTTTACAACCCGCATCCAGAAGCACCGGAACTGTCGGGGTACTCATCGGGATGGCCAAAAGGTCCTTTAGAAATTTGTTCTCTGACTTTGACAAGGACTCCATGTTACCTAGGCCCCATAACTCAGCTCCGTAGAGTGATGCAGTTACAGCTCGGGCTTTGTAGATGTCAATTATTGGAGCTACACATTGTTTAGATGAATTGTTGTACTCCTTCAACAAAGCTCCCCCCACCCTTTTGTGGCTGATGGTCATTTTGTTGATATGGGGAGTCCAGCTCATGACATCGCTCATACGAATTCCCAAATAGTCAAATTCTGACACTCTTTCAAGAGGAATAGAGTTCAGGATAGGAGGGCGGCCAAGCTTGCGGGGGGGGGGGGTGCATGATTAGATATTTGGTTTTGTCCACATTGATGACAAGTCCTCTATTTGCACAGAAGTCCTGGAAGCGGTTCAAAAGCTTCTGGAGGCCCTGGGGTGTCTTGGAAATGGGGAGGGTGTCGTCGGCGAACAACAGGGTTGGGATCCTTACGCCCCTCCAAGGAGGGGGCGTCTGCTGGTTCACCAAGCAGGTGCTCTACCACCCCATTCACATACAAGGAGAATAGGGTGGGAGCTAGTACGCAGCCCTGCCGGACGCCCCTGACAACCGGGATCCTATCGGTCTTTTCCCCATTCAGTCCCCATCGGACCTGAGCATAATTAGCGTTATGCAGTTTGATGAGGAGCATTAAGAGGTAAGGGGGCATCCCAAGACCATACAACACCCTCCAGAGTTCGTCCCTGGGAACCAGGTCAAAGGCAGTCTTCAGGTCTATAAAGGCCAGGTAGAGACTGCCTTTGCCCAGCTCCACCACCTTCCAGTACAGTAACAGGAGTCTAAAGACTTGCTCGATAGTTCCTGTACCTGATCGAAAACCAGCTTGCATGTCGGACAACATGTGGTTATCATCCACCCATTGGAGAATCCTCCCTAGAATAGCTTTTCCCGCCACCTTCTGGGTTGAGTCAATGAGGCTTATAGGCCTATAATTCCCCCGGTAAGTCCCGACAATCATTTTTAAAAATTGGGACTACCTCTGCCCCTTTCCAAGACTCTGGCACAGGGCCTCCCTTGATGATAGCATTAAGAAGGGCAGAGATCAACACCCCCCATTCACCCGGATAGGCTCGGAGAAGGTCCTCTGGCAACCCATCCAGTCCAGCTGCTTTAAGTGGTATTAAGGATTTTATCAAGTTCGTGACCTCCCGTGCGGAGAAGAGGTCGGTGCCTCTATCCAAGTATAGGGGGGGGGAAGGACAGAGGGGTCATTAAGTGTACCTTCTACGGCAGAATAGAGTGCCTTAAAATGATTAAACCACGCTTGGGCAGTGATAGGGTAGGTCCTCAAGGTGTCATCAGGACGATTCCTACTACCCACCAGGTCCCAAAACCCTTTGGCATCTCTCCCTCGACTAGCGGCCAAGAGGTCCTGCCAGAAGTTATCCTCCCATTACTTTTTGGCATTTTTTAGGCAATGTGAGTATAGCCTTCTGGCCTCCCTGGTCCTGATTTGTGATTTAGATTTAACTGCTTCAACAAGCAGTGTCTTCGCTTCCCTGCATTTGCGATTAAACTAGCCCTGTCTGGCCCGGGGACGTAGATTCTTTCTGTTGGGGCTAGCTGGGACAATAAAAAGGTCACTTAGAGCCTGGGTTAAGATACAAAACCTGTCGGACACCTCCACCAACCCACCCTCCAGAGAGTCAAGGTTATCTAGGGCTGCCGCTAAGAGCTGCGTTATGGAGGATATTTTCTCGACAGAGCGACAGCTTGGCCCACTTTAGCCGTCGACCGCAGTTAGAGACAGATGACATGTCCGGGACGGTGGGACAAGGGGTTCGGCACCCTATACCTTCTAACCACCAAGGAGTCAGAGCAAGCGAGAGCGGGTTGTGATCGCTCTCGACGGAGGGTATAATCTCCATGTCTTTTACAGCGCTCCATAGGTGGACGTCAAGAAGAATATAGTCAATTCTTGACGTATGGCCTGGCCTATTATATGTGGGCAATTGGGTGGTACTATTGATGCATTACTGAGCCAGGGATTCGTTATAGATAGGGAAAGTGAGTTGTGGTCACTCTCCACAGTAGGTATAACAGCCATATCTTCGACCAGACTCCAGAGTTTTAGGTCCAACAGAATGCAGTCAATCCTTGAGGTATGATCGACTCTGTTGTACGTAGGAGCACCCAGCCGATCTGAAATTGTACGGCCGTTCGTGGCTCTTAGACCAAACTCTAATGTCAGTGCATTTAACTGTATTGCACTGCGGGACCAACGTTTTATCGGAGGGATGGTAAGTGTGGGGATACCCCATCTACAATCTTCCTCTCCTAAGTCTGGGATGTCATCCATAGGTAGTGGCTCATAGGTGCAATTAAAGCCACCTGCTACTAAGGTATGATTAGCTTCCGTATGGTCTCTAAGCTGCACTTCGAGGTTAGATATTACCGATGAGATGCACCCATTTTTAGTGCCTCTAGCATAGATGTTGTATAGAACGAGGGAAAGGCCTCTACAATGGTTAGTCAAGAGAATTCCTAGAATATCTGGGCTGTGTACCTGCTTGGGTGTTATACAGCAGTTAAGGGAAATGCTTACCCAGATAAGGAGACCCCCCGAAGGACGTCCCTTCCCGTGCCTGGGTTTCTCAGCAGGCACAAAGTGGGTTACAGATCCGACCCGGTGGAGCGGTTCAGTGCTCCAGGTCTCCTGGAACAGGCAGATCTTGTGTGCTTCAACCAAATCGCTCCACTCGGGCAGTCCCAATTTTCTATGGATGCCTGCAAGGTTCCAGCTAAGGATTTTTATTGTTTCCTTAGAGGTTTTGTTTATATTTTTAGTAGTATCGCTATAGCTATGGGGTTCCAAGCATTCCCTTTCTAGCGTAGGGGATGTTAACTGGGTTGGGCTAGTGACTATCGTGGATGGAGGATTAGGGCAGGCGGGATGTAATACAGTTGGCGTGCACTCCTCCTCACCCCGATTCAAGTCCAAATATGAGTTGGTAGTTTCCTCAAAAGTGAGTCAATCTACCTCATCAAGAGCACAAAATCTATTCCAGTGAGCAAACTGAGATAGAAATGGGTCAACTACAGGGGGACCTTGCCATGGTTGCTGCCACCGGTGAGTAGTGTGATGGGGAGCGTGTGTGTACACTCTGTTGGTTGGATAGCTGAATCTTGGGGGTTGTTGTCTTGGTGCCACAGGTAGAAAATAGGATAGAGGAAGTGGGTGGATTTGGGTAGTTGGCCCACTACTAGGTGCATTGCATATGTAATTTACTACCCCTGCATCCCTAAAATTAACAGTTACAACATCTCCTGCTATAGTCTTAGTGTTTCTTCCCACCCACTCTCCTCTTCTGACTGCAAGTATTTCACCACACATATGAAAAGGTAACGGTCTGTGTAGCTGCAGCCACTGAGCACACATTTCTCAGCTCAACAAAGGATTCCCTTCTTCCCTCCTTCAAAGGTGGTACACCCGTCAATACAACCACAAAGGGGGAGGCTTCCGGTGGCAAGTTGATTGTCTTATAGCGAGCCGGTCTTGTTTTTAGTTCTTGGTTTTTGTTTGGAGAAGAAGTTGATGTTAAATTGGTACCCATACTTTGAGAGCCCTTTGCTGGTTGATTGGGCACTTTTTTGGAACCCAAGTTCGATTGGGTCACCGTAATTTATTTATTTATTTATTTTCGAGATTTTTATTGCGCATACAAATACCCGGAGGTGTCTCGGCGCATAAGGGGCTAAGAGCGATCAAACAGCAGCTTACTGGTTAAACAACCATGTTTTTAATAGCCTACGGAAGCTCATCAGATTGGGGGCAGTTTTAATCGCCAACGGCAGCAGATTCCACAATTTGGGTGTGGCCACCAAGAAGCGCCTATCTCCCCATGTAACAGTTCTTGAGCGAGGCACTGGGAGAAGGCGGGTGTTGGCAGATCTAAGCTGCCTCTTGGGGATCTACGGCTGAAACTCTTCTGTCAGAAATCTAGGCCCGACACCCTGTATTGCCTTATAGGCAATGCAGAGGGCCTTAAATTTAATTCGGTTCTCTACTTTTAGCCAATGTAGGTGACGAATGGCAAGAGTAGTGGACTGGCGACGGGGGATGTCAAGAAGAATCCTTGCAGCCGCATTTTGTACGGACTGCAGTTTCGCTATGACATGTTTCTGAGTGTTTAAAAAAAGAGCGTTCCCATAGTCAATTTTTGAAAAGACTAGGGTGGAGACCAAGGTCTTCCCAGCTGAGGTAGGGAGGTAGGGCAGTAATTTCTTGATTTTCTTTAAGATAAAGAATGCAGCTGACACAACCTTGTTGACATGAAGGCTGAAAGACAGCTTGCTATCAAAAATAGCCCCCAGATTTCTAACCTTCTCTACCGGGGCGGGTGGAGAGCCCAGCTGGACAGGCCACCAGATGGAGGACCATTCCGGAGAGAGCTTACCGAAAGTCATAATCTCGGTTTTATCCGAGTTGAGCCTCAGACAATTGGAGGCCATCCATGTGCTAACCGCAAGCATGGCCTTTTGGAAATTGGCTGCCACCACTGGGCCATCCTTGTGGATTGCCAGGACCAGTTGGGTATCGTCTGCGTACGACGTAAGTCGTAGTCCATGGGCCTTTATTATCCTCGCTAAGTGCGCTACATAGATATTAAATAGCGTAGGACTTAGCGAGGAGCCCTGTGGGACTTCACAGGGGAGTGCAGAGACAGGAGAGTAGAAATCACCCAACTTCACTGTCTGGGTACGGTTGGCCAGGAAAGATGAAATGAGATCCCTGGCCATGCTGTTTATCCCCAGGGCTGCGACACGGTCGACCAAAATAGCATGGTCGACCGTGTCAAAGGCCGCAGACAAATCTAAGAGGATCAGGACGGCCACACCTCCCTGGTCCATGATGGCTCTGATCTCATCTGAGGCCTTTATTAAAGCGGTCTCGGTTCCGTGCCCTTTCCTGAAACCAAACTGCGTTTCGTCGAGAAGTTGGTGAGTGTCGACGAACTCCGAGAGTTGTTTGTTCATCAGAGATTCGCAAATTTTGGCCGGAAAGGGGAGACATGCAATTGGTCTGTAGCTGGCCCCAGCTGTGGGATCCAGGGAGGGTTTTTTCAAGAGTGGTTTAACCACCGCTTTCTTCCAAGGGGTTGGATAATGACCAGTTTGAAATGCAGTGTTGCAGATTTCCATAAGTGGTTGTGAGATCACTTCGCTTAGGTTAGCCATCACAGAGGGAGGGCAAGGGTCCAAGGGGGAACCAGACTTAATGGTCGAAATGAGACTACTGATGTGGTCTTGAGTGATGGAGGCAAAAGAAGAAAAAAGATCGTAATCGTGATCTAAGGTTGATTCATCCCTAATACAGACTCTGGGTTTGTTCCTTATGTCCTCCTCAAAAGATGAATATATGTCTGCCACCTTGGTAGTAAAAAAGGTGGACAGAGCATTACAGAAGGTCTGAGAAGGTTCAACCCCGGGTCCAGTGGGAGGAGTGGACAGTGTGGTGACAGCTGAAAACAGTTCTCTTGCGGAGTTCTTGGCATTCTCTATTTGAGCAGAGAAAAAGGTACTTTTTCGAGCTGTGATCGCCCTTTTTAATACTGTAAGGGCATCCTTATAGGATTGCTTGGCTATGGGGCAATAGAATTTCCTCCAACGCCTTTCTAGGTTCCTACAGTGCTGTCGATGGAGCCTAAGTTCTTCGGTGTACCAGGCCGCCGACGGAGTTGTTCGGTTGGGTCTCGTACACTTCTCCGGGGCCACTTGATCAGCAGCATTCCGAATCCAATCTTGGAAATCGGAGGCTGATAAAGCAGGGTTGCCTCTTCCCATAGGACGGGATAGTGCCAGAAGATCTGACATCTGAGGAATGTCCACATTCTTCCAGGAACGAGCCCCTGTCCTTGTTCGTGGCCTGGAGGGGGGAGGACCGGTGACGCTGGGAGTTGAGGGAGTGGGAGCAGATTTTTCCCCAGATTGAATCGGGTGTTGAGTAACTGCTCCTGAGCTTGCTGGAAATGATTTGGCCTTGGTGGTAGCATCTTTTGAGGGTTTGCTGATAGTGGTGTTTCCCAGGGGCATCTCTTTCGATTTTCCATGAGGCGCAATTACCACATTTCCACTTACTTTATTAGAGCCAGTCCATTTGGTATTGATTAATGATGTCAGTCTATCAATTTTGGACATTAGGGGCTTAATATGAGCAGATATCGTGGCTTCAAGATCTGATTTTAGATCTGCTACCATATTTTCAACCCAACACGGTATGCCTGATGCGGAGTTTGGAGCGGGTGACACTAAGTTATGATTCCGTGCATTATTTTTTGGCTTTTTCTTTGGCTCGCTATTTGTAGGACCTATACTCCCTAATCCTGGCAATGTACTGCTTATCGTTCCATCGTCCCTTGTAGGAATTGGGTCAGGTGACATTTTTTGTAGGTTTGCCTGTTGTTCAGTTGAAGGCTGGCCGCATGGAAGGTCTGCAAAAGAGGCGGTGACTCCGAGGCTTAAATCTAGATCGTCAGTAACATCTTGTGATGGGACCGCAGGATCAACTGCCACCTCCTGGGTGTCAGGCAGAAATATTGTTGGCGGCAAGGATAACCTCCTTTCAGTATTAGCAATAGCGGAAGATACAGCCCCTATAGTCTGTTGTAACATGATATCAATTGCTGTGAGGGTAGGAACCGGTTGCGGGGCAATTTCTTTTTGTCTCATTTTAGAACGTAGAACAGGCATTCTACCGGCTTTCAGACCCTTCCTCATACTGTATCGAGTCAAGGGGTAGTGTCAGAGTGCGCAAGGGGTAGAGAGTCTTAGGATCCTAACCTTTAGCACTCGGTAGTCGGCAGGAAAGAGGGGTGGCCCGGCCTCTTCTGGCCGCTGAGGGCCGTAGAGGGCCCGCCCTTTGCCCGGGCTTCGCCCGCGCCTCCGTCCGCGCGCGTCCCGTGTTCGCGTCAGGAGGCGTGGCTAAGTAGGAGGAGGAGGAGGGGGGGGGGGGCGGGAAGAGGCACCAGGTGCGCGAGCTGGTGTTGCGCAAGCACTCCTGGTCCTCGCAGTCCCGCTCCCGAGTACAGCGAATGGTTCTCCTCACGAGCGTTGGTGACTGAGCACACAGGCTCCCAAGTCACGGGCAAGTTCCCTTGAACACAAAGGTACTGGGCAGAAGGGTTTCTCCGTTCACCACACCACGACTGCGAATTCCCTTTTTGTCAGAACTAGTCCTGCCATTGAGGGCCCTCAGGTCAAACTCCATTGTTAGGGAATTAACCTGGAGCACCACTTCAGTCCATCTTTTAATTGGGCTAAGTTCTAGAGCCGGTATCCCCCTCCTGTTATCATCCTCCTCTTGATCTTGGGTGACTTCTGAGCCAAGGGGCTCAAAGGTGCAATTGAAGTCACCCGCTACCAGGGTACAGGGCTTATAGGGAGAGGAACGAAGCAGAGCCTCAAGACGGGCTATGGTGGGGGATTCTCTACCCCCCTTTGTGCCTCGTGCATAGATATTAAAAATGTTTAAAATAACACGTCCTTTGGGGGTTTTTAGGGTAATGTTAAGGAGGTCCAGGCATTTTGTATCGTGCTCCTCCACCCTACAGTTAAGCGAGGAAGCTACCCAAACAAGTAGGGCACCCAAAGGACGACCCCTGCCAGTCTCGGAGTGTACCGCAGGTATATGGTGAGAAGAATATCCTGCCTTATGTAGGGGCTCCCTACTCCAGGTTTCCTGGAACAGACATATGGAGTTCTGCTCCACAAGTGCGTTCCAGTCGGGCAGGGCTAGCTTCCTGTCCAGACCAGCCACATTCCAGCTGAGAACCCTAATAGGTGGGTCCGCCACAGCCGCAATGCTAAAGGGCTCGACAGGGCCAACCGAGTCTACCTCTCCTACGGTGGGACAGACATTGGCAGGCACAATTAGATCCCTCCCCTCCCCTAGTTCCCTAGTTTCCACTGAGACAACCTGCTCCCCTGGAGTGGTCAAGGGGTCGTTACATTCTGCAGATGGAGGACTGGGCATCAGATGTTCGGACCACCCAAACCTCCTGGGAGTCGGGGAGTCAGTACCCCTGGTACCCCAGCTCGGCATTGGCCAAACTGCATGCCACTGGGGTACAGTTGTAGCTAAGTGCCATTGGCCACAAGCACTATTTTGGGCGGTATACACGGGGGGTCGGCCTAAGTAGTTCATGACCGGCCGCGGGTAGAAGTATGTTAGATCAACTGCTTCGACACCAGGACCAGCCGTGGCCTGCCCTAAGCTACATATTGAGTGGGCAGCTCTCACGTCTTGGAAATTAACCACCACACAATCCCCCTCGAACTGTTTTTTTCCCCTTGACCGATCCATCCCACCCTGCGCACACCAAGAATCAAGCCATCCACTCCCAAGGGAAGGGGTCTGTTGGCTTGCAACCAGTGGATAACTTTATTCTTCAGTGCCTGGTGGGTTTCCTGCTGGGCGTCCTTCAAGGTGGGAACCTTGATAAGGACAACAACATATGGTTGGCACTCAGGGGGGAGATTGACTGGGGGACACTTTCGTGCCACCTTATGTGGTATAACCACTGGGCTAGGAATTTTAGGATGGCAAATAGTTGTTTTTGCCTTTGGAGCAGTAACTACTCCCCTGACTTCAGTGGGTGGAACAACCAGTGGTTTAGAATTAGAGCCAGCCCCTCCCTCTTGCCGCTTCTTTTGGTCAGGTTTAGAATTGGCAGTCCTCGCTACTGGGGGGGTACTGGCATGGACCTGGACAACATGGGTATTGGGTGTCGGCTTTGCACTAGCCGGGGGCCCAGATGTCAAAGTCTTCCCAGTGGCTTGTGCAAGAGCAGACGGTAACGATGAGGCTCCCTGTATTAGGCCCACAGAATCCCTTTTCCCATCAATACCATCTACAGTGTCCTCCCTGAGCTTAGACTGTAGTTTTATGAGGGATTTCAGGGAGAAAAAAATTGTCCCGGGTGGTCTGTTCAAATCTATCTAGCCTGTCCCCAGACTCTTAACTTGGTCAATAAGCGGTACCAGCAAGGACTTGACCAGTTTCTCAATAAACTCAGGGGAGGGCACCTCGTGTGGAAATGTGGGTAGTGCCGGGACCGAGTAATGAGACAGAGGAATTTCTGCCGCTGGTGCTAATGGAGCAGTACTCCCAGATGATCCTGGCCCTCCAGCATCCAGTTGCATAGGACCTCTGGGGACATGTTTCCTTGGTCGCTTGTGGAGCGAGGAGTAACTCCCCTTCCGTGTACTAATAACCCTCTTTCTTTTCTTATGAACCAGACAAGCTCGCGCCTGGGGCAACGGGTTATGAGCTAGTAAGGGAACCTGAGTGGATAGTTGGGGATTATGGCCAGAGGGGGTAGTTATGAGTGAGACAGGGGGGGGGGGGTCAACAGCCACTGGGCTAAGACTGGGGGGAAGGGGATTTATTATTAAGCTTTCCAGCCTGTCAATACCTGCCCCAATGGCTGCAATCCATGGCTGTGCGGACAGATTCTTGGGCAAAGGGGAGGTAGGGTAGGTGGAGATTGGAGACAGGGCATGTGCAACAGCTCCCAAGGAGGAGCGTTTGGAAGGGAAGGAGTCTTGTGAGAGGCCACGTTCCGTCATCACAATCTCCTTTTCAATGACCGCTGCTACCCTCGTAATGAATTTGTCCATTGTACCAATCATTGTGCTCCCACTAACGCCTTCACCCCCACCCCTCAGTGCTTTACCAGAGCGTGTAGACATGTTGGCCTCTATACCCACAGGGGTACTCCGAGCTCTTGCACCAGAAGCGGCGGATGGCCCAGCCCAGCCTCTGTCAGCCCCTGACTGCCACAGACTGCCCGCCCTTTGCTCGGGCTTTGCTCGGCGTCCCGCTGAGCGGCAGTCCGATGGTTAAATAAGGGGCGTTGCAGTCAGGGGGGCGTGTCTTGCTGGGAGCGCGGCCGTGCACACCTGTGCAGCGCAGGGACTCCTGGTCTTGTGAGTCCCTGCTGGCGCTCCCTCGGAAGACTCGCGGTGCTCCCTCCTCCTTCCTGGTGCCAGCTGAAGCTCCGGCAGCCTCTACCCCTCGCCTCTCGCCGCGCAGCGGCACCCGCGGAGCAGGTGCTGCAAGGTGTTGTTTGGCGGTGAGACGGCGGATCCCTCCAGGGATAAGGGGAGGCTGTGTGCGAGGAAAGTTGGCTTTTGCGGCAAACCGGCAACGCCCAGGTCAGTTTCCTCCGTCCAAAGGGTCCCATGCATTTCATGTTCCCTTAAATCTTCAGATTGGGAGTGTTTGCTTGTTACAGTCTTGCCAGGAACAGAACGTGTGAGATGTGCGTTTGAAAGCATGAGAGAGAGAAAGGTGTGGCATGTACTTCTCTATCTTGGAGTGTAGTGTTATAGGCAGTTGTGCCCAAATGTGCATTATGTTGCATATTGGGAAGTGTTTACTATAGGCTTGGACATGCCCTCATGCCATCTTGAATTCCGACTGTCTAGCTTGAACTGTGAACACACAACCAGGCCCCCAGATCACTCACGTTGTTTAGGTAATCCCCGTTTCAGATTGTTTTCTGTACTTTTGAGGAGGTTTTCTATTATATATACACATACATACATACATACACACATATATACACACATACAAACATTTGCATAGTGTTTCATTTGACATCTGGGAAAGCCTTTCTGCTAGAGTGTTGCACAATTAAAGCCCCAAGCCTAATTCAGAAAACTGTCTTTTGATGTGCCTAATTTTTAGTTTTTGAGTGAAACTCCTTTACAGGTGTTCTCTTATTCCGCCATGTGTGTGCCTCCATGGGGAGTGCTGGATTTCTATAATTAGGGAGTGCGCAGCAGGCCAGCCTTCAACCGGGCAAACTCTGCAAATATATATATTCTTAATGTACTCTGGGGTCCCAGCACATGGGCAAGAATATTCAGTGCGTATGACTATTGATGAAAATCCCCTGAAAGTGAACCATGGTTGTGGTTTTTAAGCACTTACTGAGGAGGTACTGGGGTGTGGGGGGTGAGGGGGGTGGTCGAGAGTGAGGGGTGGGGAAGGGGTTTGGATACTTGCAACTGGAGATGGTGTGCACACGAGGCAAATGTACGGTTTGCTGTTTTTTCTTTGTTTTCTTTTGTTGGTTGTGCTGCAACTGTATCGTACAGTTTTGTTATGTGTAGCCGTGGCAATGGGCTTGCTCCAATAACCAAAAAATGTTTGAAAAAAAAATTCCATGGTTTAAAAATACAGTTCTTATAGACACCAAACGCGATATTCCTACTTGCTCCCAGTTGAAAGTTAGCACTTTTTAAATGTAATAAGGTAACCCAATGTTATCCAGTGGGAAAGGCAGGCCTTGCATTAGTGAAAAACTAAGTCTTTAACTACCAAGGCATGTAAAATGTACAAGTACATGCGCAGATTTTTAAATGCACTGCATCCTGGCCTGTGGGCTGTCTAGGGTCTACCCTACTGACAGCATATGTATTAAAAAGGAACGTTCAGGTCTGGCAAAAGGTTTATTTTGCTAAGCCGAAATAGAAGTTTAAATCTGCACACACCGGCTAAATGGAAGGCCTGAGACATGTTTAAAGGACTAATAAATGAGTAGCACAATAAGTCCTGCAGACACCCAATAGTATTGAATTTACAGGTCCTGGATATATGTAGTACCACTGTACTATGGACTTGCAAGTAAATTAAATGTGCCAATTAGGTATAAGTTAATTTCAACATTTTTAAAGGTGAGAGCACACGCACTTTAGCACTGGTTAGCAGTGGTAATGTGCAGAGTCCCAAGCCAAAAAAAAAATTTCGTTTAATAGTTACTCTTGACAAAAGACAACATTTTTATAGGTAAATGGGAATCTGGAGGATAGGGAAAGAGGAAAGGGGCGGGATGAAGAGAGGAAAGAAGTGGGATTCTTAATGCCTTAACAGACCAATCAGAAATTCATCTTTCCCTTTGGTAATTGGCAGGATGAGCAAGGTGGAAAAACATCTAGAGATATTTGTTTTCATGAGGCTTAGGAGTCTCATCCACTTATGCAATACATCAGCAATCGTGGCAGGAGGGATAAAATTTTTATAGCCCACAAGAAACTTTATAGCAAAGACATGCATATCCAGGATCCAGGGCAAGTCCACGTCCACAGCAAGTCAATCCCCTCAAAATTACTCCTAATCCAGCACGGGTGAATACTGAAAAGGGACAAAGAGAGATGAGGCTCTCCCTGCATGCTCTTAATCCGCTTGTGTAGCTGTTTTTCAATATCCAAAAAAGCACCTTGGAAATGAAGGCAACACAAGCACACACAACTGTAATAAAATGCACAGAAACATAAATACCATAAACATAAAAAGGGTATAATTTGCTGTCGCCTTAACAGGTCACAACCATACATAGTATAGTGGAGTTTCTTTAGAAGAGACAACAAAATAGACAATTAAGAAAACATACCTCAAAGAATTTTCTCTCGATGTCAGGGTTTTTCCCCATGGTCCTTTTTTCAAAGCAGCAAAGGATAATCGTGTTGGGACTCGCTAGCTCCTTCAATGTCCTCAGCAAGGGTTCTAGAGACTAGACAAAGAATACAGTAATTTACTTCTTAATATCGACAGCACTGCCCAACAAAACATCCAATTAGAACAGAAGTAGGACAAGTACATTTGTGGTGTTTCAGGTACTTAAACCTTGGTTAACCACATTCACCAATAGCTGTGAGAAACGTCCTGGCAAAGCCCACAGACCTGGACTTAATGAGCCAAGACACAGAGTACAAAACAAATCACACCTGTATCTGCCACGCCTGTACAACATGCCTCTATCTTCACCTCTTATCTGTAAGCACTATTTTCTACTTTCCACATCTGATGAACAGCCCAGCACGAGACACGCAAGAATAGATAAAATGATGGACGGAATGCTGAACAATGGAAACATTCACCCCAGTCACAAAGATCTGGGTTTAATCCATTGTTCTTTTGCTCACCACGCCACCCCAGTTTGGACCCAGCCATATCCAAATCAGTCTTGACCCTGTGCCTCATGGGAACAGTCCAGCCCGAACTGCCAAGCCAGGTCCTACCTTGACCCGAAACAGGCATCCTGGGACCAGTTTCGGGGAATCACCCCATATCAGCCAGGCTACCTTGAAACCAGTGGCGCAGTGAGCACGGGACCCACTTCTAGGCATACCCAGTAAACTTTGGGCGACAAACAAAAGGAATAAATGATGGACGGAATGCTGAACAATGCAAACATTCAACAGAGATCGGTACATTTTCACATGAATGGGTTAGCACATTAAGACCTCTACGGCTTTTCCAAAACCGGTCACTGTGTTCGAAGTCTCTTAATGTGACCATTTCTGCCTCAAGTTTGGCATGGGGGAGGATGTGCTAGAATCAGTGTAGGAAAGTGCCTCTTTTTACATGGTTAGCCTCACTTTTTGCCTAATGTGTTTTTGAACTGTAAGTGCACTGGGTACCTGCTAACCAGGTCCCCAGTACCAGATCTCTTTCACAAAGCACTGTACCACGACTGCCACAGCTACAGCTACCCTGTAAATCCCCAGTAAATGGTACCAATGGTACCTAGGGCATGAATATTGAAGAGGGTCCGCTGGGGCTGCAGCACTGGTTGTGCCATCCCAGGACCCCATGAACAAGGCACACAACCCTGTGTGCCATTCCACCCATACATGCATGAGATATAGGTAAGTCACCCCTACTGCAGGCCTTTAGCCCTGAGGCAGGGTGCATTATATCTCATGTGTGGGCATATCAGAATGAGCAGATATGCCCCTGCAATGTCCAGTCCATTCTTTGATGTTGTAAGTGAACAGGGAAGCTATAAAGAGTACATAGGCTGAAACACGAGTTTCTTAGCTTCACTGATTTCTGGGATGTTTGGTACCAAACATCTTGCCTTAATTACGCTCTGATCCCAGTGTTGGGTTTATTAATACATTCACAGCATTCACATTCACAGACAAAGGACTAACACTGCTGCCTATATACTATTTTGGCAGCCATCTTGAACAACCTGCTGAGCAGCAGTAACTGCAAAAAAGGTATTTACATCACCACACTCGAGTACATTGTTTACCTCTCACATATCTATGTACCTACACCTAATTCACTCTGCACCTATTGCACCTATCTCACCCCGCTCATTAGCGTCACCTGGCGCATTAACTTGCAGTGGGCACATCTTTTTTGCTACAATATTTCAGCTGTATTATACGCATAGCTAACTGCTTATATATATAGTTATTTATCTATGTATGCTGCTCCCATCTCTCTTTTTATGCCTATATTGCACCTAGTTGCTAACACAATACTTCAGCAGTATTATACACATAGCTGACTGCTTATATATATGGTTATATATCTATGTACGCTGCTCCCATCTCCTTTTATGCCTATAGTGCACCTAGTTGCTAACACATATTTAGCTCTCACACTAGTACCACTTCTGTCCCTGTAACACATGGTCTGCAGTTATCTCCTGTGACCTATGTAACATACTGTCTCACTAGTGCCCGTTCTGACCCCTGTAACATATGGTCTGCAGTTATCTCATCTGACCTAGGTAACATACTGTCTACAGGCATTTGTAACTTTTTGTCTGCATCTATCTGCGATCCAGCACATCTCCTCTGCTCAATCTCCCACACCCACCTTTCACTTTCCCAACATGGATCACTGCGGCAAGCATACATTTAAAATAATCTACCCACCCGCACTCACAAAAAAAGCCTCTAAACGCTTTAAACACAACCTCCTGAGGTCCCACCCTGAAAGACCCTTTGCGGACACCTACTTCTCTCCGGTAAATGGATCCCTGAACACTGATATCATCTTCCACACCGCACGCAGAGCTCAATGGAGAAAAACCTTCCAGGCCTTACTTAACGTCTCCACCACCAGGAAATCCGCTCACGGACTATCACTCACCATCGCTCCATCCAAACGCTTCCCTGGCAGTACAGTCATTACTATTTACAATAACGGGATTGTTCTAATTCAAGCCACAGACAGGAACCTGGAACTACTTGACAACCTGTTCCCCACTTTCAAAGAGCACCTCTCCAATCGGCGGCCCTCCACACATACCCCAATCCAACTGAACCAGAACTCCACACTTCCAACTAACATCTCAGAACGACCCACCACCTCTGACCCTCACAACGCGACTCTATGCCATCCCAATTACCCCCCCAATCTTTCCACCACCGTCACTCCCTACACCCGCGCCGCACCTAGCTCCCCCCCCTGCTGTGTCCTCTCTCTCCCCCCACTCCCTGCGCCCCCCCTTCTGGCCCCCACTCCTCCCTCAACACCCCCCACCATACTCTTTGCACTCAAACAACTCCTGTCATACACCCTTCCCCCAACATCTCCCTACTCACTCCCTGCACTCCCGCCACTCCTAGCCTTCACTCCGCCCTCATCAGCGCCCCCCATATTCTCGGCACTCAACCCATGCCAGACATACACCCCACCCTCAACATCTCCCCCCCGCCACTCCAAGCCTCCACGCTTCCTTCAACAGTTCAATCCCCACCCTTAGCCCCCCCTCCAATCCTGGTCCCCACTCCCCCCTCAACATCTCCCCCCCACTCTCACTCCCCAATACTACACTTGCCCCCCCACAACGATCAGTCTCCACTCGTCCCGCATTTGCCTCACCCCTCCTGTCGCTGATTACCCTTCCAATAACTCTAACCCCACTTCCAACGGCATGCTGGATATAATCATGACCACCCTCCTCCAAGTGAAAGAGGTCCACTCGCTCAAAGAGTTACTCCTCCCGCACACCGAGCACCAGGCGCGCAACAACCATTGGGCTGAAAGGGCTTCAGCCCCCCCCGTCAGGTTCCGTGGGCCGGGCTGAGGCTGCCAGGCAGTTGTCAAGGTTCATCGAGGGTTTAACTCGATCCGTCCTAAAGCCCTGGCGGTCGCAGCTTTCCTCTTGTTTTTGTGTTTATCCTATTTACCTCTTTCTTTCTTTTAGTAGTCTCCCCTGCATGACCCTTTCATTCCTTAATGGCTGTATCTGCATGACAACAGCGGCGAGACTGGCAAAGTTAAACGGT
Organism: Lissotriton vulgaris; assembly: GCF_964263255.1. Lineage (NCBI taxonomy): Eukaryota > Metazoa > Chordata > Amphibia > Caudata > Salamandridae > Lissotriton > Lissotriton vulgaris. The sequence continues at coordinate 184,801,051 of NC_141697.1, forward strand.
TTAAAGGTGTTAAGTACAGTCAACCTCCCCCCTCCAGTAATGAACAGAGTATCCTGCAAACAAAAAGAAATACACCCACATCACAACAGATTTTCGCAAAGAATGTAGGGGAGAGATAATTTTAAAGTGGGCCTATGATATACATAGCGTTGCCACATTTTCAGATGCAAATGGGGACGAGGCTGGTAAGTGAATAGCAACTAAATCTGCTGTTAGCCTTAAAAAAAAACACACAACTCTTAACTTTTTTGCTCAGGCAATTTTATTTTATTTTATAATGTCACCAAACTAAATGACAGTGGGATTTTAAATGAAAACAGTACAGTGAGTGTTATAGAAAGTATAGTAGTCTTGAGGAGTTCACAATTTGTATTATAGACAACAAAAATAAGACGTCATCTGGAGCACAGTGAATGTGAAGCTGCAATTATTGCATTTAACAACTGAGTATCGAGGTCATAAAGTCAGGTCATCAAATGTTTAGAGACAAATATTAAACAGCTAAGAGTAAGACTCTGTTACCTTTAATAATAATTTAGGATTTGTGTATGTTGCTTGGTAATAATTTTGATGGGACATATGCATGGCCACTGAAATTCTGCAGCAGGGGAGAGCCAAATTATGCTGCAAGGTTGAGTAAATTATGTGGCATAATTCTGCACATTTTGTGAGAGCATTACTGTATTAATTTGTAATTTTGACACTTTTTAACACTTGTCTAAACATTGGTTGCATCTCATTAATACCAGTTCAAAACTCAAATACAGAAATAAGCAACAGAAAGGTGACCGGTCACCATTTGCAAAGGTTGCATGGCAACATGTTGCTGCTTTTTAAGTAACTTTTGAACGTTTAAGCCAAACTTTTTTTTCTCCTGTTAACATCTGCAGATTGTGAGGCAGATGATAGTGTATGTGGCAAATGCAGCAAATATTCAACTTTGCGAGAGAAAAAAACAAAGCCATACATTTACATACCTCCAGTAGCTCTGGCTATATACCTGTATTAACTGCTTGGACCTCATATTTCAAACATGAATAACTATGAGTTCCAAGGTTTTTTTTTACCAGCTATTACTTAAAAATATCCACTATTTAGGTAACAGACTGGCCAGGTGGCAATCCGATGGGAAATTACAGCATGGAGGGAAAAATGGATGAATGTGGGGCAGAGCCTCTGAGTGAAAGTAACAGGCTATAGGAGTGAGGGAGAGAGCAGGGGGAAAGGTGAGTGTATGAGGGGAATAATCAGTGAGAAAAAGTAATGCTCCGCAAGAAAGGGTAGACATAGACATGCATGGAAGAAGGCAAGAGACAGGGGAGAGCTGACAGTTGAAGATTAGGGCATGGAGGTTAAAGGGTGAACTGCAACTGAGGACACTGCTGACATATTGAACCTATATTGCTCACTATAAAGCATACTTATGCAGCTCTGGTGACAAAGATTGACACTCTAGTGCAGCGGTCTTCAATCTGTGGGGCGCGACCCCCAGGGGGGTCGTGGAGTCCTGGGAAGGGGGTCGCAGATTCTGCAGAGTGCAGTTCCTGGCATTGGGCTGAGGGTGCTCACGGCGGAGGCCTAATTCACACCGAGGTGTGAAAAACATCAACGCCTCGTTAACAAGTAAAAGGTCTTTTAAAGACCTGCCAAGTACTTGGGTGTGACTGTGTATGTGTCCCTGAAGCTGTTACAGCCGGGCTCACATACACAAGCTGGGGGGAGCAGGGGGGGGGGGGGTGGGGAGGGGCTGGAGAAGTGGCTGTAGTGTAGCCCTTTGAGTTCAATGGATGTTGCCACCTGGAGCTGTGGGTCCCGTGACACGTCCCCCGCCCCCAGCAGGGAGGCACAGAGATGCCCTCCCATTAGTGGGAAAGAGAAGGAAGACGACGCAGAGAGATACTGATCCCCCCCCCCCCCCCCCCCCCCATGAGAGAGGCACAGAAAAGGTGGGTGGATGAATGATGGGTGGATGGATGAATGAAAGGGTGGATGGATGAATGATGGATGTATGGATGGAAGGATGAAAGGGTGGATGGATGAAGGATAGATTGGTGAAGGATAGATGTATGGATGGAAGAATGAAATGGTGGACGGAAGGATGGATGGATGAAAGGGTGGATGGATGGATGAATGATGGATGGATGTGTAAAAAGATGGGTGGATGAATGAAGGGTGAATGGATGGATGAAAGGGTGGATGGATGAATGATGGATGTATAGATGGAAGGATGAAAAGGTAGAAGGATGAAAGGGTGGATGGATGAAGGATGGATGTATGTATGGATGGGAGGATGAAAGGGTGGATGGATGAAGGATGGATGTATGTATGGATGGGAGGGAGGATTAAAGGGTGGATGGATGTATGGATGGATAAAAGGCTGCATGGATGAATGATGCATGGATGGATGTGTGAAAAGGTGGGGGGATGAATGAAGGGTGGATGGATGAAAGGGTGGGTGGATGGATGTATGGATGAAAGGGTGGATGGATGAAGGATGAATGTATGGATGGGAGGATGAAAGGGTGGATGGATGAAGGATGGATGGAAGGATGGAAGGATGAAAGGGTGGATGGATGGATGTGTGAAATGGTGGGTGGATGAATGATGGGTGGATAGAAGGAAGGGTGGATGGGTAAAGGATGGATGTATGGATGGAAGGATGAAAGGGTGGATGGATGAAGGATGGATGTATGGATGGAAGGATGAAAGGGTGGATGGATGGATGTGTGAAAGTGTGGGTGGATGAATGATGGAGGGATGTGATGAGGTCTAACAGGCGCATTTATGGTTGTCAAAAGTTGATGATGAGGAGTACCAGTTTCTAGAAACTTTTGTCGGAAGGGGGTCCTTACGCCTAAAAAGGTTTTACAAGGGGGTCTCGGCATCAAAAAGTTTGAAGACCTCTGCTCTAGTGCTTGATATAGGATTAAATCGGATCAGAAGAAACTGGCAGTTTTAGTATCAGAAGCCGAAGCAAAACTGGGCCGAAGCTGCAGAAGGAAAACTATGAGGACCAACACTCAGATAGGTGGTCTCACCAAACAAACAAGGGGCTTTAGCACTGAATGGTTTTTGGAATGGTTACTAAGTACAACATTTACAACCTAGTACCTGACAACATTCTTCTCAGTTGAACAGACATAGGCCCATATTATAACTACTGCCATCCATCCAAAGGACCACCCAGGCCTTTATTGTTATATATTGAGCAACATTATGGTGCATTAAACAATATACAAGATAGGTTTCTGCACAGTTTGTATCCTGAACAATTATTTGAAGGTGCCTTAAAATATAATGATCCTGAAAGAGGAGCTACAGTGAAAGAAAGCAATTGCCCAGGGTCAAACAGTTAAGGCATTATAGATAGCCAGGTTCTTGGGGTCAGGGCACCACAAAAGCTCCAGTCTGGTCTGGATGGACCATACACAATTGATGCAACACTTTCTAGATTACACTCCAATGGTGCAACAACAGAGGAAAGCATATCTGGAAGTTAAGAAACAACTCCCTGAATTACACATGTTTTCATTCCCAGCGGACCTGAAAGTCTTGTACAATGAGAAATCCCACATCTATACTGATACATCAGCAGTATGGAAATGAGCTGAAGCTCTGACAAACTCGGGGAAGCCCTATTTATTGGTCATCCCAGAACAAATTGAAACCCAGACCGCAACATAGGAGAAAAGCACAAAAGGCTAACAGACCATCCGCTACTCTACATAAGCTGAGAGGGCTGCTGCAGCAGTGGAGGCACTCCATGAATCGCTGGGCTTGATTATCACCAGTGGATTAGGAGACAGCACATTGGTGATTAGTGGCAACACAGATGACCCGGAAACGTTCCTGAATATGGACTATGGAAACGCCCTCTACGCAGGAGCCTTGGCCAAACTCCTGAGACGGCTCCAACGCATCCAGAACGCCTCTGCACGCCTGATCCTCGACATCCCTCGCCGCAGCCACATCACACTCCACCTGAGAGACCTGCAAGGTCAACAAGATGATAACCTTCAAGCACCTCACCCGCGCACACAAGGCACTCCACAACACCGGACCAACGTACCTCAACTGACGACTCAGCTTCTACACCCCCACCCTCCAGCTCCGCTCCGCCGACCTCGCCCTCGCTACAGTCCCCCGCTTCTGAAGAGCAACCTCAGGCGGCAGATCGTTCTCCCACCTCGCCGCCAAGACCTGGAACACCGTCCCCATCCACCTACGGCAGACCCAAGACCTGCTGACCTTCAGAAAACTCATCAAGACCTGGCTTTTCAAGCAGTAGCAGCATTCCCCATCCCAGCGCCTTGAGACCCTCACGGGTGAGTAGTGCGCTTTACAAATGATATGATTGATTGATTGAATATGGGACTTGTGGCTAAAGCTCAGTACGTATGCACAAGAATAAGGCCCACTGGCTGCTCTTAGTTAACCTGGGCTGGGGTATATTGCCTGTTAGCATTCACTCATGGAAACTTTAGGTGGTAGGGCTGTGTGATGCAATTTTTGGGGGGGCTGTGAGGGATGCCAATTATAAGTGTTAAAGCTAATGATTCGTTTAGTGTGTATCAGCATAGTTATGTTATGTTATGTTATCCTGATTTATTGAGCGCACAGCTGCCCCAGCAAAGGGGCGTCCTGGCGCTAGTGCAGAACAAAACCGGACAGGAGGTGGGAAACACAACACGACGGCAACAAGAACTAAGGGGCTAAGGGGAAAAGAAAAGTTTTAACCGCCTTCCTAAAAGCCAGGAGCTCATCGATGGCACGGATGTGGACGGGCAAGGAATTCCACAGTTTGGCGGCAAGGACTCGGAAGGAGCGGCCGCCAATCCTGGATCTCTTGAAACGGGGGAACAGTGGCAAGGTGGAGAACAGAAAACCGCAGAGAACGAGCTGGAACATAAGGAGAAATGAGTTGCTGCAGAATCTGAGGAGAGGAAAGCTTAAGGATTTTGAATGTCAAAATCAAAGATTTAAACTTTATTCTCTGTGCCACCGGGAACCAATGGAGATTAAAAATGGTTCTCCTAGCTGAACAAAATTTAGGCAAACCAACCAGAGCCCTGGCGGCAGCGTTCTGGACGCGTTGGAGACGGGAGAGCTCAGCCTGATTGACTCCAAGAAAAAGAGAGCTGGCATAGTCTAGTCATAGTAATTGGAGCTTGAGTGATGCTAGAGAGGGAAGTATGCAAGAGAGAGACTGCCATGCATACTCCTCTGAATGATACTGGGGTTGACATTAAGAGCAATGATAGATTAATAGCATGTAGGGAAAGGTACAAGCTGATCAAACATAGATTGAACCCCATTTGCTTTCAAGGAATTCACAGCCGAGCAACTCTGAGAGGCTGATAGATCAGGCTGGTTGTTAGCAAGCTTTCTTAATTGCTTCATCTGCTTGGATGCGCTATCATGTGAGATATAGGGCGCACGAAGAATTAAGGGCATCAAGCTCTTCCCATTTCATCACAAGATCAAAGACTTGCTCTGGAGGCACTACTAGCCCTAGCTGAAACTGCTCATGCTATAGAAGTGATAACTGAGGGCCAGAATCCAGGGTCGGATGGCCTGCCAAACTAATTGTACTCAGCATACAAAAGACTGATGGCTCCTCAGCTCTTGGATGTCTATAACCAGGCTCGAACTTTACTCATGCTTCCGCAAATGACAGAGATTCTAGTAGTGATTCTGCAATCTGGCTGTGATAGTTTTGATAGGACTTTGAATCATCCACTCTCTGTGATGACTATACAGCATAAAATCCTGGGGAAGGTGCTAGCAAATAGATTGTTGCCCTTGCTCTGTCTCATGATCAAAATGGCTTAATTTTGGACAGTTAAACTTCCTTGAACTCTAAGAGAGTTGTCTACTGGATGGCAGCCCTCCTAGATGTTTTACACTTACCAGCAGTGGCATCATTGCCCTTTTCAAATTAATAAAATTTAATTTTCTTCATCAAAACTATCTCACCCAAGGAAGCTCAGAAAGATATGGAGATTAAAGAATATTCTTTCAGACATGAGGGTCTAAAGATAGATTTGATCATCATCTGTCTGTCTTTAGGAGTGCTGGAATGTATTAGACTACTGGAAACATGACTCAAACAGCAGCAAAAGTAGTGGGTGAAAGAAAAGACAGTGAGGTCTTGATGCCTAGAGCCAAAAGAAGGAAGACTATTCAAGTGTGCAGATTTGACCATAGTCGCAGCAACATGTAGCATAGCTGTGTCATGAAGAGCAACAATAGCACTTAACAAAAAAAACTGTTTGAGGAAGACAAAGAAATGGGTGGAGGCAGAATGTACAACAGTGAGAAGCTCAGTTATACACATACATGGAACAGATAGGGTGAAAAAATAATGTTGTAAACTGAAAGGCTTTCGGATTATTACCACCCTCAATGACTGGCCCTCCCAACTGCATAAAACACTATACTGGTGTGTGGTTAGCAATTAAATATAGACTGTATAAGAGGCAGAAAGTAATCAAGGGATGGACGCACACTACTCACCGGAAGAGCAGATACACCATTGAGTTTAATAGACTTACGGCCAGCGAGAGACCCAGTTTACTTGGGGTCCAAATCAGTATCCTATGGTATTGCATAGTTGTGATCACCCATTAAAAACGGGTCAAAGCTGACCCCCAACAAAGTTTTTTTGTATTGTTTACTGAGGTTTACATCTTGTTGTCTGCACTTATGGAAGGATAGGCTGTGTCAAATAAAGAGTACATTTTAAAATAACAATGTATGTGCTTTAAGGTGATATTCATATGCACTGTAATAACATGATTGTTTTAAACTTTATAAAATGTTTATTAAAATACCAATTATTTGGTGCAATGTAGCATTGAAGATACTGCACTGGAGTGTCTTACCTTTTTTCTATCTGAGAGGGCATAAACAGCCCACATCCCCGTATTTTAGTCATGTTCGAGATCGCTCACTTGCAGAATCCCACAGGGCTTTTCTCTGAGCCCTATATTGTTTATTGTTTATCTTATTAAGTTTGCTTTATTTATACAACCCTTTAGTTTCTCTGTGATATCCTACACAGATGATATCATAGGATCATTTTCTTTGGCAATGATCTGGGGTCTGCCCAAGAGAAATTAGGATCTTGCTTTTTCACAGTTGCCTCCTGGATCAAATCAAATCAAAACTCAATTGTGACAACACAGAGGGCTTCATCTTTAGGGAATCTTCAATGAATAAATATGATCTTCAATTTGGTGGTGGTGGAGATGGACCCATCGCCCACTCGAGGTTGACTCAGCAAAAAATCCTGGATTCATTTTCAATTACTTTTTCTCGTTCTTTCAACAGATCAGGCACATTATCTACTTGTATAAACAGCATCCTCGTGTTATGCAAAACCATCTCTTTTTGCAATCATAGGACTGCTATAAATTCAACTATTTTCTCACAACTAGATAATGGAAGTCTATCTTGGGCTTCCTGCTTTCAAACCATTCCAAACCATCCTTCATGCCTCATCTGAGGACTGCCCACTTGCTTCACAATCTCTTCTCACTCACTGTTGTTCTGTCAATTGCCTTTGAGCGTGAAACAATGTGACTTCAAAGGGTTGTTCCTAGATCTTGGTGCTCTCCATAAAACAGGTTCTCTGCTTCTTCACCATTGTATCATTCTTTATATTCTTTCCAATATCCTATGCTTTGCAGTAGTCAAATGCCTGCATTCCTAACATTAGGCAAGTGCCTATTGGATGCGGATGCTGCTCCTTTCTGGCATCAAAGCACCGTAACTCTCTGGCTCCCGAGCTCCAGAGACTCCAGTCCTTCCAAAAAAAAAAAAAAAGGTGCCTTTTCCATATTAGTGCAGTCTCCACCTCTGCTTCATTTACTGCTCAGCACAAGGCTGCTTGGTTAGGGTAAAAGTGCACTTTACATATTATTTTCAATCATTCATTTCATTCAGTAAAACAATAACTATAGAAGTGTGCTTAAACTGCACTATTTGACACCATTTTTCAAACCACTCTGGGAGGTGTGACGATGGAGGAACCCAAATATCTTTTTAAAGTATTTTGAACGTCTAATGGTTGAAGCCAATACAATTCACCTCAGGTGTTTTATAGTGTATCATATATCACTAATTGTTGGCAAAACTGTAATTATAAAAACAAATGTCATGTGAGAGTAGGTAAACTTATTAAATGTGTACTAAAATACAACATTTAATATTTGTTCTACTAGAATTCCTTAAAGGAAAGCCCTAAACTTCCTGCAAAATGTGTTAAATACTATTATGAATACAGTAATGTTAGAGCCCAGCGTGCTTTGAATTGAGCTGTGATTCATCAGCAAAAAATAACTCCAATGCATTATACCACTACAATGACAGGATGACCCACCAGCAATTTTTAGTCTAACTCTGAATTTGGCTCCGCCTCCAGCATTTGAAGTGTTAGCCCCCCCCGAAATTTGGGTCTAGTTGCGCCCCTGCCGAGCACCCCCCCTCACGACCACTTCTCAACGAATGAACAACTCCCCCCCACATCCTATGCACCCCTTACATGGGACTTCTATCCCCTCTCGCAATACCCCCCCCACGACCACTTCTCAACGAATGAACAACTCCCCCCCACATCCTATGCACCCCTTACATGGGACTTCTATCCCCTCTCGCAATACCCCCCCCACGACCACTTCTCAACGAATGAACAACTCCCCCCCCCCCACATCCTAGGCATCCCATACATGGGACTTCTATCCCCTCTCGCAATACCTCCATCAGGCCTAAGCGCACTATCAATACACTTCCTAACCGCCCCGTACATTGGACCTCTATCCCCTCTCGCAATACCGCCAACCGCCCCCAGCGCGCAATCAAGACTCTCTCGGACCGCGAAATACACACCCTACTCAGCTCATATGTCCCGGCAACCCTAAACAGCTTAACCACCACGCACATGTCTATTTCTACGATACTCTCCAACCCTAGTAGGCACCCCACTCATAGCAACAGAGGCTCTGTTCCCAACAACCTCACTAAAGTCCCTCTCGCTACGGAACCCTCCACCTCCCCTTGCACCCCCAGACTCAAATGCACACTTCTCAACTGTAGGTCGGCCCAAAAACACGCAACGGAGGTCGCTGAACTCATCTTGTCCAGGAGCCTTGACCTGGCCATACTAACTGAAACATGGTTAACTGAAGCCTCCAACCCTATCATGGATATCCTAGTCCCCCCCCCCCCCCAACTACTGCATCACTAGACTTGACAGGTCCAACAACAAGACTGGTGGCGGAATCGCCTGCATTTACAAGAGCAACCTATCTATTAACAAAGTCACCGCTCCTTCTCTTACCTCATGTGAATACCTCTGCCTTGATGTCACCAGTGAGAACAAACCTGTATGTTCACTACACATCATGTACCACCACCCGGGGGACAACATCGTCTTCTCCCAACAACTCATGGACACAATATCAATCAACGCAGGACGGCAAAACACACAAATTTACCTTGGTGACTACAATCTCCATTGGAATGACTGCGGTGACGCAGTAGTTAATAGCCTTAAAAGTTTCCTTACCGCTTCGGACCTCACTCAAATTTGCAACACCCCGACACATGACAAAGGCTCTATCCTTGACCTGGTCATTTCCAAAGAAGGCACCACTCAACTTGACTCAATACAACCGTGTGACTGGTCAGACCACCATATTATCACATTCCTCATCAAGGAAAAAGTAAAACTCATCCCGGTGCAATACGCCAAGCCCAAAGTCTGGAAAAGAGACATGAGGAAACTCAATCCAATCTCTCTACCCCCCAACAGCTGCAATCGCCTACTCCCCCCTACCGATGCTACTGACGTTCAGGACCTAACTGACCACTATCTCAACTCCATGGCCTCAATAATCAATGAGGCCGCTCCAATGCAACTGAAAAGAGTATCCACTAAGTTATCCAACCCCTGGTACAACGGGAGTCTCAATGAAGAGAGACGGGATATGAGAATGGCAGAGCGCACCTGGAGAGCAGTTCCCTCGACATTGCATCTCAAAACTCTGAGGAAAAAGAGAAATGCATACTTCAGGAAAATAAAACGCTTAAAGTCAGAGTTCTTCAGAATGCAGCTAGACCAAGCAAAAAAACGTCCAAATAAATTGTTCGAGCTAATCCGATCTCAATCTAAGGAACAACTCCCAGCAGTCGACATCATGAGCACTACTCCTTCCTGTGAAGAGTTCTCAGCTTTCTTTAACAAAAAACTGACAATATAAGGAGCGAACTCCTCATTGACGCAAGCCTCTACTCAATACCCAACTGCTCAACACCAAATAAACTAAAAAACAATGCGACATGGTCATCTTTTGACACCTACTCTGAAGAAGAAATTTACAGAATACTCAGCACCCTAAAACCATCCAAGCACCCTCTTCCTGCTAACGCCGTAAAAGACTTCATCCCTTGGCTACTCCCACTCTGGACTAAAATTATCAATAGCTCACTACAACAAGGAACCATCCCGGACTCCCTCAAAGTTGGTCAAGTTACACCTTTATTGAAGAAACCATCAGCCGACCCCACGGACCTAAACAACTACCGTCCGATTACCAACATTCCCACTCTCGCCAAACTTTTGGAGAAATGCGTCCAACTACAAATGACAAAGCACATAGAACAGTTTGATCTCCTCAACCCACACCAATCAGGCTTCCGAGCAGGGCACAGTACTGAAACGGCGATGACTCACATAATTGACGACGCCATCCAAATCTTAGATCAAAATAATACCTGCCTCCTCATCCTTCTTGATCTCTCTTCAGCATTCGACACAGTGAAACATGAGAACTTACTCGAACTCCTTAAGACAAGAATGGGATTCTCTGGGTCTGTGCTTCGTTGGTTCACTTCCTTTCTACACAACAGGTCTCAAAAATTCGAATTGCGAACAGTATTATCAGTGTTCTGTTATGATACAGCCTATGTATTCCTATGTACGTGTGTCTGGACTTATATTAGTCTAAAGTGCTTAGATCCTTGCTACCTCATATCAGTTTTTTATCGATTTCGGTATTATTCACAACGTTTTGATGGCCTACGCTCCACCTAGGCCGTGCCACCTCATACCTGTACTATAAATAATTTGTTTTTTGCTATATACATGAACTTGATGATCTACCTACCTACTTTCCCCCTTGTTCCCCTACCCTTCCACCTGACTGTGTAAAGCGCTCTGTTATCTGCAAAGATCTTGTTCGCGCTATATAAAACTCTCAAAATAAATAAAATAAATAAATAAATTCACACAGAAGACCCCTTTAGAGGGCCCCCTGAAACCTAACCAAACACTAGTGGGGTCTCTGGACAGTTTACCACCCTTCCACCGCCAGACATGTTTTTGACCTCCTGGGGTGAGAGCCCGCACTCCCAGAGGACAGAAACAATACCTGCTCTGGGCAGGTGTGTTTCACACCTCTTCCAGGGCAAGATGGCCTTCCCGGGCGGGAAGTTTAAAGGCAGTGCTACCTGTGCAATCCAGGCCATGAAACCCAAGTAGAGGGCTTCAGTTTTGGCAGGAAGAATGGTGGGAAAATTAGTTGGTTGAGGCAGAGGGTTCCCCCTCAGCCTACACTCCCCCAGGGTGGGGCGGATGAGGTAAACCCTTCTACTGAAATTCCACAATCTTGAGATGGTGGGAAAACATCAAATCAGGGCTAGGGTAGTGCCCCTTCCCACGGAAGTGGTCACTAGAGTATGTAGACACCCTAAAGGTAAGTAGCCTATAAGCTACTACCTGTCCCCCAATGTAACACCCCTTGAATTAGTATTTAGATTGATCCGAGACCTGAACCTCAGATGTCACAGACCAACACCTTCAGGTCGAGTTCGCACTATATAAAATATGCACACAAAAAAAAAACCTGAGCCCTGCAGCAGAAGAAATCTGCGCAAAACCTTGCTACATCAAAAGGACTCAACTGTAGCCTGCCGTCCCTCCCTGAATACTGTGCAGCTTTAAAGAAACCCAGAGCCCTGCTAGTCTTCGCCAATTGCCAGGGACCTACCTTTGGATTAGTGGTACAAGTCCCCAGCACACCACGGGTAAGGACCGCCACAAGGTGAAGACAGGCACTGACTAGGATTCACCTCGTCAACCAAAAGTTGAAGCAGCCAAAGCTTGTTGATCACTAGTCCAGAAGCAGACCCCTTCAATGCATCCACCAGCCAGAGGGATCCTTACAGTACCTGCAACCAATGCTGGAAACAGCCCAGCTCCTGTGAGCCTGCACCCCCTTTCTGTTGGAGTCGACTGCGTGAAAGCAGCAACTTGGGAATGACCGGCACGACCGCCCTAACGAGGAAAGATGGGCCTCACCGCACCTATAGCTGAACGCCACAGTGAAGAACTAATTCTGCATCCAAAGAATTCCGGCATCTCCAACCCAGGTAACCCAGAACTGCCTGCTGTGACCGAGCCCTGGGACCCCCAAAACACCAGATCTCCTGGAGTAGAACTTCCCTGAACTCTGGGTGACCTTTGTCCCCCAAAACTCCATGGCAGAGTGGTATTTCCATCGACCGCAACAGTAAATGTGTTGGCGGTAGTCTCCCATCTAACCCTATGCTTTTCTTCTCCCTGACCGCGACAGTCTCGGTCTGACGGCAGCAACCGCTGTTGCTTGAAACTCATAAGCATGTGTGTCTTGAACTGCATTTGGTTAAAAAAAATCGACATACAAAGCATTTATTCACTGTTGAACGAAGTTCTAGGTTTCTAAAAATATAAAGAAATAACTATTTTTTACCAATTAGTCTCGGATTTATTCTTTAATGTGCGTTTTGTTTATTGCCTCTGTGTGTGGCAACAAATGCTTAACACTTCCCTTTGATAAGCCTAACTGCTCGCTCACACTACCACAAAAAGAGCATTAGAATGATCTGCTTTTACCTCTGCACGCTAATTGGGATCCCCCGGAATCTCTGAACAGTGTACTTCCTTTTAGTTAAATAAATATAGAGCCAGCTTCCTACAGTCAGAATTTTCAAAAGGAATGAAGTTCGTATTTTCATTTCAATTTGAGAGGGTTAGAGTTTTGTCTGTTGTGTACCTTTATTAAAAAGAAGGAAATAAATCAGGGACAGGGTAGAGCAGTTATTGTGAGTAGCAAATATTAAATGTTGCAATAGGTTGTTGTCAAATAGGAACGATTTGCAGAAAAAGGGATAAGTCGGTGTCTTAGTATTTTTCCCAAATGGACGATGAATCCTCCCAGAAAATCTGATCAGAAGCGATGAGTTCTATAAATCAAGGAAACCATCAGTATGTTATGTTATCTTATGTTAGCTGGTGTTTTATTGAGCGCTCAGCTACTCTAGCAGAGTGTCCCGGCGCTATCAGACCCATAACAACAAAAACCCGGTGAAAGGAAGAGACTTATTGGCCAAACAGCCACGTTTTGAGCTCCTTGCTGAACGACAGTAGGCTCTCACTCTTTCTTAAAGACAAAGGGAGAGCATTCCAGGCCTGGGGTGCAAGATATTTAAAAGACTGCCGATCAGAGCACGCCTAATTACCGGGACCGTGGTCAGAGACAGTGACGCCGAGCGCAATGCCCTGGAGGGGAGATGAAAACCAATTCTCTTCCTCAAATAGAGGGCACCAGTGCCATGGAGTGCCTTAAACGCCATGGAGAGCGCCTTAAACTCAATGCGTTTCTGAATTGGTAACCAATGAAGAGACTCCAACAGTCCCGCAGCATGGGATCGACGGCCGAGGCCAAAGATTGCCCGTGCGGCCGAATTCTGCACTACCTGCAAGCGTGAAAAAAGATACTTCGGGAGACCCAAGTAGAGGGCATTCGCGTAGTCCAGCCTTGATCCTATCATAGCTTGGACCGTGGTTTTCCTGTGGGCGATGGATGGGAAAGGGAGGAATTTCCTTAGTATTTTCAGTATCCCAAAGCACTGACCGACCAGGCTCAGAATCTAAGATTTAAAAATAAGACAATTGTCCATCCTAACACCGAGATTCCTAGCCACTGAGGCCACAGCAGAAGGAGGAAACATATCCGCCGGCCACCAGGACTTCCAACAGGGATTTGGAGGACAGCCAAAGAAAAGAACCTCAGATTTGTCCGAGTTGCATTTCAGCTGGTTAAGTTGAAACCAGGCAAAAACTGCTCCCAGACAGCTTTTAATACGATCCCCGTTAAAGTCCATATTTTTCCCACATGTAAAAAGAAGCTGAGTGTCATCAGCGTATGAGACAATCTGGGCGCCGAATGACTCAACCAGCGCCGCCAAAGGGGACATATATATGTTGAAAAGATTGGGACTTAATATCGACGCTTGGGGCACTACCACCTCCAGTGACGGCACTGCCGCCGAGTACGGAGGAGCCCAGACTGTCTGTTGCCGGTTAGAGAGGAAGGACGTAAACCATCTGAACACCGTTCCACCGACGCCAATCTCCAAGAGTCTAGCCAGTAGGCGGTCGTGTGGAACGGTGTCAAACGAGAGATCGAGCAGCACCAGCAGAGCCTTCCCTCCAGTGTCCTGAACCTCCTTAATGGCCTCCCCCACCTCCAGCAGTGCAGTTTCCGTGCTCATAAGCACGGAAACCGGATTGGGTATAATGCAGGACACCGTGTGACTCAACAAAGTCTGAGAGAACGGACTGAACATGCTTTTCCGCCACCTTCGCCAGGACCAGGAGCAAAGAGATAGGCCGGTAATTAGCATGGATGGCGGGGTCCAAAGAGGATTTCTTCAGAAGAGGAAGAACCAACGCATGCTTCCAGGCAGGCGGCACTATCCCTGTCTCCAATGACAGATTTAAAATCGGATTAACAATGGGGTTGATGACATGTGCCACCTTAGCTAGAAACTTAGCGGGGCATGGATCCAGCGGGGTGCCAGATCTCATTTTAGAAAGAAATTCCAGTGAGACTTGAGGCTCAATGGGAGGAAAGCTCGACAAACTGGGCTGTTCCGAGTCAGATCTAAAGGAATGGGGTCCTGGATTAGACACTTCCCCTATCACAGCAGATGGAAAAGTTGCCTGGATGCTTTTGATCTTATAAGCAAAGAAGCTTGCCATTTGCGTAACCCAGGGTTCTGAAAAGGAACACTTCGGAGTGATGGAGGTTGGCGATGTGAATTCCTTCACAATCAGGAAGATCTCTTTGCTGGAGTTGGTAGCCTCCACGATCCTTTGAGCAAAATAGGCTTTCTTGGCAAAATAGATTTCCTTGTGAAAGTCCTTAATACAGCACTTATAGGCCTCCCTCGATGGTTCCAGATAGTTTGATCGCCAAGCTCTTTCGGCCTTCTTGCAGAGCCGTCGACTGGTATTGAGCGCTGGCGTGAACCATGGGGCAGACGCTCGGGTAAAGTTCTTAGAGGTCTGTTTAGGCTGTGCCAATTCCCCCCAAACACTGCATGAGCCACGTTTGAAAGCGGACTAAGTCCTCCTCTATGTCGCCCGTCGAAGCACATGGATGAGTTAACAGATATTGTTCAATCATATCCGGTGTTACTTGGAGGGCACTGGACATCCGGGCCGACACCCATTGTCCCTAATAGTCCGGATGGTTTTATACTGGATATTAAAAAGGTCACTAGTAGATGGTCAGACCACAACACAGGAAGGGGGGGGGGTGGGGGGAAGGGGGGGGGGGGGAGGGTGTAAAACTGTTTTTACCAAAAGGTGGGAAGTACAGGATGTTCAGCCTCAGCCGTTAAGGCTGTATAATCTCCAGGGTGAGAAGTTTTTCCAGTTAATCAGTCTGCATTTGAGCAACTTCTTGTGGATGAAAGGCACCCTGCCCACGCCGTTCAGTTTTTGCTGCTATACCGAGGCAGCGGACAGTGCACCCTAGAGTTAAGATGGTGGTATAGAGAATGAGCAGAATCCCTTTAAGTAAGAGCAATTGTATCAAGCCCAGCCTTAGATAGAGGACAGATATACTACAAAATTTGAGTTCGAAACCAAATTACTACTGTTCATTGGCCAGGTTTGACAGATCTGATGGCATGAATAGGAGATGGTTTGTTGTGATGTATCACTGAGTTGAGAGAAAGTGGTTATTTGAAGGTTGCTTGTGCAGATTGGTCTTTGGTGGTATTTAGAATGGCTAGATCTGGAGACTATGGTTATAGAATGTAGTGTAAACATATGATTGTAGAGTAAAAGGGTATGCTGGTGGAATATTTTGAAGCATTGGTTTGGTGTGCGTATTGGGTTATTCAGGAATAGGTGTGTTCGAGGAAAGTTAAAGGAGGTAGGGGTGCAAGAGTAGACCCTGGAAAAAGAGTACTTGGGGGAGAAGAAGATGGAGAGTATCATTTGCAGTCTATCATTTCATGCAGATAAATCCAGCATCAATTTGATACAAAGTGCTTAAGTTTGGGGAGTGGATAACAGGTGTGCGCTCAGGTCAGTAGTGATTGTAATAAAGAATGAGGCAAGTATCCACATTTATGCCTATGGGTGGTCAAGACATTCGAGTGGTGGAGAGTCAAGGTCCTCTTGTTCGGGGATGACAGTCCTCGACTGCTCACATAGGAGTTTTTCTTGTTGGTTTTTTTCCAAGCACACTCTAAAATAGGGAGGGGGTGCTGAATGAGGAGACTTGGTGGATCGCTGTAGGGAGGAAGGAGAGCCAAGCCAAATGTGTGTCGCCAGAGGGGCGGCAATCCAAGCTGGCACCACCCTTGAGGCTGCTCCCCTGGCAGTGGAGCCTGGGTCTATGTTCAGATCAGTGTCTTTTTCTGCCACTGGATATCCGTGTTTCAGCAGCAGTTTACATTCCGACTAAGACCCTCTGGGAGACAAAGCAGAAATCAAAAGCCGTTTTTTTTCACCCTAATGTTGCTCTTAAGAATGAGCCTACAGGGACAGACTGTTTTGGACACTTCACAGAAGGTGGAGCTGACCACAGAAAAATGGCTTTGATGCCATTAACGCCAGCCATGCCTACTTTGCTGATAAAATGGCACATATTACGATGGCGGTAATGCTGTGGAGTAAAAACAGGCGAGTCACTTAGGAAGCATGCACACTTTTCAAATGGATCTCCAAATGGCAAACCGCAAGACTCAGGTGACTTATATTCCAAGATGGAAGCATTGTGTGGTAAATTCCATTCGGACGTTGGATAAAAGGAAAGGAACCCTTCATAACCTCTGCAGGAGGTGCCCACCTTTGAGTCCTGGGGGTTCCGACAGCTCTACCACAAGAGTCATTGGCCAGAGAATTCGAGAGGGTTAGGATGGATCAGTTGGGAATGCAATGTGAAGGGGATAGGCAACCGGGAACTATCTTTCAGGTTCTACCAGACAACATTGAGAAACAGAGGGCAGGTGCGCCTCACAGCGAGGTAGTAATGGTGGCTTTAAATGCCTGAACCGACGGTGAAAATAGTGTTTAGCAATCCTGCCGAAATCTGCGCTGGCACAGTGGTTTAGACTTTTCAGACTTACACCTTCAAACGCTAATCAGGAAGAGGGAACTGACTGCTGTGGTCTAGCAGTCTTTGTGCTTTTCCCCAACAAGGCACACGGTGGAACACTAGAGAAGCAACTGGTCTTCTCACAAGTGGAGTCTAGCATGCCCTTTCCTACAAGTCCAACTCTGCAATCTGAGTGGTTATCTGTACTGGGGTTACACATTTGCAACTCTGCAGTGTTAAGAACGCTGGTTTTCAGAATTGGAAGCATATGGATACTTACTACTGAACGGTATTTGAGGGGGATTTGGGTTAAACATTTTCCTTTTAAATTGCATTGTTCTTTTGTTTCCTCTCTCTCCTCTTCGATCAATAGTAGCATTTTAGGCCATTGAGCTCCAACAACAGTTTTGCAATATGTGAAGGTTTTTCGTACAATTATTACAGAGTTAAATGTGCTGTTTCAATGATTTTTTTCTTGAATGTTTGTAACATGGATATATTGCCATTTTGAAGTCAACACCACAAATAGTATAAACTCTTCACCAAGCACACCCTTTCCCCTTGCAACAACTCTTTTCCCACTTAAGTCACCCCCAGGCATGGATTGACGCTACCAGACATTTGGCAGGGAGGGGGGGGGGGGGGGCACAACTGTCGGGGGTCAGTTTTGTTGCTGGTAGGTCGGACCGGTTACGGTTCCTGCCTGAAGAACTTCAGCGCTTGAAAAATAAACACTGTGCAACAAATGGTCTTAAAGCGTGCCCTGTGAGAACAATTGTAGGAGAGTAGGGTCTGCAATCCTATGATCACCCGGACTTTTTGCTTTTGTTTCACTGGTTTACGACTTTCTCGGGCTGTGGGCCTGCCAATCAGACCCACAGCCTAGCTGTTCTCTCGCTAAATTGATGTGTACCTTAGGTGCATTTCCCAATTGGAACTGGGCCACCCTGTCAGACCCTGTAACTCAGGGCATCGGTGTACCCAGGGCCTACCAGGGGCTGAAGCATGTATTATGACACCCCTGGATGGCCATCTAAATCTGACACAACTGGCTGCACGACAGCTGGGGCCACGTGGCGTACTCGCCCGTTGCTGTAGGTGTAGTATCCCTATACCTAACCTTAAAATGGACACCCGAGTTCCTCTCAGTCACTCCTATGGCAGGCCTTGACAGTCCTGAAGGCAGAGTGCATGGAACAGTGTGAATTGGGCTCTGGCACAAGCCGAGCCCGGTTGCAGCTTGCGGAACCAAGACCCAATGGCTGTTCCATGATAACGCGTATCATATCGGTAACTTCGGTATCGCCTTATCAAGACATGTCGAGTAAGGTGTCATACGAATCGGGCTGCTGCCCCCTCACCAATTCTGGCGACGAGGTTAGCATTCCGCCCTGCTAGAGGGACACGACATGTACGTAACTGTGAACCCCGGTTAAAGTTAACTGAAGCCTCCGCTCCACAAAATGGACGCTGCCACCACAGACACAAGTCTGACCTCCTGCTGCTGGGAGTCCTTCCAGCGAGGAGAGCTTGGACAAAGGGTTTCCTGTTAAGGGCGGTGTTCGCACCGTCCCAGACAGGGTTTGTGTATTCTGGGTAGGTAGGGCTTTGCAAGAAGGTGACTGCGGAGTGGCACCCCGGTGCCCACTACGCATCTGCCGGCTAGAACCAGTTCCAGGGGCGCGCAGCCCTGACCTGGGGAAAGTCCAGCAGGGGGAGAGGGGTGTAACTACCCCCCTTCCTGGTCCCACCCTTAGGGCAGGACCTAGTCATGTACCCACCCCTTTCTTTAGAATAAAGGCCGGAGCGGGGACCCTTCCAAATTAGATCATCTTTGAATCAAGAATACTTTCTACGAAAGGACTTCGAGACTCTTCTCAAGATTTCTCCCTTGTGGCTAAGGAGTAGTCACCCTGCATCCGCAGGCACCATCTAAGAACTCTGCGGTTTGCTGCAAGTCCTTCCTCAAGGATCCGACGGCCCAGCTCGACGAGAACCGGCTTCCCTGGAACCTCGGACCTCTACCCACGTCGTCAGCTCAGCTGAGATCTGTGGGTGCGACGAGACCTCGAGGGACCGGCCATCATCAAAACCTGCACGCTTTCTTAATCAGCACGACCGTCGAAGCCATTCTCTGGTGAGTGCTCTGGGGTCCGAGAAGCCCCGACCCTGAGTAGCTCCAGCACCGAAGTGCAGTCTCCCAGCATCTCCACGATCTGCGTGGGGCCCTTCTGCTCGCTGCTCAGCACGTTGTCTGGTCACTAGCCGCTGGCTTGTGCCCTTCTTTGACGACATCCGACAACCAACGCCGCTGGTCTGGTTGCTCCAGATCGGCCCTTGCTCCCTTTTTCGAGAGGAGCACCCCGGACCCTCTTGGTCCACTCAAGACGCCATTTTAGGCCCACCACGTGGCCCTGAAATCTGCCAAGGCTTGTTGCCCCAATCCTGGGCCAAGCGACGCCGACAGCATCAACCTTCGTGGGACAGCTCGCACCTCCATCCTGGTCGCCCACAACGCCTCCTGGTCCGTGAGACTGCAGAGCCTAGCGTCGCCCACTCACCTAGTCGAGGTGACGGCCATCCGGTGCCTTCCTGGTACCCTCTGACTACTGGCTAGTAGTACGAACTTGGTCCCCTCTGCTTTCAGGTATCAACGATCACTGATCCAGGCTTGGATCTCTACGAACTATTCATCACTGGTCGCCGGCCAGCAACTCCTTTTCTTCCGGCTCCTGGCTCGTCAGCGAAGACCCCCAACGCCTGTAAGACTTGTGCAGCCGCAGCCCTCGTGGCTAGGTAACTTCGGCATTTCGGTGCCTGCATAGCCTCCTTACTCTAGGGTCCCGAGTCCCTCGCTTCCGACT
Organism: Lissotriton vulgaris; assembly: GCF_964263255.1. Classification (NCBI taxonomy): domain Eukaryota; kingdom Metazoa; phylum Chordata; class Amphibia; order Caudata; family Salamandridae; genus Lissotriton; species Lissotriton vulgaris. The sequence goes on from NC_141697.1 coordinate 184,821,353, forward strand.
TGCCTTAATCGGGTCCGCCCGAGACCACTAAACTTTCCGTGCCCTCGGGCACTTGTTTTAATTGTGCACTTGAAGTATTTTCTAAGAGCTTTTGTTCTGTGCTTAGTACCCTGTCCTCATAAAGAGTACAGGGCTGTTGTGATTCTAATAAATATACTGTTTATTTTCATAACACTTGTGTGGTGTCCTTTCACTTGGTGTTCAAGGGGTATGTGATGGTATTACAGCTGGCTTAACACGCCCTCTAGAGTTTAGACCGAAGACTGCTCGTATCCACGCTACTAGGATAGGTGGTCTAAGGTTGACTTACAACCAATCACCATAAGGGTCGTTTGGAACGATACATAGTGGTCGCTAGAATAGCGAACGCTGCATATCGGGCCAACTTCTCACAACAATCTCTCTTCAAAACCTTTTGTTTTTTGCATTTAGGTGGTTAATGCCTCCTGCAGGGTCACCACAAGCAGGGCTGACCTTCGAGGCTATAGAAAGGAGGAGGGGTGTGTGGCCTGCACCAGCTTGGCTCAGATTCCAATACATATATGAAAAACACTCTTCAAAACAATGCATTTCTTTACAATGTGACAGTTTCACAGCATTTCCGTTAAGTATATTAAATTAAGCCATTGCATTTAGTGGCAATTATTAGAAGTGACAGATTAGAATTATGAACTTAGAAACAGTCATGCCTTGAACACCACTGTCCTGACGACAAAGCAGTTAGTGAAACAATAAGAAAGTGTAAAGTCTTTTTGCACCCTTAAACGTGGCCTTGGGTGTTGCTAAAGATGAAGTAAAGTAACATGGTATTTTGCTTTTGTGAAGATCACGCCCCGAACTAATGTATTTCAAGATGCTCTGATGTGATGAAGGAAAAGGAGGCACTGAAGAGAGAAAAAAAACTGCCTACGGTAATACAATGTGGTCAAGGGGAAGCTGGGATTGATGAAAGTTTCCTGGTCTCAAGTTGTGCAATTCAACCACTACATAGTTATCTCCTACTCTATCCCATTTTAGCTCAAAGCTTAATGATTTGAGTTTAGTTCTTTAAGGCACTGAATTAGAGCACCGTGTTAAATATATCTGGGCTTTATAGGTTTCTTAAGGATTGGTAGGGGTAGTGTTTAGGAGAGAATATTTTTATGCAGTAGGCCAAATGAACACTAAATCACCCACAGTTGCTCAGTGCATTGAGGCTAGTTGCTCCACGTAGCTAAGTCTTTATCCATAGTCATCCATTCTTGAATTCTCTCATCGACCCACTCCTCACCATCCAACTATTCATTCATCAACCCATTCAGGCTGTCTCCAATACCCATCCATCCACTCACTGGACAAGATTCTATAGTGAAAATGTGTTGTAAAACGCACCATGTCTGCAATTTCTTCCTTCAAAAAAATATCTTGGATGGAGAGGGGGCGCGGGGGATGGGGGGGGGAATTTGCCCCAAACCTCGCTTGCAGTGGTCAAGCTCGACCACTACATGCAGGATGTGGGCCGGTCTGACAAAATTGGACAACGCTGCTTTTGGGTCCTAGTCTGGCATTGCCACTCCCTCCAGTGAGAAAACTTAAAATACAAGGGACTGCCTGATATTCTTGGGGTATGTCATTAGGGATATAGCTCTGTGCTGACTGTTCTAGTCCTGAACTTACAACCAGAATATCCAGAAACCAAAGGCACTGAGGGTAGGTGGGGTGTCCCTACGGGTCAGAACGTACAGGCAGAGATAATTTATTTTCTCTGTCTCAATGAATAATTGATTCAGAGATACAGTGAAAAACACTTAAAATGTCTATTTGAGAAGCTATTTGTAGCCTCCATATTGAGATGCAGAGAAGGTAGGTGTATGTACTTTGTTATGCCTTTAATACATCTTTTGTGGACGGTCTTTACTTGAGGTCGTGATAGAGCCCTTCGGTACGTTGGTTCTACTCTTGCCAGTTGGCTCTGTGCTGGCAGGAGCGGAGTCACGTACAAGGCAGGTTATCAATAAACTTCATCTTTGAGCACTTGGACTATGTTGGAGTTGTCACTACAAATTTCTACATCTCTCCTTAAAAAAGCGTAGCGAAATGCATTACGTAGGGTTCCAGATACTGTAAGGGCTGTTCTCTTCTTTTTAGTTATTGTATTCCTCCTGGGTATTTTGCATGGATAATCTAACCTCAACCTAGAAGTTAGGTTTCCTCCACTTTTAAAATGTGCTTTTGCTAAATAAAGCTTACCATGGGGAATTCCTGGGACCTCCAGCACCCAAGGATCAGTCCTAGAAACCCCTTGGTATGGATGAAATCGTACTAGGCCACTGGAAAGAGATAGGTTCAACCTCTGATATTGAGGATTTGTGCAAGAACATTAATTATTTGTAGCATGTCTCCATAAGCCTCATTAACCCCAGTACGGTTAGAGCCTGTTCAGTGGGGGTCTAAGGAAGGAGACACCCTCAGTGACACAGTTCAGACCAGGTCAGATATTAACAGCTCACCCAGCAGGAAAAGAAACCAAGTTTTGCAAACTGGGTTCTTGCTCTGATAGAGGTATCCAACTTCATCAATAGGTGTACAAAGTACTGGAACAGGAATGTGGACTTGAGATGGAAAAACCCAGAACAAACAATGAAGCTATGAGCTGCAACAGGCCAAAGACAGAGGGGACATTCACAATGGGCCAAGAGCAGTGATTAAAGATAGAGTACGACCATTCCAGGAGGAGACCTTCACAAGTTAAAAGTTATCCTGGGGACAGTGATACGAGCTAGGGGTTGTGTTCAGGAGCCATGAGAGAGTTTGGTATTGACCGTGCGGGTAAAGGGTCTGTGTGACTGGTGGAGAGGTAATGGGTAGGATGACAGGAGCTAGGCCACCAGACCTATATATTGACACAGCTCAAGTCACTTTCCTGGAGCTTGATCACCAATGCCATAAACTTGCACGCCAGTCTACAGCATAAAACCAGTGATCTTAAAGAGTAGTAAGTAACGCAGAGTAAAATGTTAAAAGAAAGTGCAAAGTCTTTATGCAGATTCATATCTAATGAACCACTGTAGGCACGTGAACAATCAATGTTCCATGTGTCATGAGTGCCACAAACAATGGCCGAGGAAAGGCTGGCGCCTCTCTCGTGTATTATATTTGAGGGCATTAGCTCGGCAAGATAGCTAAAGCGATCTCATAGTTCTTATTTTATGACTTTAGTAAGAACTGATGATTGTCATTACATAAATGGTTTGAGAGGTTACAGTTATTTAACGTTTTTTAACTGGAAAGTGCCAAAATAATGAATTTATTTTTAAATATTTGAATTCTGTATTGCTGCTTGACACGTGATGGGAACAAAAACTGGAAACAGAAGGCTGGTTAACCTTTCTTCAGTTTTCGTGACATGTACCTACTAGTTTCAGATGGATAAAAAGGATTCTAAGGTTTCACATATTTACTCCATCCCATCAGTCAGAAACCCGAAATGTAATATACTGATGAAAATCCAGATATGCGCTAGTGAGAAACAAGAATCATTCTTAAGTTAATTGGGATGCATTAACTTAGTGAGAGGCCATCTCAAGCCAGGCCTAAAAACTCTACCATTGATTGCTTGAAGCGTCTAAAAGCTCAAAGAATCAGATGCATGCCTTATAGCCTACACCTAGGTAAACAATTGGTTCATAACCATAGGCTGCTAAGAGTTGGAGTGAGCCAGGCTCCGCCGCCCCCCCCCCCCACCCCTTTCTCAATCTGGCTGCAAGGTTGATATATCAATTTTATAAACAGTTACCTGGCACAAACTTGGACAGGGCCGGAACACTCTGGAGAAGGCTTCTCCAACAAGTAGGTTGTGAGCTACTGGTAGCTCTCAGGCTACCTGTAAGTAGCTCTCCTGTGTGCAGCTATGCCTGCTAAAATAGAAACTTTTGCTTTGTTAAATCTGTTTTTGTACAACAATTGAGTGTGTGTATTCGAGAACAATGCATGTATTTTCAGAACTTGTAAGCTGATGTTTGGAGAAAAATGGCTGAATTTCTAAAATGTATTTAAAGCTGATATATAAGTGATAGATAATGTTGTAGAGGATGGGATTATTTGCTCAGTAATAGAAGCACTACAGCAATGGTTGTTATCCATTACCCATATAAACATGTTCCAAATTGGAAAAAACGTTTTTACATTACTGCTTGCAACTCTGGCTGGTACACTACATTGATCACTGCTGGTAATCTTGTGTACGGTGGCCACTAAAGTAAACCCGTCTAATGTGGTCTCTCCTACAATATTAATAATAGTAGCTCGGCATGATTTTCATTGAACAAAAATAGCTCTCATCACAGAAAAGGTTGGAGACTCCTGCGTTTAGTCTGCTCTTTTTATGCACAGGCTTAGCAACTGTGATACAGACCTATACAACTATACACTTGCCTGTCGTGTAATCTTAAAACCTGCGTTTCGGTGTAAGATGTCTAAAACATGGGGATAATTAAAGGTGTGACAGAAAAACAATTAGGCTGCACAAGCAACTGGACAGACTACCTAAAACTAATGTATATTACATTTATATCTTTATCAAATAAATATCGTTGAAGATACGGAATGCATGACAATGGAACTTGGTGAGCTTTAAAAAACTGAAAACGTTACTTCTGAAAATCTTGGCCAGCATTTTTAAAAAGCAGCAAACATTTACAACAAAAAATTATAATTATGGCAACTGAACAGGGTGGCGATGGCTCATAATTTCCTTCTTGTGTAGTCCAGTATGTAAATTATGATACATGCATTTAACAGATTTAACCTTATGTATGCAAGCAAAAATGATCTCTGCTTCAATTTCAATGAAACGAATCTAAAAGCAGTCCATCTTCGGAAAATCTGATACTCACCTCTTCATAGTAAATGCAGTCTGCAATGAGTATGTAGTCAGGTGGGGGACAAGAGTCCGACACATCCTCACCCCTAGAAATAAAAAAAGTTAGAGTATGTAAAAAAAAAAAAAAAAACAAGATCACACATTCACGTAACTGCAATTCTAAACATGATTAAGATAATATAAAAGCTATATATCGGTTTGGTTTAATGACAGTCTCAAAAACACGGCCTTTCTGGCATGTGTCTAAAGTGGAGTAATACAAACATGTACCCAACCATAAAGTGCTGGTTTGTTTTTTAAAACAAACGGTGCTACTTATGAATGTCCCTGGTGTCAAGCTAACAAAATTCAGCGCACACACTACGATCACTTACCTGTAAGAAAAGTGACAATGCTGTTTGGCACACCCAACCATCCACATCCCAAGCTAAACCAGTTCGCAGTTTGCTCCAAACAGTTTACATGTGGTTTAAGGTAAGGAGCAAATGGACAGTTGGCAGCGCATTAAGATGTTTGCTGAAAGTATTTTTTTGCATGGAGAGAAATAATATGCCAGATAAATTTGCGGCATGGTAATGCCAGGGTCACGACTGCATATGGCTGGGTCTAAACTGAGGTGGCGAATAAAAGAACGATGGATTTAACCCACATCTCTCACTAGGGGTGAATGTTTGAAAACTTTCAGAACTCAGTCCACCACTTTTTAGTGTTGATAGGTACCTAAAGGCCGCATTTAGTGCGGTCCAATATTAAGGGACATAAAACAAATTTAGTAGCGGATTGCTGAAGTGTAATTCATGGCTGCTAAGACAATGGTTTTCTTTTTTAAAAAAAGAGCAAATTAATTCTGCAATGTTATATTTATTTATATATCATTTAGATGAGGTTACTAACCAAGAGTGGCTTTGATAAACTTAATGTAAAGCTCCTGCTCCACAAACAACTCATGTGACACTTTCTGTATATTTATGTGAGCCCAGAAACAGATTAAAATGCGTGGAAGGAGGCACCAACCTCCCCCCGCCCGCCAATGAAAACTTCACCCAACCACCCTGTTAATGCCAAACTCCAGTTCCAAACACGGGAATCTGCCAAGGACCAGGGCTGGGTCAGGTAGAGAGACTGAGTGTTGGCAACACAGTGAGACTTTCAAATAAGAGTTTCAGTTCTCCCGAATAGAAACAATTTGCCTTACTCTTACGTCAGACAACCCTCTATTTTATTCTCTTGCCAATAGATTATCAAGCAGAAAATACAGACAACACACAGAGTGCATGGAACCAAACACCTACCACAGCACGGCCATCCCAAATTGAGTCACTATCAATCTGAGGAGAGTAGTTACATAATGTATGTGTGGTGCTCATGCAAACGCCAGACAAATCTTGCGGATAGGTTCTGGAAACACATATAATGGTCTTTTCCCCATTTGGTACTCAGCATGAGCATCATCAAAATGGGAGCCCATAGTATGTCAAAGCAATAGACAATATCGATATAAAACCCATCCTTCCTGGCAAGGCCTGAGAGACTTTCCTCAGAGATTCAATTCCACCAGAGGTATAAAACTACCCAATGTTAATGTTACTGCTGTAATAAAACAATCAGAGGACTTGCTCACATTTTGATGGAGCAACCCTGTCGGGATTGGGCACATCATGCATAAAAAAGAAGACAGATCTCTTAATACATATTTAAATCCTAAATTATCTTGAACATGAAATATGGACTGGTACGACATAACCATAATGTCTGAAGAACAGAGCATAATACGAGTGTTGTGTCCCTACTCTTTATTTATTAATGTATTGTATAAACTGTACACTTTTATGATGAATTTTCCATCGAATAAAGTAAATACAACAATAAAGTATACTTTAAAGCACCAATTGGAACAATGAGCACAAAACGTTAACATTGATGTAAAGGCATCACAGGAAGGTATGGATTTAAAAGAAGGCTTCACCAAAATACCCAAAACAATGTTCAGATCTTGTAAAGAATGTTGTTATAACACATATCTGGGAGGTATATACAAAACTCCATCAGGTACAGATAGCATTAAAATAATTGTTATAGTATATCCGTATCCAGAAACAATGTAATCTTAAAGTCTCCCGCAACAAGCAAGATTTAGATGACACTGCACTGTAACAAAAAAGATATTGTAGAAGACCTACTTGGCTGCCTTTAAAAGCTCCAAGAAAACACGCTCACATTTCCGAATGTTCGTTTAAGAAGTAGCCATTCTAGCTAAGATGCAAATGAAAGGAATGAAGAAACTCGTTCTGCTTATCAGAAAGGAGAGTAGGCTCCGAAGCAAAGAGGAGGATTTGGCAGGCCTGGATTGGTCTAATCGGAAGTGAATAACCGCAGATAAAAACTTGTGGGATGATCTTGGGAATCATTTTTAGAGGAGAGAGTTTATTTATAAAGTGTCTGCATTAAATGCCCTCTTAAGAGCTCCAACACATGCCAATCTAGGGCACAAGTAGCTGGCATTTGGAGCTGTGACTACTGCCAATGAACTAGACGATGGGGAGATTTCACATTATGAACGTCCGTAAGGTGATAACTTTTGTTTCTGTGCAGCAGCAAACAGCCTGCAAGGCGTGTATCCACGTTTGTCACACCCAACAATCTATATCTATACTACTATTATAAAGAGAGAACTGTGTCCTTTGAGCCAGGTAAACTCGAAAAGTACACCACCAATCCAAACACCCAATACATCTGAAAACGTCAGGGCAAGCACTTGGACATAGGCTATATAAGAAAAAAATATATATGTTAGAAGGGAAAAGTCATTTTTAAGGAAAAGTAGTCCCTTCGAAGTAGCGCCAGCTAACTACGTGCGTGCTGACATCACGGGTCGGTGGCCTGGGGCGCGGAAGCCGGAAGCAACTCCCTGCGAGGGCCGGAGCACAGAAGTGACACCCTGCGAGGAGCGGACAGGAGCGCCGAAGCAACACCCTGCAAGGTTCGGAGCGCGGAAGACACACCCTGCGGGGAGCGCCCAGGAGAAAGAAAGCGACACCCTGTGAGGTCCGGAACGCGTAGGAGCGGTCAGGAGCGCGAGGAGGACCGTCGACATCAACATGACCAGGGGAGCGCGGAGTAAAAGCGGACAGAAGCGTGGGCAGAAGCGGCCAGGAGCAAGAAAACGGGAGCAAGGAAACACCCTGCGCACGTGATGCTGGTGAGTACACTGTGCTGTGAGTACGCTCTGCTGTGACTACGCTATGCTGCTCCCGCTGCTGGCCGCTCTGCTGAGCGTATCCTGCTGCGGTGCTGCCCCCAGGCCCATTCTGCCCGGGACAACGTCGGGACGGGCTGCTAGTATAGACAATAATTAAGATAATGTGATATAGGCACAGTGGCACATCTGTAAGGATAAGCAGCAGCCAGGATTTGAGTGACAAATAGTGCACCTCAGGGCCACTCCCCTTGCTGCAGCAGAATAAAGATCAAGGATAGAACTATAGTTTAAAGTCCAACATTTGAAAAAATAGCGCATCTTTAGCAGAGTCAAGAGGTTTTGGAGTACCCACTTGCTACCCAAGCAAACTGAAAAAAATCGGTTATTGATATCCACTTGACTGAATTAAAAAGACACGTGACACTTTCCCTAGATGCACAAAGGAAAAATTGGGTAAATCATTTTAAACTCTTATGACCCTTGCACTGAGGTTTCACCTTTAACGAAAACAGATATTTGAACATTGCATGTTTAATTGCCATATGAACTGTTTGCCTTATCAGACTATATTGTGGCCTATGGGCACAAAGCCAACAATTTAATTATTGTTGGGAACAGTGGAGGATCAGAAGGAACAAAAGAACCACTGAATTGAATTAGGCATTTGTATAGCGCATAGCTACCCAGAGGCACTGGCGTGGTAGAGACTATGTTGGATTAATGTTATTTGGTCAGCTTGGTAACAGATTACCGTCCTTACTGTTCCCCTTCAATTTTCTTCTTGGTTTGTGTTCTTATAACTCTACAAGACTAAAGGAATTTGAAAGATTTGATCTCTGGAATTTGTATCTCTGCTTTAAGCTTGTCAACAATAGGAATAACTGTATTAAAGCTATAGTGTTACCTTTACACGGCTTAGCAATATCAGAGTCCACATTTACAACAAGCATTTACAATGCAATGGTCACGGCATTCGTAAAGTTAGAGCTATTGGCATTGCTCATGACATTATTTTTATTTATGTTTTTGTTTTTAAAACATAAATAAATGGCATTGTCATTTACCATGCCAATAGCTTAATCTCTCACAAATGTGAGACCTATTGCATTTGCACCCACACACAGAGCCACACACACAAAGCCACCCACACACACACACAGAGCCACCCACACACACACACAGAGCCACCCACACACACACACACAGAGCCACCCACACACACACACAGAGCCACCCACACACACAGAGCCGCCCTCACAAAGTCATTCACGTAGAACCACCCACAAACACACACACACACAGAGCCACCCTTACACAGACCCACCTACACACACAGAGCCATCCTCACACAGACCCACCTACAAAAATATCTACCCACACAAAGCCCAACACACACAGAGCCCAACACACACACACAGACAGAGCCACACACACAGAGCCACACACACAGACAGAGCCACACACACAGACAGAGCCACACACACAGACAGAGCCACACACAGACAGAGCCACACACAGACAGAGCCCCACACAGACAGAGCCCCACACAGAGAGAGACACAGAGCCCCACAGGCACAGACTGCAGCAGTGAAGGAATGGTGCAGTGTGGCTGATGAGAGAGTGCAGCAGTGAAGGGACGGGCCAGTGGGGCTGAGGATGGAGTGCAGCAGTGAAAGAACGGGACAGGGAAAGGCTGAGGAGAGAGTGAAACAGTGAAGGGACTGTGCAGGGAGGGGCTGAGGATAGAGTGCCGAAGTGAAGGGACGGGCCAGTGGGGCTGAGGAGTGAGTGCAGCAGTGAAGGGACGGGACAGGGAGAGGCTGAGGAGAGAGTGAAACAGTGAAGGGATGGTGCAGTGAGAGACTGAGGAGAGGGGGCAGTGAGAGGCTGAGGAGCGAGTGCAGCAGTGAAGGGACGGTGCAGCATTTGCAATGCAACAGGTCTCGCATTTAGGCGAGTTTGAGCTATTGACATTGCAACTAACAATGCCTTTTATTTTTGTTTTCGTTTTTAAACCATAAATTAAAGGCATTGTCATTTACAATGCCAAAAGCCTAAACTTTCATAAATGAGAGACCTATTGCACTGGAAATGCTCCAGGGCTCATAGGCATGTTCTGAGTGGAGGACGAAAGGAACAGTTTTAAAGAAAATTAGCAGAGGTTTGAAAGACGCATTATGTTTGCCGCCTCCAATGAGGTTATCTATATCAGGAGGAGGAGTAATGAAGCGTGCAAAAATCAGATCAGAAATATTTACTTAGCACTTTGACGTACTTTCCTACATTTTCATGAGCAAAAAATGAACTTAAACTGAAAACATGTAATGGACGCAATACTGTGCACCGACCATTGTCTGCATTAGTGCAGAACTGTGTCAAGGGGCATGGCAAATTGTGGTGTAGCAAGCGCAGTGGCACCAAGTTCCAGTATAATATGGGGCCCATTGCACCACAATTATTGGTGATTTTACTAGCCAACACGTTTAATCGAGTGGTCCACTTTGCATGCTTCACTAGGGTCTAAGGAATCCTTGGTACGCCACTGGCCCTGGCAACAATACCTCAACCACAGTTATACTAACGGAGCACTGCAATGGCTGCCAACTACCCTAAACTGCATGCGGCTAGTAATGGTAGTCTCAAGCCAAACAACGAACATTGAAAATAGCACCACATCATCAGCCCTCATTAAATGTAACGAAGTATGCGGCCCTGGCTATGAACAGCAATTGAGATGTAGATACAGAAACAAAGACATTCTCTCTTGCTGTGTTCTTCCCTCAGAGCTGCTGCTTTCCGAGCATGTGATGGTTCCCACAAAGGACCCGTAATTAAACACGACAGACGAGGACCTCAGCTTCTGCCAAACAGTTCAGAAGCAGAACACTGACTGATAGAAAAGGCTGAGATTCACGTGTGTCACCAAAACGCCACTTTGTTTGCTAGTTTGTGTATGGAGAGGAAAACGTTTAAAACGTGCGCCTCTACGACACAAAAGTAAAGAAAAAGCACGCCTTTTGTTTCCTCTTTCAAAGATTCCTTTTATGCCTGCATTTTAGTTATTAAGAGACTTCGGGTGGGCTTCCTGCCACAGGGGTGATGCAAGAGAATACTTGCCTGTCCGTGTACGTGTGTGTGTTGGAGAGGTGCGAGGGCTTGCACTCCAAGCAAAGGCGCCGCTTCACAGACTCATTATCACGCGAAAGCCTGATATAATCTAAGGCTAAACAGCTGCAATAACCGAAACCACAGAGAAAGGAATGAATATTGCTAGCAGACTGCCACACTGGGAGTCAAGCAACGGTAAAGCCTACTCACACTCCGTCTCCCTTACCAAAGCAAACTCGCGCTGAATATGCGTCAGTGGGGTTAGTCGCAAGGAAAACTAGTTTCAGCCCCCCTCGTAACCCGGAGGGGTTTTCCCCGGCTGCTAGGGTTCTCCTGAGTAAGCATTTTTTCTCGAGATCAGGAGGGCGGCCCGTGTTTAATTTCACCAAGAGCTCTTTTCGTGAGGGCACCGCCTTGCACTAGTGCACTCTGGTGCACTGACCGCCCTCACCACCGCGAGCATCGGCTGACAGAGCAGCATTGATAGAGCTCAGAGACGGACCGAACCTTTCCAAGGATGAGGATATCATATTTCTACATGTTCCAGGCGAGGAGCTCACAGAAGCTATGTTCCCCCATTTAGAAGGGATTTCAGCCATGCTCGCTCGCTCGCCGCATTAACGCTAGTTAAGGGAAGAGTTACAAGCTCTGTATCCTAGATTAACAACTGGTCTAAGACACGCTCTTCCGAGCTGGATGGGTAGAACAAGGAAACAAGACGATCCTCACCTGCAGACGATAAAAAAAATGGCGGCCGCAAGCGTCTGAATTTTTCAGAATTGGGGGCGTGTTTTGCTGTCCAGAGTGACGGACGACGTCACGAGCTAAAGAACAGCAAAATTTACGCCCCCAAATCCGAAAAAGACGGGGCTAAATTGGAGTGACGCATCTCTCCTCCAATGGCTGGCCTCCGTTTAGGAAGCCAGCCAATGGAGGAGAGACTAAAGAAGAGGCGGGATAAAGCAGCCACTCTAAACAACAATAATTCTCCGGACCTCCGGTCTTGGCCTACGGCCAAGCCCTATGGTCCCTCGACCTAAAAAGGGGTTTGGGGCGGGGGGCGGGGGGAAGATCTCCTGGTAAGTATCCCCTGCTTCAGTCTATATCTGAGGTAGCATCCCAAAACTCCATTCATTTGGCCAGAGATAATTCCAACGGTAGAAGGCAAATTGACAGAGTGTAAGTCAAAAAGAGCAGAATCACAGATGCTGAAGTCTTAAGACAGATTTTTGTGCAACAAAAAGGATACACTCGTGAAAATTGTTTTAAATGTGACTGAGATATGAGTTGGGCCAAAGCCCTTCCCACTGGGCACAAACCAAGATAGACCAGATAGACGAGCTGGGCATAGGAGGAACAGCTTATTAGATAAGGGAAAATACAAGGTCCATGCTCTAGGTCATCCACTTTATCAACTACTAAGGCATCATTTCTTGTCCCACAAAAAAAAACATTTCATCACATACAAGATAACCAATAACCGTACATGTGCACAATATGAGGCAACAATGCTCTAAACAACCTGACAATGAAAAAGAGTAAGAGATCATGGTAAAATAAACATTCTACAGACTGATCATAAACACGTGCTGCACAGTTTTAACTTGAAACATAAATCAACGCATGCCTTCGGAAAAAAATTAGGGGAGAGTAAAGCAAACGCACAAGATAAATAGAAAGCAGACAGATTTTGAAGTAAAAAACGCATTACATTTCGTCACGAGAAACGAACGTGAAGTGCAATTTCGGTTTAGTATATAACCATTATGCTAAAACTTTACAATTACGCAGGATATGCGGCACATACAGACTTAGTTACATATAATAGTAGAATTTCAAAAAAGCTAATTTCTGAAAAATTAAGACAATGCTTTCAACACAGCACACTTTAAAATAAAATTAAAAAGACATACCAACCATTTCAGCACCTTGGCTTGAATAGACCCAGAGATAAGGTGTTTATTATTTTCTATATTAACATGGAGCAGATCCTGCAAGTCTTCTAAATCTGTTATAGTAACATATGCCCTGAAATACAGTAAAAATGTTATTACACCAAATAAATGCAAGTGTGAAAATATAATTATTATTATGCTATATACCTCGCAAGTGTGTGAAGAGAAATTACTACATGTAGGTCATTCATAAAAAGAAGCTTGAGAAAACATATTACACTAATTTGCATGTATAGCATGCATTCAGCGGGAAATCAATGTGCTTGTTTTAATTCAAAGCTTTATATTGTATTGTGTTTACTGACCGCTTTGTTAGGCCATGGTAGGCCAAGGTGCCATTATGTCTGATGAAGTAAATTGCACACTTTAGCAAGTGTAACCTTGTTTTCAAAGCTGGCAAGGGAAGCAGTGTTTTATGAGAGCAAGGCCAGTATTTGCGGATAGGAATACTATCTTCCTTACAAGGCTGTTCAAGTGGTTCCTCAGAGAAAAGTTCAGGACACCGGCATGTTTCTGGTGAAACTAATTTATTGTCATCACAGCACCTTTTTTTGACAACTTGCAGCAGGCGAAATGTATATATCAGACCACAATTTGCATGTTTTAGTGCATTACTCCAAGTGACCATTTTTTTTGCGTGAGCCCTAGTTTGTTGAAAGGACAATAATAGTCTTTGATATTTTGCTTTGCTGCCTGCTAGTTTGCATCAAACACTGTTTGGACTTGGGCTTCTCTGCCTATTGTTTATGTTGTTTTTTTTTACACAACTTTAAAGAAATCTAAAAATCTAAAAGGTAAGTCACTTGCTGAAAGAACCTGGCACAGTCCGATTAAAAACATGTGGGCAGACGTTAAGTCTGGACCCCTGGCGGGACCATGTTAGACACCACTTCCCATTTTAGGAGACATCAGTACCTGTAACCCGCTCTTGAAGCAGATTGCGGACACCCAATGCCAATATTTTGGTTTTACGTAAGGGTTCACAGGTGTCCAGAAGAGCCCCCTCCCCCTCCCCCTCCTCCTGCAGCTAACGCGTAATGTTGGAGCAGTCGACATTAAGTGTTAAGAAAGGTCAGTGCGTTAAATTGGAAGGAGCTGTTTGGTTCTGAGTGCCTAAACTTATTTAATTTGAAAGGAAGAATGACATTTGAAAGGGAGAATAACTGCACTGCTGCAGTACATTTAACGTAAGAGTACCGGTACTATACTACAACGAACAGGTACTCTATAAAATTGTGTGTACTGCATTGCACTTCTAAATTTCCTTTTAAAGCACCAAGGATTGCCCAAAACGGTCAAAAATCGGTATAAAGCAAAACTTCAGCGACGGGAAGTACAGTTCTGTGTATACCCCAGTGTGGCCGCCACGAGTCCCACGGCTCCAGTGCCTGCGCCCAGTTCCAGCACCGAGCAGCCCTGCAAAACATGCCGGGAGCATGGGTCGTAGAAATCCTCAGTCTGCAAGAACTTGGCCAGAACAAGCGCTGCATCCCACACCACACAGCCGACGTCGCCCAGGCCGCGCTGCTCCAGGCGCAGCACCGAGCCGTTCTTCAACTCAAGCTCTCGTAAGAAGCCCTCCTGGCGCGCGCTCGCTGCCATGGAACGAGGCGGACGGCGTTCGGTCTAAAGTAATCCCATCACTTTACCCATGTCAGACTGTACTCGAGTGCGCATGCTTACAGACGCCGGTCTTGCCGCTGCCATGTTGGATGTGGGTAAACACGGCACCGTATTAAAAATCTAGAATGCTAACTCTGTGACAACAAAAGTGAGCGCTCCGGTCATTTCAGACTATATTTACCTTAATGGAAGCGGTGGCAATGAGGCAATCACAGCATCTCTTATGGAGCAATAATAGGAAACGGGTTCTTTATTTTAAAGTACAGTGATTTGTTAAAGCATATTTGAAACGTGATTTAAAAAATATAAGAGGTTGTATTTTCAGGTGTGGCGATGTTAGGCTGCCGAGGAATAATCTATAACGTTTGCCTGCTCGATCCCGAGAAGACAGGTACACTGGATATATTCCTTGCTCCGCCGTTAAGGCAATCTGGAGTTTTTTTTTCTCCAACAAAAACGTTAATATTTGATGTGATTCTTTCTAAAGTGTGTTTCTGTGCGGTTGGTACATATTTTGATCAATTTCATCCTATTTTCTCTCTGCCTTTCCCAAGCTGAATACTGTTTCCTAACAAAGGGGCTCCACTTGGTAAACGCGTATTTGGGTAAAAATAGGGCCTTGCTTTAATCTGCCCACTCTGTGACTCCTAGCTAGGGCTTCCGTTGGAGACAGGTTACTGACAACTAAGGCTTTCTTTCTTAGGTAAACAGAACCTTTGTGACATCCAGCGGAAGCGTCCCCACACAGAATGACTAATTAAAGATAGTGCATGTTTGGCTGGTTACGGTCTATGAACTCATGACCTCCAGGTAAATACCTAACCACCACTACTAATACCAGTAACTGCTATTCGGCTCTAGGGGATTCGCAAAGCTCATATATAACCTCAGGGGGAGGGTTGCTACTACTGGGCGGTAGAGGGCTATCACCCCTGGACACAACCCACCTTCTAGGGTATAAGTGATCATTTACTCGTGGCTCCAGCCCACCTATGGGCTCTAAATGCCTATCCACGCCGCGCCAGGAGGCGCATAAAGGGCGTCATCGCTGCAGGGAGCACCGAAACGCTACTCTGTGAGACCAGTTCACCGCTGCTGACCGCCAAAGGAGAAGGCTTAATCTTTACATCAGATCCACCGGCTGTAGAGACCCCCCACCGCCTACCTCCCGCCGTCCTGCTGTGTTTTACAATCTGCCAGCGGGACCGCCGAGTGGAGCGAGGCGAGGGGCTGCCTACAACTCCCGGCAGCCCTCGAGGTCTCCAGCCACACCCCCTCCACGCCGCGCCAGGAGGCGCATAAAGGGCATCATCGTTCCCTCTCGCGGGACGCTGGACGAAGCCTGGGCCAAGGGTAGGCCCGTCACAGACCGGAGGAGACCGGGCCGGGCGCACCCCCCAACATCCAAGCCAAGGTAAAATTCCGTGTAAAAGTCTGCTACGAAGTTATAGAGTGTTCAACCTCCATTTATGATATATTATCAATCCAAGATTTATACACCTTACTCTACACGGTCAAATAATATACAATGACAACAAGAGGCTCCAGAAGTAAAACCATTAAAAAAAAACATGACGACCACTGTCGGCCCCATTGAACAATTTCTCCAGAAAGTGAATGAAACTATAGATCAAACAGTATTGATGATCGATCGTCGTGTCTCATACGAGCTAGACCAAGCACGACGTTCATCTATGGGTATGCTGGCACAGGCCCAAACCCCAAACGCTGTACTTCAAAACAAGTCGACTTCGGAAACAAATGTTGAAATACACGCACTACCAAACACAGTCGACCTATCAGTAACCTCGCAACTGTCTAATTCACAATCCTCTCAGGATCTCGAACAGACTCCCGACATTTTTGCAAGTCTACAACCAACAAATAATGACTTAACACAGTCAGAATCCAGAGGTATAAGGGAAGGAGCAATCTCTAAAAAACAGATTCATACAGAATCACGTCCTAAGAGTCCAACACATATAATTGTCACAAACTCTGATTCTGAATTACTCCCTAGTCACCAAAACCAACAGAATATTGTTATCACAGAATCTACCAAGAACATTACTTCTGACGTGCTCATAGTCGAAGACCATGTGAACAGACCTAATACTAAACAGAATCGACAAGAAATGTTGGTTCCTCACCCGATAAAAAGCACAATTCACTCCAAGGTAGAAACATCTCTGTTAAAAGAAATCTTGGAAATAGTAAAACATCAACTACAACCCATACAAAAAAGTCTCGAAATAATACAAAAACAAATGGCTATATTAATTGCCACTGCCAAAACAACCACCAACCCAAGGAAAAATGACCTCTCTGCCTCTCAAGGCACTACCACCAACTTCGGAAAAACTAATGCTACCAATACATCGAAACAATCAGTGAACACACCGACTACCACAAATACCACAAACACCATAACCAAAAACACAAGAGAACCGGAAAATAAATCAACTAAACAAACTATTCCCTCGAAAACGAAGCCTAACCAAGACAATGTTAAAATCACTTCTGGTCTCCAAAACCAACCAGCTGCAAACCCTATTCCTACAAAAGCCATTCCGGTAACAACTCCTTCCATTCCACCCGCATCAAATACTCCCCGTCACGAACAAACACAGAGACAAACCAGTAAACCAGAACGACCTAACAAAAGATGGCCAAAAGTAGTAAATCTTCCACCGGAAGCAGCTCCTTTTGTAGCTATATTAACGGGTGTCCCAGAACTAAGTAGAGACACAGATGAACCTACCTGGTCCCTACTAAATAAAGCGCGATATTGGCTAAATATCAACAGGCCCAACCACCCTAATAACATCACCAGAATCACCACGGTAAGAAGGGTTTCTTGGATAGGCCACCAGCCAAAAACAATCCTTGGTGATTGTATAATAGTAAACTTCGAAAACCCACGAGCAGTGGACTACATCTGTTCCTGGGATACTCCAGAAAATAATGAAGGAATAAATGTTAAACGTTTATCCTTTTTTTACCCTCGACAAAATCATCGTTTCGAGGACCCTAACTGGCCATCAAATTGGTCCTGGAGTCAACCCGACCAAGGACCAAGAAACTGGAACCAGGGTGACACGGGTCAGGGAATCAACCAAAGGTACCACCCCCAGGGGGATTGGGGATACGAACACAGAGAACGTGGCGACTGGAATAATTTTGGCAGGAGACCATATCAACATCTGAACAGAGAACCCTGGACTGGAATTCCAACTTTCAATCATTACAGCTGCCTAGACATGGTCGACTGACCATCATCACAGCTTCACACTTCAAGTCATCTGCTTAAAACTAGAGTACCTTTACTCTCCCCAGCTAGTACCCCTAAGTTTAAGACGTTTGAAAAGGTTCAAAGCTCATCAAAACTTAGAATACACGACCGCACCTCAAAACCCGCAACTCAAAACGCAGACAGTCAGATTAAAGTTGGTTCTCATCATTCCAAACCCGTCTCTGGTCTACAGACAATGCCACTACCTGCCTCAAATAACCGACTGTCCGAGGCAGCTTTGAACATAGATCCTCCAAACTCAACGGCAGAAGAAGTACCTCTCGCCCTGCTGATCCAACCTGTTAACATCACAACTGACGCCGAGAGGAACATGTTATTCTGGAATGTGGCGGGTCTAGCAACTAAGCATCTGGAGAAAACTTTCCTGGACCTGGTCCACACAAATGACCTAATCCGTCTTCAGGAGACATGGTTGAACGATCCAGTCCACCTCGTGGGTTATAGAACATACTTCTCCCATGCAACAAAATCACATTCAGGGAGAAGCAAAGGGGGCCTAATTACATACATTTCCAACCTTTGGCCCTGTCAGGAAACAACGCCCATAGTACTCCATCAGAATTATCAAGTGATTAACATCAAAGTAACTAACCAAGTTATCTACACAGTAATAAACTTTTATAACAATATGAGCCCGACGGAACTAACCAAAGCTTTAAGCGAAATCAGCGATGTAACAAATGAGCAAAAAACCAAATATGCCAAAGTCACACACTCAATAATCTGGGGCGGAGACTTCAACCTACATATATGCAGCAAAAGCAACGCCCCCACATGCGGGATCACAGACGATCAGGATAATCTTCTAACTCACTTTTCTCACACGGAGGAAGGAAATAATATGCAGGCCATCATGTTCGAGCTAGATATAGGGTTCGCGAATACGATAATGACGCCGATAACCCAATTTACATCAACCTTTCACGGAAGAGGCGCTCAAACATTAATCGACTACATTCTAGTTTCCACTAATAACGCCACACGCATAAAGCACTTTGAAGTGAATAACAACGCACTCAGTGACCACTATCCACTCAAACTAACCTATCTAGAGCCTGATCACCACAAGAACCAAGCTAAGGACCATTTGGCTTTATTGCACCAAGAAACTCTCACATCAAACAGATTGAACGGCTTCACCCTAAAGTGGGGTAACCTAGACCAAGAAATAACCAACACAAGAATAATTAAAAAATGCAGGACTCACATCGATAATTGCCTAAACCCTACTGCAACTGCAGCTGAAATTCTGATCGGATACAATGCAATAGTGAAAACTATAGGAAACGAATTAACCAAACCCAGAAAACAAAACAACACACTAAGAAAAGGTTGGTTTAACACCCAGTGCACAAAAGCCTATTCGAACCTAAAGAAAGCCCTAGCAAAGAAAGATCGAAATAGAGAAGAGATAGTGCAACTAAGGAAATCATATGCGTATGCACTCAAACAAAGGAAAAAAGAGATACAATGCAACCTTTGGACTCAACTTCTAAATAGCAGTACTCAAAAAGACAGTCTAGCCTTTTGGAGAATAGTCAAGACCCCATTTTTAGCCGGAAACAACGAGGGTCCCTCCTTAGATGTTGCAATAAATGCGGAAGACTGGGTGCAGCATTTTTCAGGGGTTTTTGGAGAAGTTAAATCCGGAGACTCAGCCCCTCCACCTCTCCTCCCATTGGTGAAATACCCGATAGAAATACACTTCACCCTCAACGAAACAAAGAAAGCCATTAAGACAGCAAAAAACGGCAAAGCGCCAGGACCAGACTCCGTTCCCATGGACCCTTACAACCTCCTTCCTGATCTCTGGTCCCCTCTTTTAACCAAGGTTCTGAACGCAGCCAAGGAAATTAACCTCCCTAACTCCTGGTCAACATCAATCTTGGTCCCTATTTTCAAGAAAGGCAACAGAGACAGTCCTTCCTGTTATCGACCCATCTCGCTTCTGGACTCGGTTGGAAAGATGGCAGGGAGGATACTTCTTGATCGTCTCCAGGAGTGGTCTAAAGAACACAGGGTACTTTCAGATCTTCAATACGGGTTCAGGGCTGGCCTGAGTACCGTGGACCAAGTTCTGAATCTAACCTTACTGGCCGCAAAATACACAACAGTGAAAAAAGCTAGTCTACACATGGTCTACGTTGACCTTACGGCAGCGTTCGACTGTGTAGAACATTCCAAACTCTGGTTAATAATGCTGGAAATGGGGATTGAGCCTGCAATTGTAGACTTCTTACGCAAGTTATACTCTGGCGCTACGGGAAAGGTACGACATGGGCGGGAAGGTCAACTTACAGATAGCTTCCCAATACAGAAGGGGGTCAGGCAGGGGTGTGTGCTGGCCCCCTTCTTATTCACGCTTTACACTAATGGACTCGAAGCTGCAATGCTACAGGGAGCAAAAGATTTTCCAGCAGCGGGCCGGCGACCGATCCCAGCATTGCTATACGCCGATGATGCGGTGATCCTCGCCCGAACCCCGATCCAGCTACAGCAAGCCCTAAACAACTACTGCACTTTTATGACTAATCTTAACTTAAAAGTCAATATAAAAAAAAACCTATGTGAAAAAGGGAAAAAGGTGAAGACAATTTTTGTGGACAATCTGCCCCTTGAAAGAACTAAAACTTACCCATATCTCGGCATCACTATTGACGAAGAGTTCAAATGGAAAGAAGCAATCACCTCTCGTAAGTTATCACTCATAAGACCAGTGGGCGCTCTAAAAGCTTTTTCTCTTCGTCTAGGAAAAAGACCTCTGGCAGAGATGATAAAGATCTACAATGCAAAATGCGTCAGCACGGCTATCTTCGGAGCAGGAGTTTGGGGAACAACAAACGTAGTACAAATTCAGAAAATTGAAAATTCTTTCCTGAAATTCTTACTAGCTGTCCCAAAGAGCACGACTACCTTTGGCTGCCATTTAGAACTTGGAGTGGAACATATCTCAGATCTCATTAAGATCCAGCCCATAATGTTATGGCGCAGAATATGGGCCACGGACAAATGCCACCTCACAAGAGCAATCATTGAGGACTGTATGAAACTAGAGTATATGAAAAAGATAAAATGGTTATGCTACGTAAAATCTTTCCTTGCAGATATTGTTTTTTCGAGGTTCTTTGATGATCCGCAGTCAGTAACAGACATAGCGAAAAAAGAACTAAAAAAGCTATGCCTGTCCCACTTAACCCAATTACGGATGATGACAGAAATAGCTAAGCCATCAGTACAACACTGCCTAATGATACAAACGGCTCCATCTATACAACCGTATCTGCAGCACGACCTGACGCAATTTGAAAAACTACTTCTCACCCGTTTCAGGTTCAATCTTTTTCATATTATGGTTTCATTCCCTTCTCAGAATATCTGGACACACAATACAACAGCGTGCCCTTGTGACTTTATTTCCCCTCAGTCCACAATTCATGTTCTTTTCTTCTGTACATTTTATACGCCATTCCGTAAGAGGTGGATCCTACCAATCTTAAAAGTAATGAATGTCAGAAGATGCCGCCCAGCATACCTGGCGTTGCAGTTTTTGGAAAACAGCTTAGTGTCAAAATCCGTGGCACATTACCTTAGAATGTGCCTCATACATCGTACGAACTTATGAGAATTATAGAGCTGCCTTAATATGGACCTTAGTAAATGCTCTGTCCTTTATAAGAGACTAATTTTAACACATCATGAATTTTTAACGTTTTTAATGTTTTTTTACTGTGTATATTTGTACTTTTGTGGCTTTCATAATGAAAACCGAATAAAGTTGTTTTGAATTGAATTGACTATCAGTCTTGGCTCGCCAACCTTCGTAGCTCTAGCGGCTTACCACACTAGGTACAGCCCTCTAATAGATCATTCAAGCAAATGGCCACCCCAGGTACAACTCGCCCCTAGTTCAACAGAGAAAATTAAAGTCACCCCAAAACATAAACTTACTATTCATAAAACATCAACTCACTATTCAAATAATGGTCAATTATTTACCGTTAATCTTCATTACTCCGACTCAACGACCTCCCTTTCATAGTCATTAACATATGAAAGTAAGCTCTTCCCACCAGAAGAATCATGAAGTAGATCTGAAATACCTGTTTCACATACCGCTTGCTGACAATCACAGCTTAATACACCGTCTATAAATATTGTAATTATTATCCTCACTTCCTGTATTCTCCAAGTCTGACTGACGGTGAAGCCAACAGTCAGTGAGGGAGTGATGGGAAACTGGATTGTGACAGGGAGACCGTTGACTCGGGAGTAGTGAAGTTTACAGCTAAGTAACTGCCTATTACCTCCTCGTCCAACTTCTCTGTCACAGTTTACATATACACCAATACCCAAACATTTGAACGGCTTAAAGGAAATATTTCAGTCAAAATTATGCTACAAAATTAATTAATGGCTGTGACAAGAAAGCTGATTCACATCTCAACAATACTTCAGGGCTCCGAGAACAGAGGCTTCAAAAGTTATAGCAACATTCTTTCCCATATATAACCTGTAATGTTTCATAAAGGTTTTGGGAAAAGACCATGTAGCTGCTTTATATAGATCCCCCTGGAGGTCCCTTTGAAGGAACTCTCCAACCCCAGCTCCAACACCAATGACGTCCTACCCTCGCAAGACCTGTGCGAATCGCTGGCCACCTTCTTCCACCGCAAGATCGCAGACATCCACAACAGCTTCAACTCCACGACCGCCCGACAACCACCGAGACCTCCGCCCCCACGACCACCATCCGCACCAACCGCCTGCTCTCCTGGACTAACATTGACGACGACGACACCATCAAGACCATGAACACCATCCACTCCGGATCTCTGTGAGACCCATTCCCACACCACATCTTTAACAAAGCCGGCACAGCCATGGCACCCCATCTCCGGAAAGTCATCAACACCTCCTTCGAGACAGCAACCTTCCCAGAGAGCTGAAAGCATGCCGAGATCAACGCCTTACTCAAGAAACCCAAGGCGGACCTCAAGAACTTCCGGCCCATCTCCCTGCTCCTGTTTCTGGCAAAGGTCATCGAGAAGACAGTCAACGAGCAACTGACCCGCTACCTCGAGGAGAACAACATCCTTGACCCTTCCCAGTCCGCGTTCCGCAGCAACCATAGCACCAAGACTGCCCTCATCGCCGCCACCGATGACATCAAGTCCCTGCTGGACAATGGAGAAATGGCGGCCCTCATCCTCCTGGACCTGTCAGCCACCTTTTGACACGGTCTGCCACCAAACATGCCTCCACAACGCCGGGACCCAAGAGAAGGCCCTGGACTGGGCCACCTCCTTCTTCTCCGGCAGAACACAGAGTGTCCGCCTTCCCCCCTTCCGCTCCGAAGCCACCGAGATCATCTGCGGCGTACCCCAGGGCTCATCCCTCAGGCCAACTCTGTTTAACATCTACATGGCACCGCTCGCCCATGTCTCCTACTCCAATGACACCAAAGCTGATCCTCTCCCTCACCAAGGATCCTCACACCGCCAAAACGAACCTTCACAAAGGAATGAAGGCTGTCACTGAATGGATGATGAACAGCCGACTGAAGCTGAACTTAGACAAGACGGAGGTCCTCATCCTCGGATCCACCCCTTCTGCCTGGGACGACTCTAGGTGGCCGACCACACTAGGAACCGCTCCAAAACCCACCGACCATGCACGTAACCTAGGGTTCATCATCGACTCCACCCTCTCCATGACTAAACAGGTCAACGCCGTCTCCTCCTGCTTAAACACCCTCTGCATGCTCCGCAGGATCTACAAGTGGATCCCCACTGAAACGAGAAGAACGGTCACCCAGGCTCTCGTCAGCAGCAGATTGGACTACGGAAACGCCCTCTACGCAGGAGCCTCGGCCAAACTCCTGAGATGGCAACGGCGCCAACGCATCCAGAACGCCTCTACACGCCTGATCCTCGACATCCTTTGCCGCAGCCCTATTCCACCCCACCTGAGAGACCTGCACTGGCTCCTGGTCAACAAGAGGGTAACCTTCAAGCGCTTCACCCACGCACACATGGCACTCCACAACCCAGGATCAACGCACCTCAACAGATGACTCAGCTTCTACACCCCCACCCGCCAGCTCAGCTGCGCCGACCTCGCCACAGTCCCCCGCTTCTGAAGAGCGACCTCCGGCGGCAGATCTTTCTCCCACCTCGCCGCCAAGACCTGGAACACCCTCCCCATCCACCTACGGCAGACCCAAGACCTGCTGACCTTCAGAAAACTTCTCAAGACTTGGCCTTTCGAGCAGTAGGAGCATTCCCCACCCCAGCGCCTTGAGACCCTCACGGGTGAGTAGTGCGCTTTACAAATGATATGATTGATTGATTTGAATGCTGCTCAAGAAACTGCAATCCTTCTGAATGACCGTCCCTGAATAACATTAGAAAGAGTCTTACCTTTCAGCTAGTAGCCAAAATATAAGCCAATTTTAACCACTACTCAAGGTAGCATTGGACAATTTTAATCCCGGACAGGCAATGCGAAATGTAACCAACAATGCATCCACTTTCCTTAATCCAGCTGTTTTCTACATATAGACTGAAAGATATCTTCTCAAATCCAACGTCTAAAGCAACTGGCCCTTCCAAAAAGTCTGGAAAGAAATCAAAAACTGAAAGGACCAAATCTTTTGAACAATGAAATACTGACTAGACTTTAGGCACAAACTGTTGCCCCCGACTTTGAACCACGCTATCTGGTAAAATTCTCAAAAAAGGCTCCGAGCATAACAGTCCCCAATTCCCCTATCGATCTTGCCGATGTCACAGCCACCAGATAGAACACCTTCTGAGTCAGGAACTTCAATGGAACCTGATCCAAGGACTCAAATGTGGGGAACTGTTAAGCTTCCAACAGCAAAACACAAGGTGGAACAGGAGAGCTATACAATGGACCTTTAAGGAAAAACTCTTAAAGTCTAGCAGCCAAAGGTATCAGAGACTCACAATCCGGATTCCTGAATGCTCTAATGGCAGCCCTTTAGGCTTGCAAGGTGAAAATAACTAGGCCCAAGATGAACCTTTAACCCCTTCGCTGCGGGGGTTAATCCCCCGCTGTGCTGGGGGGGATGGGGTGGCGCGCACAG
Organism: Lissotriton vulgaris; assembly: GCF_964263255.1. Lineage (NCBI taxonomy): Eukaryota > Metazoa > Chordata > Amphibia > Caudata > Salamandridae > Lissotriton > Lissotriton vulgaris. The sequence goes on from NC_141697.1 coordinate 184,846,520, forward strand.
CACCCGCATGCTCATGACAAGCTGAGCTCGTCATGAGCTACGGCGCTCCTGTGCTCATGACGAGCTCAGCTCGTCACAGGTGTATTGCCTCCCGTGGAACGCTCAGCACAGCGGGGGAATTCTCCCCGCACCTGAGCGTTCCATGGGCCATGACAAGCTGAGCTCATCATGAGCACCGGAGCGACGTGGCTCATGACGAGCTCAGCTCGTCATGAGCATCCAAGAGGCTAAGAAATCTATAATCCCAACTTTGTCAACCAACCACCAATCCAATGATACCTTTTAAAATACTCCAAATACATGGAGAGTCACTCTTCAATGCCAAAAGGGTCAGGGCGGTTTGTGTTAGGGACAAACAGAGATTCCTTTTTGTGCAAACGTATAACATATCACCTCAAATATGCTTCCCTGGTCAAAACGGAAATGCACTAAAAGTTGATATACAGTGAGTAGCTTCAACACACTTAAAAACTATTTGACTCTGTTACATTGTTATGAAAGCATTCATATTTATATAAAATGATTAGAAACAGACTAATTTAAGTTCGACAACATGGAGAAGTCATTAAAAATTGCCTATCTTATGTGTTCCATTGATTTTTTTATCAACCAATTAAAATGTAACTCGGATTAAACCGAGATTGTGTTGCTTGGCCCAACATTGCCAGATTTATGAAGGACCTTTTGGCCAAAGGAAGCTTTCCTCCCTGACCCCATGTATGCCACTGTGAAGAACTTAGGAATTAAGTTTGATAGTGCCCTCTCTTTTCAACTACAGATACAAGCAGTGACTGGCTCCTGTTTTGTTGATGCTATGGTCCCTGAAAACTCTTCTGTCAGACGACACCAAGAGAACTGGGATCCAAGCTTTAATATCCGCCATACTGGACTACGAGAATGCATTATTTCTGAGTCTCCCAGAGTACCTTCTAGGCCGACTTCAGGTAGTGCAGAATACGGCAGCCCGTATCCTCCTCAATCTTGCCACGAGAACACAAACGTCCTCGCATTTGAAATCTCTGCATGGCTTCCAGTTAAAAAGTTTAAATCCCTGGTCTAAGTCCACAAAGCTCTGATCACTTTAGGAGCCAGGTATTTGAAAGAGAGGATTCATGACTATGTCCCTTCTAGAAACTTACCCTCCTCCTCCGAGCGACTGGCTAGTGTTCCCAAAATTTGTCCGGCCAGATCCGATGGCATGTCTTTTTCCTATCTTGGGCCAGTCACATGAAATAAACTCCCTCTGGAGCTACAAACGACAATGGAACTCTATTCTTTCATGAACAAACTAATAACATGGCCCTTCCAGCAGGCATAATAGGACATTCACTGTTGTAGGCTGCCTGATTTAGCACTGGGACACTCTTGAGGAGTTGCGTGCTATATAACTCTCACTAACATAACACGCTGGACCTCATTTTCACCTCCAGAAACATTGTCAAATACAGCCACAACACAGAACTCACATGGACTGATCACTCCATCGTCCGCTTCAGCATCTCCATACCATGACTGCCACGCACAAGACAAGCAGCGTCCTTCCCACCGTATGAGGAACAAGATCTTACAGACCAGATGGAACAGCGAGTGAAGAACTTCAAAGCATGGATCTCCAATTGCGATGAAAGCATCATTCCCACCAAGAGCAACATCCAGAGAAAATCCTCCAAATAGGCCAGCTGGTACGTCAAAGTACTCAAAACAGCTAAACGAGACAGCAAACAGCTGGAGAGGAGATGGCGCTCCAAAAAGACACATCCAACAGGGAATACGTGAAGACCTCCCTCAACCTCCATCACCACCTCCTGAGGGCAACAAAGAAGACAACCCTAGCCGCACACATGGATACCAGCACCAACACCACCAAGAAACTTTTCAACATCGTTAAGGAATTCTCCAACCTGCCTGCCAGCAAAACCACCCTCACAGGAACTGTGACAACCTCGCCGACTTCTTCCACAAAAAGATCGCAACCATCATGTTGAATAATAGAGATTTCTATCTAAAGATTAAACAAACTCCTTTGGCTAGAATTTCGAAAACGATTCAAATACTATCCCATAAAGCATTTCTAGAAGGAGACATTACATCGAAAGAATATGACTTTCTAAATATTAATAAAGGTAAAACGGCTTGTATTTATGGTCTGCCTAAAGTACATAAAAATGTTAACGATCCTCCATATAGACCAATAGTATCTATTATAGGTACTGTGACTGAACCTCTGTCAAAATGTATTGCCCATTACTTATGTCCACATATTCCTAGGATTACTTCTTACGTAAAAGATACGAGAGACATGATTAATAAGATTGAAGATTTAGCATTTAATCTACAAAAAGATATCATGGTGACTCTAGACATTGAGTCTCTTTATAGTAATATCCCTCAGAATGAGGCAATGGAAGCCATGGACTGGTTCATCGATGAGTTTCAGATTCCATGTCCAAAAAGCTTTATTTTGGCATGCCTAAAGATAGTTTTATCTGAGAATATTTTTGAATTCAGTGAGGTTTTATACTGTCAGATCAAGGGCGTATGCATGGGTGCCTCAGTGGCACCATCTTTAGCAAATATATATATGGGAGCTTTTGAAAAAAAGTTCATATATAATTAAATCGCACCTTTTTTCGAGTCTGTTTCCCATTGGTCCAGATATATAGGTGATATTTTCTTTATCTGGACCAATGGGGACGAAACTCTGTCTGAATTCCTTGAATGGCTTAATTTCATAGATGAGAACCTAAGATTTACAGCCCATAGAAATACGGACAGTGTTGAATTCTTGGATATTATCATAAAAAATCAGGAAAATGTATTGAAAGTCGATCTTGTTGTGAAACCCACAGCCAGAAATAAATGTTTGCACTTCAGTAGTTTTCATCCTCGGAACCAGAGACAAAGTATCCCATTTGGCAATTTTTGAGGGTACGAAGAAACTGCTCAAGTATCAAAGATTTCGATAGACAAGCAGCAATTGTGAGAAAAAAGCTTCTGGAAAGAGGATACTCACACCGGCTGGTGCGGGACTCCTACAAACGTGTGCGTTTTTTTGATCGAGATCACCTTTTGCGTACAAATACACAAAAGGAGTCTGAAATGAGTGATAAGCAACTGGTCTGTGTCACACGGCATTCCACTGTGGACTCAAAAGTAAAACAAATCATAAACGCAAATTGGCATATCCTGAATAGTAATCCTAGCCAAGGACCTAAACTGGTCAAACCTTTGTTCGCCCACCGGCGGAACAAAAATATTAAAGATTTGATTGTCCACTCACGATTTGAAAAGGGAACCAAAGATTTGACCTTGACTCAAAAATCCATTGATGGTAATAGACCCATTAGGGGTACAGTGAAATGTTCTTTATGTAAGTCATGTGACTTGATAATTGAAGGTGAAACTTGGGTCCACAATGGTTTTAATATTAAAGCATCAAATTTGTGGAACTGCAAGACTCAGAATATTATTTACCTTATCCTCTGCCCTTGCCAGATAGAGTATGTGGGAGAAACTGCAAGGGCTATTCAAACGAGAATAACTGAACATCGATCCGCAATTCGAACTGCAAAATTAATTGCCCCTTTAGTGAAACATTTTATTGAACAAAAACATACTCCTGAAGATATTAGATGGAGAATTCTGGAGAAAATTAATACCCCAGAAAATAAAGGTGGTTAGAAAATACGCAAAAAACGTGAAGGTTTTTAGATTTTTTCTCTGGGCACTTTCAAAAAAGGTTTAAACTGTGATATACCGTGGGAGAATGCTGTAATGTAATACTGTCCTTATGTGAGTTTTCTATCACTTCTATATGATGGTGATGATTATTGCACTATACTCGATTAAATGTTTCACCCCTTTTTTCAACAGGAATCCATTCCTTTTCCTGTAGTTTTATTCACAGAAATTGGTTCCATGGTTTAATTATTTTTCAATAAGAATGCACTTTTTCCTTGCATTCACATATATTGTGAACATTTGTGATTTAAATATTAATAGTTTTCTTAACCAAGAATCACATACAAAATAGATACTCAAAGGAAGAGTCCTTCCTCTATGTTTCAGATTATCGGTCATCGGCGGAGGGCTAGCTTTTAAACTATAGATAAAAAATGTAGACGTAGATATATCACGCCATGTACACTATTTTTTTTTCTCTTCGGTTGAAATATTACAGTAATATACCGCATATATTGAATGTTTTAAGAATTATTTATCGATCTTAAAACTAGATTATTATTTTACTTGGATTTAAAAGGGATAATTTATCCATTAAGTATTGTTGACCCACATGTGAGGAACATGTTCCAATAATATGCCAATTAATAATGTACATGAACACCTTTAAGATATTAATCCATGATAGCGAACCGTATTCGGATGCGCATCCATCATTCCACTAAACATCGATAGTCTCTCTTTGCTGTCTACTGCAGCCACACGATGAGCGATAAATATTATCAGAATTAGACTTTAAAAATCGTATGTATCCAGTTCCCTATACAGATTACGTGACTAATTAATTACAGATTTTATAAAGTAAGTTTGGCAAACACATAGTATCGAACAAATACTCTATTAGGTTAGGTTACGTTGAAGTCTTTGCCAGAAGAAGGTCACATGACGGTATCGTCGGTGTCAGGGGGTTCCCTGCTCAGCCCCGGCAGGGCTAACCGATTGTCCGTCTCCTCAACAGGCGGATTACTACGGGCCCTTTAAGGATAGCCTTTGTGTTCGTGACGAAGGCCTCGCATCTGGACCACCTGACTTTTTGGGCCTATCAGGAGAGGCCTCTCACCATATGAGGGGAGACCCGGAAGACGCCGTGTCTCCGTCGGGGGAGGAAGAAGTGAGACGCCAGGAGAACCACGCGACAGGGAAGGCAGAAAGCACTGTGGAGACGAAGTCCTTGGAAAGAGACGACACCAGGAGCAGAGAAGGTGCCGGGCTGGTGACCGAGGAGAAGCGGACGGAGGCAGCTGTAAAGCCAGGAGGCCAACGACACCGCGTTTCGCCCAGCCACGCGAAGGAGGACGCGTGGCTTTCCCAGGTGCGTGCTCGTTTGGGTTCTTTGTTGCACTTTAAGAAGGGAGGGACCGGATAGGAGACTGTAGAAGCACCGGGGCACCTCGTTTAGCAAAGCCGTGTACAACTCACTGAATGTGGTGGTGGTTCTTGCTTATTCCCTCACTCCCTCCCTATTCCAAGAGTCTTTAGAAAGTGTACAATACCCTAAAAGCCACGTTCTTTTCTTTTCCTTCCATGTGCTGGAGTGTCCCGGACCCCGACCCAGGAAGTGCCCCGAAGACCACAATCCTGCCAGCGGTCATTTGTTAACGTGTCTGACCTAAAACTTTCCTTTTTGTGTTCAACAGACTGTAACCCGCAATAAAACAAATAGAAACAGTCGCCCTCTAGTCTTGGCTCCTTCCCTTCTTGTAACCGAAAGGTGACAGTCGGGTTCACCATAGAGTATATAAATTTCCATAGAACAAACCTGCCCGTTTCACATCCTAAAAACGCCGACTACCATTTTCTGCGGGAACTTACACGATATTTATGAATCATATCAGATACGTGTTTTAGGATCAGTTTACTGCGTAGAGCACTTCCAAATTTGCCCTGGGTCAAAAATTAAATACTAAATGTAACATTTCTTACTCTTAGATTACATTGAGGTAAAGTTATCGAGTAAGACGGGCGGATTCATATCTGAACACGCTGATTGCCATTTCTCGTGGGGGCTATTTTAAAGAATTGACAACTCCACCAGGTAAAGACATTTTGAATCAATAATACTCCCATTTTGGAGACACAACACAAGTGAATAACACTCCCGGCTTTAGACATGTTACTAAATGCAGTACCTTTTGTCTCTAGACTGCATTCTACCATAGATGCTCACCGATTTGATGTTTCCCTGCTATTTTTGTAGACTGTAGACATTATCTGACGGGCTTCATTCTAGTCGTAAGAGACTAAAGGTAACTTCATTGCACCTAATAGTGCATTTTAGAATCACCAATTATATCGCTTTTCAACCAGAATAGCAATTGAAGTTTTATTTTTCCTCTCTCCCTTCCGCCCTCCCATTCATCCTCTCACTCCTCCCCCTGTACTATACCCTAGTCCTCCTTTTTCGTCCAGTCTGTCACCATCGTGAAGCGACTTGGAGTGAACTCTTGTTTTCATTTCTAACTAAAGACGCTGGACATTGTTCTACATGTCCATTCCCTTGTGGATGAATATTAAGGTAAAATAGGAGGCGAGTTTTGAAATATTTAAAGATTGTTTTGCATATGATTTATGGAATCACATAAATTATAGATTTCCTTTGTTTTGAAAGCTGTAGCGGCATCCTTTTACATCCCGGGAAACAAGAGACACCTGTTTAAGTTTTGGTTGACTACCTTCAAGCCTATGATATCTCGCAACTTTTATTAAGAACTAATAGGTAATAATTATCTTGTCTCATTAGCTATGAGGCTAAGCTCTGAGACACAGGGGTTTCTAGTTAGAATGTTATCCATTTAACAACTTATCTTCTTTAATCTCCTGTAGATCTTCATGCAAACGCAATTATACGTCGCAATTGCTGTCTTATATTAGTAGAAAACCTTGGGATTAAAAACTTTTGGATTCACAAAAGCTCTACAGGTACATATAAAATATTTGTATTATCCATAAGATGAGATAAGTTGTGCCGATAATTCCCATAATTATACTCTGTACAGCAAGACAGTATGCTGGTTACTCCATTTAGGGTCTCTATATTAAATTGGATATTGTATCTGACTCCTATTTAAATCCTGCTGGTTGTCATACCTTGACCAGACGTTATATAGATAAGAATGTTTTTAATACAGTAGATGCTAGATATGTGTTCATAAATAGATACATACGCCTTGAAAGGACATACTGTGGTAACCTCGGCCCCAAGACATACATCGAATATGCATAGGCTGGAAATGTATTACATTCTTTTTTGATGTTTTAAATATACAACATGAGACATGATTATTTAAAGAAAGAAACCTTTAATTTTGAAAGTTGATGAGCGCTATGTATGAGTACTTGACCAATAATATATTAGTTGGCACATGTGAAGAACCAATGTTGTATTAGGATGTAACAGAGGTTTAAGATTGTAATTTTTAAAAAGTGATTAACTCATAAATGTACAAAATTCAATTTTTTGGGACTTTAATATTTAAATTATATGTATTATTTTTTATCTACAGAATATATTGTGGCTATTCCAGAAGAAGGCGTTAATACGCCGAAACGCGCGTCGAGACAGAACTGAAGGATTTTGCGGCTTTTAAAGTTTTTGATATAAAATTGAATGTTCTTGTTATTTTTCTTTTTTAATGTGTAATATTGTATGTATTGTGTAAATCCCGTTTTTGGGACTTTTTACCCATTATTAAAAACTGTGTACTTTTTTGAATCATTGGTTGTTTACACTTCACTTTTTATAATATGCCACATTTAAAAATTGTTTATTGGTATTCGAATCTGAGATTGCCTAGGAGTGATACTTTTCAAGCGAAGAATGCAACCATATACAGAAACTTTGAACCTCAACCCCACACCTATGGACTTCCTCAACAGATATGCCACTACCGCAACCGACGTACCACATACTCACTACCTGGAACCTCCTCTCCACTAAGCATGGGTGAATTTTGCGAATCTCGCGTTCGCGAATTTTGCGGATTTGCGAACTCGCAATCCGCAAAATCCGCGAATTCTTGCGAATTTGCGGATTTTTTTTTTTGTGTTCGCAAGGATTTCTGCCAGTTCGCGAGGGGTTCGTACCAGTTCGCAATTGCGAACTTACATTTCGTCGCGCAACGGTCGCGAATTATGTTGTTTCTACGTCTGGTTCATCATCACGGGTTCCCAGCACCCTCTGTTTCACCACTGCAACCCTCTGTTACATCAATGCCACCCTCTGGTTCATCATTACTGTAGATTATGGGGGGGGGAAAGCAAGCACACCAGCCCTGCTTCAACTGAGATGAATTAATTTGGGGTTAGTTTATTAATGTGTCACTGTTTTAAAATTCCAGTCTGGCACCTGCTTCCTTATCTGTAATTTTGCTTTCTGTTGCAGTGCATTTTTTTTCCCCAGGACCTTCTTTGTGGCCTACTTGTAGCTATTGTATGAGCCTGCTGTGAGGGTCAGAGCAGGGTCATACAATTGTTGCAACTAGCAACTGAATTCTGGAGGGGCCCCAGTCAGGAAGCACTACCGGGAATTGTTACTAATGAGGAGTTTGAACTCTTGCCCCTGCCGAGTGCTTTCAGTTTTGAAAAACTCGTTTTTCTGCAATTTCGCGGGGTTCGCGGGGTGCGAACACGCGCGAGATCGGATTCGGAAGCCGCAAATTCGTGCGAATATGCAATTTGTTTTTTTTGCGGCGTGTTAGTTGGCAAGGTTTTGTGCGTTTTTGCGAGCCGCTCGTAGCGCAAGACGCGAAGTTACCCTCGCGGTCGTTCAAGGGCGCAGCCATCTTGTTTGCCTGACGTATTTCCGTTTCCGGGCGCGAAGTGTAATCTCGCAAAGTCCGCGGCTTGCCAGTACAGTCTCGCGCGTGTTCGCAAGGAAAATCTTGCGCGAACTTACCCGCGCGGTCGTGAACGGGCGCGGCCATCTTGTTTCTCATTCATTGCTATGGTTCTGGGCATGGTCTTTGTATCCTCTTTCAATCTCTGCCATCCTTTGCTTGTTTGAAGTTTTTTTTGATCTATTTTACTTATTATCTATCCCTCTATTTTTCTAGCCCTATATTTTTGTGTTTACTGCTACTTTTGGTTAATTTTAAACTACTTCTGTAAACTCTTTTCTTTTCTTCTCTTCCCTATTCTATTTTCTTTATTCCTTTCCGCCCAGACCATGGTGAAGGGAGCCGGGAAGCATCCCGAGAAGGGGAAGGGTCCCGCACCCCGTGTCCGGCTCCCGTGCGGGCGTTTGAGGGGGGAGCTAGTGATGCCACGGGAGATCTTTACCCCGGAGGAGGTGGCCCAACTCATTTTTTATGTTCAGCGCCGCCTCCCCAGGACCATCATGGGAGGCGGCAAGATCAGTGCCGGGTACGGGGCCCGGGAGCGCCGGAAGCGGTGGGAGAAGGTGTGCCAGGCCATTTACCACCACTCTCGTGTCTGGCGCACCTACAACCAGGCCACCCACCGCTGGACGGATGTCCTGACCCGTGAGCGAGATCTGCTCGACCTCCTTGGCCTTGAGATCCCCGGGCTTGGTGAGTAGTAGTAGCTATGTCTTTACTACTATGTTTTCTCCTGCTGTGTTATTATATTGCAAATTTTTGTTTTTTACCAAGAGCAATAATGCTGCTCATTACATTGTAGGTAAATTTTATTTCAAAATCTTCTGTGCATTTCAGGTACACTGCTCTTCTTCTCACTAGTGTTGCTACTATGCTTATTTGTTTTAGATTTTGTGTTCATTTCATTGGCCTGTGAAATTATGTATGAGTGTAGTTGAAAGAACTGCGTAATGCTACACACTAAGGTTCAGATTTTTAATTACCGGCGCATCCCTGCAAAGTTGCAGGGATGCGCCAGTAATTGTGCGTCACACCACCATCACCCATGGTGCGCCGTATTTACAATGCGGCGCGCCATGGGCCCAAAACGTCACCAAAGCGTTACGCATCTGTGCCGTAAAGGCGGCGCATTTCTGGAGTTGCGTCGCAACGATGGTGCAGCTCCATCAATGCTCTGGGGTGCCCTATCTCCCCAATGCTGCGTCAAGCCGTACGTCTGCTTCAAGCAGGCGCAGGGTTTGAGTCACGCATCATTGTCCTCAAAGTGACTGATTGAAATCTTGTAGATTTCCCTCAGCCAGTTTTAGGATGCGTTCCTGCGCAGGAACGCCCTCCCTTGCGCCGGAACACCCCTATTGGCGCAGGGCTTTACAACGTGATGCATCTCCCAGATGCGTCACGTTAATATACGCCGCACCATTGCGCCTCTTTTGTGCTGTCGCTGCGTCACAAAAGTCACGCAACAATGGAGCAAAAGAGCCGGAAGGGCCTTCTAAATCAGCCCCTACAGACTCAAGTCCAGTCCTTCCTTTGTACACATGGCGATAAGAAGAAATAGTGGTGGTGGATTAATAGTTTGAGTATTTTAATGACTGGTGAATGTAGTAGGAAACTTTAGTGTTGTCGCTGATCTTCAATCACGATGGACTTTGGCTGTCACTTTGCGTGCTGCGGACTGCTGCCTGCCAATCCTAGGCAAACCTTTTTAGTACTTTGTTTAGTGAGTTACATAGGGTAGTTTCCAATTTGACGGTCCTCAAATCAAGCAATACTAAAGTAATGACGTAGTCGACCACATGAGATTGGTCAATAATATATCCCGTGGAGTCGTTCCCTATTTGCTATTTCGCAAAAATATTTTGTTACTTTGTTAGTTCTTTTTTAAATGTTTGATTTGGTTGAGAAATATCATCCATGTTTTCTGTTTTTCTTTCTTTCATGTTGTACATCAGCTTCCCCCAGGGGCAAGAGGAGGACACAGGAGGAGGAGGAGGAGGAGGAGGGTGCTGTTGTCGATGCAGGCCAGGACCGGGCAGTCGAGGGCTCCTTTGCTGGCCCCAGTAAGTTTTAATTTTAATATAGAGTACTTATTTTTTCCTAGCGTTCCTCATTCGATTTTTTCTAAATCGTCTTTGATCTTCTTGTAGACAGGATCTAAATTCTTATCCTGCCTCGACTATGACTCCGTGCGGTATTACTAGATTATTCTTATTAGTCTGTCTGTGTAGCTAACTAAGATTGCACATTTGGCATTTCCATTGGACTCCCATTCTAGTCAGCAATAGCTCTATGCACTGAGTGTAGTCCTCTGGGATTGTCCATAATGTCTTTTCAAGTATTCTAAATGTTTATGCTTTGACCATTGCCAACAATAAAAAGGTGAATGACCACCACCAAGAAATAATAAGATACTACTTTACTTTTGGTTTGGATAGGAGGACAATCCATTCTACTACTGTTGCAGGGACAAATCTGCACAAACAGAACTATGGACACTAAATAATGCATCGCTTAGCTTATCAATTATAATAGGTGCTGTAATTGTTAGACTTTCCACATACCTCAGTGATAACAGACTTTGTAGTTGAACCCCCAATCTCCTTACTGACTAGATAGTGTGGCAGAGTCATTTAGCTCCCAAAGTCACCGATGGCAGAGGCACGGACTCATGCTTGCAAAAATTCGAAAACCTTTAGCTCATCCACTCTAGTCTGGAGGACCAAAAACCACAGAGTCTATTTAAGTTTAAAAGCTTTATTAAAAGTAAACACATTTATTAAATTCAAGTTTGTCATAAAAGTGAACGTGTAACTGAAAATGGAAAAGTGCTTAGTGCTGACGATTAATTGGACACATTTCTTGTGGTCGAGCCGAGCTCTCACCTGGTTTGAACTTGATCCTGCTCGTGTTCTTAGAAGTCAAGGTTCTGTCTGTTAGGAGAAAAAGTGGTGCGTGTTAAAAAGTAAAAAGCAAACATTCATCAGTTGTGCCAAAAAGTGCAGCAAGACAACAGCCTTCCCTGGAAAAAGGGACATTTTTACTCTAGAGTACACAGTCAAAAATTATTAAATTGTACACTTTTTTTCACATTTCTTTCTTCCTCCTAGACCAAATATTATATAGTAGTGAGTGGTGTATTCTAACATTATTAAATGTACTTTGTAGGTGGAACATCTGGAGACGGGGCCAGCGCGGAGGTGGTGGTGGCATTGGACGAGGAGGACAACTCTGGGGAGGAGGCGGTGCAAGTGCCGGACAAGGACATGCCTGTGAGGGTTCACACGGTGGTGGCGGGCAGAGGTAAGCTATACATTCCTTAGTCATTGGGATTGAAGACTGCAGAGTGTGCTTTCTGCACGGGTGTATTATAAAAAAAGCAGGTAGTAGCCTCCTCTAAATGTACTTCGACTTAGCTGTGAAGTTTTTGGCGAGAAGAATCCCAATCAGATCTGAGGTGAACTTGATGGATGGGATGAATGAAAAGCGAAAGAAGGGTGTAAGTGTGGAAGCACGAGAAATGTAATGATGACTGGCAAAGAAGAATGATATGTGTTTGCTTGGTCCCCGAGGTGGCTGGGAAGGTAAGAAAATGGTATGGTGCATGGCTGGGTGAATGATGAAGCAAGGATGGGTGGAAGGAGAACAGCCTGGGTGGGTGAGACAGAAACTGTATGTGTGCAATATACTTTGAATGGATGGATGCCTGGATCATTCATGGTACTATCTGACTCTTAGATAGCATATGTGAATCTAGAGAGAGTAGACGGTCACTGGATGAACTAAGTGTTACTTTGAAGAGCATGTAACACCGCACCCGCACGTCCGTTCCAGTGTAGGAAAGGGAAGGAAAAGAAGTTGTAACGTTGTCCAAAGACTACCATGAATAGTAGCAGTAGTTTGTATTGCAACTGCAAGCACAGCATATATCCAGTTATTACGGTGGACACTCCCTACCTCCCTTAATAACTTTAGTTTAGTAGTAGTACGTCATTCATGTGTGGGGGTATCACTGTTCACTCAATAATAAGCAAAGCACCTAAAGTCATCCCATATGTCATCAAATACATCCCATGTGAAGTGATAGATAATCAGATAATTTAGCTTCTTCATTTTCCTTTTCTAATACTCATTTGCACTGTAGGGTGAAAGCTAAATTAATTAAGCAGTAGCCCTTTTAACAGAGTATTCTCAGTGCCACCCGTAATAGAAAAGTAAGAGCTTCACCACCTGCATGTACTGGACCGGTACAGTAACGCAAGTCTGTCTCACTCACCATGGTGTGCGTCTGTTTTTCTCGGGTGCAAGTTCACTGCGCTGGCATTATGCCGGCTTGCATAAGATAACGTACCAATTTTCCTAAACAAGAGAGAAGAAGAAGAATAAGAGTGGTGTACTGTCATAGTCGACTGTAATAGAAGTCCATAGTGCTCGTAGAATTTGTTCCTTAACCTCCCACTAATGTTAGAGCAAGGATGAAGAAGTCGGAGGTTACATAGATACTGTCCTCAATAGTTATGCACTGTGCTTTCAATTTGCTACTTGTACTGTGACAACTTTCTGCTCAATCATTTTGTGTTAATCTTAAGGAGCATTGGTTACAGACTATGTCTTTCTTTTTTCATGTAGTTGCTCCTTCCAAATCCAAGACACCATCAAGGAGGAAGGAGCTGGCTCGAATGGCCCGGCAACGGAGGCTGGATGCCACTGTTGCTGAATATCGGCGGCTGGTGGCCCTGGAGGAGGAGGAGACGCAGTCTGGTACAACAACAACGTCCACTGGGACAGCTGCATCCTCCTCCGTGCGTGCTGCCAGCCAGCGCAGTGCTCCAGCGGTACGGAGCCGGGCTACCAAAGCCAAACGCCACTGCCCAGCAGCAAAGAAAGCAGCTGCCCCTCACAGGATTTGCAAGGCACACCGGCGCCGCTTATCCCTCAGACTGTCCTACCTGGAGCAGGAGGTCCATAATTATAAGAACGTGGTGGAGGGCCTCCGCTTCGAACTTGCCACCCTCTGCAAGGAGCATGATGCCCTGGCTGCTAATTCCAACAGCACCCTGCCATAGTGTCCCTTGCCCCTTTTTTAGAGACTTTTGGGGGGTGGGAATTGGGAGTTGTGATTTTTGGGGACTTTTGAAGGACAATCGTTGGGGTTAGGGAGGGTCTTGCGGGAGATTCTTTTGTTAGGGCTATAAAAATATACTTTTTGAAACTTTATCTGACCATACCTGTTTTTTACTGCTTTTGAGTCTGGTGGGTGGGGGTTTAACATAACAGTAAGTTTGTTTTCCTGAATAGTCCTAGGACTTTAGTAGTACTACCGTCAATCAAATCTCTCGTCTCTCCTAATACTCCATTATACTACCTCCAACCAAACGCCTATCTTACCTGTAATTTCTGTTTGCAAGTAGGGCTAGGCCCAGGGCTGGCTCCACGGGAAACAGCAAATGAGGTTGGCAATCCTGGGCGGATAAAATTTCCTCATAGCGGTGGTACTAGTGGTGTGACACAGTGGCAGTTGCTTGCCTACGAAAAAAAAGAAAATGAAATCTGGTTTGTCCTCCTGAGCAATACAAAGGTACAATACAGAATATAGCAGGTGACAGAAGTACACTAGAACAGTGCCACATTGTAGCCTAACAACTGTTAAAGTATAACTAATTCGGTTGAAGTTCTTTGACATTAGCCATGGGTCTTTGTCAAGCAGAGTAAGAATATATCCTCGGATTTCTTCACCAGCCTGTTGCTATCACCTTATCCTCCCCAGCAAGTGTGTGGATTTATTGCTGTAATTTAGTCACACATCAATCAAAACCACACAGCCCGGGGAAGAGGGTTAGGGTTTGAAAAATGGATGGGTACAGGGGTTTTTGGGAAAGGTTTTGGGAGACAAGAAAAAGTAGCACAGCATGGACAAACAAATGTGAACATAAACAAATCTTTGGGTACAAACCTATCCATCAATCTTTGAAAGTGCATACACTACTGCATGCATGTCAGTTAAAAGTAAGTAGTACTTTCGACAACTGTGGAAGAAAGAATGCGACAGTACAGGGCGTGGGTGGAAATATTGATAACTATATTCAACATAAGGTCTCTGTAGCCAGATACCTGAGAGCCTTGCTGGTCACTATAAATCCATTCACAACAACACTCAATGGGGTTGGTCTGGAAGGTATAGTAGATAGAAAAGGAGAAATTGCTTTTTTTCTAGGTGTCCCCTCACTCACCAGGGTTGCCCCTTGGTGACATGCTTCATCATTGGGGCCATCCCAGTCCTCTACGGGCTGGGGCGTGCTGCGACTTGCGAATTACGTAGGAGCACTTACACATGACTATGTGTGGTGCAGATGTGATAGTGGAGTGGACTAAGTGATGTGTTAAGGGATCAATTTAGAAGCAGAGAGAGATCCAAGAAATGCAGTCACAGTCAGAGAAAAAGGCAAGGGATACTGTATCTATGTGGTTGTAGTGGTCCTGTTGGAAGTGGTAAGTAAGTTGCCTGCAGAAAAAAAATCCTCCTATTAGCGGCACTCCTCCATTGCAGCCGACGCTTCGACAATCGATGTTGGTCACCAGAAGACACCCTGTAAAAAAAAGCACAGCATAGACAAACAATGGAACATAAACAATTCTTTGGGTACAAACCTATCCATCAATCTTTGAAAGTGCATACACTACTGCATGCATGTCAGTGAAAAGTAAGTAGTACATTCGACAACTGTGGAAGAAAGAATGCGACAGTACAGGGCCTGTGTGGAATTATTGATAACGATATTCAACATAAGGTCTCTGTACTTAGCCAGATACCCGAGAGCCTTGCTGGTCACTATAAATCCATTCACAACAACACTCAGTGGGGTTGGTCTGGAAGGTATAGTAGATAGAAAAGGAGAAATTGCTTGTTTTCTAGGTGTCCCCTCACTCACCAGGGTTGCCCCTTGGTGACATGCTTCATCATTGGGGCCATCCCAGTCCTCTACGGCCTGGGGCGTGCTGCGACTTGCGAATTACGTAGGAGCACTTACAAATGACTATGTGTGGTGCAGATGTGATAGTGGAGTGGACTAAGTGATGTGTTAAGGGATCAATTTAGAAGCAGAGAGAGATCCAAGAAATGCAGTCACAGTCAGAGAAAAAGGCAAGGGATACTGTATCTATGTGGTTGTAGTGGTCCTGTTGGAAGTGGTAAGTAAGTTGCCTGCAGAAAAAAAATCCTCCTATTAGCGGCACTCCTCCATTGCAGCCGACGCTTCGTCCATCGATGTTGGTCACCAGAAGACACCCTGTAAAAAAAAGCACAGCATAGACAAACAATGGAACATAAACAATTCTTTGGGTACAAACCTATCCATCAATCTTTGAAAGTGCATGCACTACTGCATGCATGTCAGTGAAAAGTAAGTAGTACATTCGACAACTGTGGAAGAAAGAATGCGACAGTACAGGGCCTGTGTGGAATTATTGATAACGATATTCAACATAAGGTCTCTGTACTTAGCCAGATACCCGAGAGCCTTGCTGGTCACTATAAATCCATTCACAACAACACTCAGTGGGGTTGGTCTGGAAGGTATAGTAGATAGAAAAGGAGAAATTGCTTGTTTTCTAGGTGTCCCCTCACTCACCAGGGTTGCCCCTTGGTGACATGCTTCATCATTGGGGCCATCCCAGTCCTCTACGGCCTGGGGCGTGCTGCGACTTGCGAATTACGTAGGAGCACTTACAAATGACTATGTGTGGTGCAGATGTGATAGTGGAGTGGACTAAGTGATGTGTTAAGGGATCAATTTAGAAGCAGAGAGAGATCCAAGAAATGCAGTCACAGTCAGAGAAAAAGGCAAGGGATACTGTATCTATGTGGTTGTAGTGGTCCTGTTGGAAGTGGTAAGTAAGTTGCCTGCAGAAAAAAAATCCTCCTATTAGCGGCACTCCTCCATTGCAGCCTACGCTTCGTCCATCGATGTTGGTCACCAGAAGACACCCTGTCCACCGCCTGCCTGATGCTGAATTGTGGCTCGCTACTGTGAAGCCTGACTCCATCCTTTTTTCCCCATTGCAGAGACTGAAATCCGGCCTGTAATTATTCAACGAAAAACAGGAAGTGATATAATATTACAACACCACTGATAAATAAATATAAGGTATGTAGGCTGTGGAGTGCAAAAAGTCACAATTTGATTTTCCTAGTAGACAGTACAATATTTTTGAAAGTGCGTACTCTGAGTCACCTTTTGAAGGATAAATAAGTATGGGCAAATTAATGTAGCGGATCTTGCCCCTCAAGCTAGGTGTACTGTAAACTGTGTTTTAGAACAAAATTAGATCTTCCTAGCAGTGCTCCCACCCAGACCCTTACTAAAGCCAGTCGCAAAAATGTAGAAGACCCCCAATCAAATCTCAAAAAACGAGGCCTAGCAGAAAACTGGTGACAAAACTTACTTTGAAAGTAAAAGTAGGCCGAAGTAACCCCTTCCTAATTACCCATTACCCACCGTGGATTGCATTCAAACCACTTGCAAGCAACCAAGCAAAAGTTGCCATAGCCAGCATCGCTCCATGACTCGAAATCCCCCCCACTCAAACACATGCAATAGAAATACTGCTAACCCTAACGAACCCTAAGTTAAGAATAGTGGCAAAGGCTTTCTTTAACTATGCCAAATCCCCCCTTTCCCACCATGGATTTTCTTGAAATGACTTGCAACCAAAATTACACATTCTCACGAGTGCTCTAAGACCCCAGAACTCAGTTGGAAAAATCTAGAACACCCGAAACACATGCAATCCTGCTGCTAGGGCTAACCCTAACGAACCCTAAGTTACAAAAAGTGCCAAAAGGCTTTTCCGCGAGGATTTTGTCCCAACCACTTCTACCCGGTATTAGACCTTCCCAGGAATGCCCCAAGACCCGCCAACCCACCCGCCAAGAAGCATAACACCCCCAAACAGGCCAAAAGCAAAATCTCATACTTGCAATATTTCTGGGCCTTCGGTCCAAACGCACTGCGTAGCTAGGCCATAAGTCGGGGTTGCCACGACGGATTTCCTGAAAAGCAAATGCAATCAAGATTAGAGTGTCCCAGCAGTGCTCCCAGACCACGAAACTCACCCACAAACAGACGGAACCCCCCCTAAGAGCACCTCAAAGGCAAGCAAGTCATCAAAAACACAAAAAATGTTCCGCCTGGGATTTGGTCCAAAACACTTTTATCCGGTATTAGAGCTTCCCAGCAATGGCCCCAGAGCCGTCAACCCAGGAGAAAACGAGTAGAAGCCCCCCAAACAGCCAAAGAGCAAAAGTACAAAAATGGGGACTTAGTCAATTTTTCACAAATTTCCCAAATCACTCCGCGCGCGCTCTGCAGCTAGGCCCTAACTCCCCTCTGCCACCATGGATTTGCTTGAAACCTCTTGCAAAGTAAAGTATATATAGCCAGCAGTGCTCCCAGACCACGAAACTCACCCACAAACACCAGGAAGCCCCCCAAACAGGCCCCCGAAAACGCTACATAGAGCAAAATGTCAGAAATAGCCAAAAAAAAATCGGCCTGGATTTTGTCCCAACCACTTCTACCCGGTATTAGACCTTCCCAGGAATGCCACAAGACCCGCCAAACCACCCGCCAAGAAGCATAACACCCCCAAACAGGCCAAAAGCAAAATCTCATACTTGCAATATTTCTGGGCCTTCGGTCCAAACGCGCTGCGTAGCTAGGCCATAAGTCGGGGTTGCCACGACGGATTTCCTGAAAAGCAAATGCAATCAAGATTAGAGTGTCCCAGCAGTGCTCCCAGACCACGAAACTCACCCACAAACACCAGGAAGCCCCCCAAACAGGCCCCCGAAAACGCTACATAGAGCAAAATGTCAGAAATAGCCCCAAAAAAATCGGCCTGGATTTTGTCCCAACCACTTCTACCCGGTATTAGACCTTCCCAGGAATGCCCCAAGACCCGCCAAACCACCCGCCAAGAAGCATAACACCCCCAAACAGGCCAAAAGCAAAATCTCATACTTGCAATATTTCTGGGCCTTCGGTCCAAACGCGCTGCGTAGCTAGGCCATAAGTCGGGGTTGCCACGACGGATTTCCTGAAAAGCAAATGCAATCAAGATTAGAGTGTCCCAGCAGTGCTCCCAGACCACGAAACTCACCCACAAACACCAGGAAGCCCCCCAAACAGGCCCCCGAAAACGCTACATAGAGCAAAATGTCAGAAATAGCCAAAAAAAAAAATCGGCCTGGATTTTGTCCCAACCACTTCTACCCGGTATTAGACCTTCCCAGGAATGCACCAAGACCCGCCAAACCACCCGCCAAGAAGCATAACACCCCCAAACAGGCCAAAAGCAAAATCTCATACTTGCAATATTTCTCGGCCTTCGGTCCAAACGCGCTGCGTAGCTAGGCCATAAGTCGGGGTTGGCACGACGGATTTCCTGAAAAGCAAATGCAATCAAGATTAGAGTGTCCCAGCAATGCTCCCAGACCACGAAACTCACCCACAAACAGACGGAACCTTCCCTAAGAGCACCTAAAAGGCAAGCAAGTCATCAAAAACACAAAAAAATTTCTTCCTGGGATTTGGTCCAAACCACTTTTATCCGGTATTAGAGCTTCCCAACAATGGTACCAGAGCTGTCAACTCACCTGCAAAGAGGTACAACAACACCCCCACAAGTGCTGAGTCTTTCTTCATTGGGCGTAAACCAGCCCTCTGGTTTGATGGAAATAGGAGTCTGGAGGAGGAGGATAGAGGAGCATGTTCTTCTGAAATTGTGAACCTGAGGAATGCAGACTGCGGCAACTTCAAATCAATTAGCAAACCAGTGAAGACAGTTCTGCTGATGGGCTTGATTTTGTGATTATCTGATTAAAGTTTGTAATATATTAACTGTGCACAACAAAGAAAGACAGACAGACAGGAATAAAAGTGAATAGGGCCGAAAAAGAAAGTTATTGATTCGTTGTCTCATTTTCAGGGCTCGGTATCACGGTCCAGGAATAAGAATAAGGCTTCGTCATCATACTCTGCGAATTCAGGCAGGGTGAGCTCAGTGTCACCTGACAGAGTAGAAATTCCCTCATCTATGTTGCTGGCCACCTCCTCTTCATCCGGCACGCTTTCTCGTACTCTGAAATCTGGTGGTATGAGGTGCTGATTCGTCTTGATCATTGTTAACCTCTCCACATTTTTGGGCGAGAGGCGGCTCCGTTTGGGAGTTACAATGCCACCAGCAGCACTGAAAACCCGTTCAGAAGACACGCTTGCGAGTGGGCAAGACAAGTAGTTTAAAGCCAGGTTGGTGAGCTGTGGCCACAATTCTTTTTTCCCATGCCAATACGCCAATGGGTCAGAATTAACATAGACCTCTGTTGAGTCATTCAGATAGTCCTTCACCATCGACTCAAGGTCCTCTTCCAAGGTTCCTCCACTTTGCTTAGCTCTTGCTGTGCCTCTGACCTTTTGAGAACCAAACCCACGCAGAGCTAGCCAATCCTCTTCAGCCTCCAATGTTTCTGTTGTGTCTCGTGCAGATGATCCGGTTGCCAGTGTCTTTAACGGCTGAGAGGTCACTTGTGCCACAGCCACAGGTGCAGAAGTGGATTGTTTTGACTGGGGATGGCCTGCTGATGTACTGCCATTTCCTTCAATTTTCAGCCGTTCTGTTTCAAACTTCTTGGCTGACAAGGCTAGCCAACGTTTGTACTTTGGAACATGTTCATCATCAAAAGGAAAGAATGCTTGGCCTGCCAGCGCCTTTTTGTAGCGTGGATCCAGAATAGTAGCACAAATGTAATGCTGTTCTGAGTGGATCTTTTTAAGACGTTCATCACCTTGTAGGAGCTCTAATAATTGCTCAGCCAGAAGCAAAGAGTCTTGGTTTTTGTCATCTTTTTCAAACACAGAACACACCTCCTTCAGTTGGTCCTCCAGCACGTACAACAATGGGATAGCTTTTCCCAAATTAGAGTCCTCCTTGCTGACTGCACGCGTGAAGAACTCAAAAGGACGAAGCATGCGTGTCAGGCCTTGAACTATGTTCCATTGCGGCCCACCCATCCTCAGCTCCTCTGTACCCTCTGTAAAGAAATATTGATCGAGTTCCATATACTGCTCATACAGACGCTCAAGCATGTAGAAGGTTGAGTTCCAACGTGTTACCACCTCCTGGATGAGTGCTTTCACTGGCATTTTACGTTGATATAGCAGGCTCCTCAGCTGCTTCCGGGCCTTAAAAGAATGGCTGAAATGCTTGCACATTTTTCGGCAGGTGTCCAATACACTGTACGCTGCACTGGCTTTATTAGCCAAGAATTTTTGGACAACCAGGTTTATACAGTGCGCCAAACACGGCACTCTGAAATAGTAACCGTCCCTCATGGCCTTAACTATATTGGCGCCATTGTCCGTGGAAACATAACCAACCTGGCGTTTTAGTGGGGACAGCCAGTTAAGGACCTTTGTGTTAAAGACATCCAAAATGTTTTCTGCTGTGTGACGTTTCTCCAAACCAAACATGGCTAGTGTTGCATGTTTCCGAGCAGCTTTAAAAACAATGTCCGTGTCAACACCTGCGTTTAGCTTTGCTTTAGCCCCTGAAAAAGAGACCCAGTGTGCAGTGATGCACATGTAATCAGCGCCTGCGCCACTGGTCCACATGTCTGTTGTCAGATGTATAGTGTGAACAGCACTCTTCTGCAAAGCTGCCCCAATCACCTTCAGAACATCTTCATGTAGTGCTGGAACCGCAACTCGGGCAAAATAGAACCGGCTAGGAACCTTCCATTTAGGGCAGAGCGCTGCCACTAATTCTAGAAAACCAACCCCTTCTACAAAAGAAAAAGGGAGAAGGTCCAGAGCTAGCATTTTAGCCAGCTTAGTGTTATACAGACGGGTCATCGGGTGGTTGCGTTCATATTGCGCTTCTGTAAACAACATCTTTTTAATGTTGCCCTGGACCAAGGATTTACGGGATGATGATGATCTCTTCGACCCAGTTACGCTCGCTGATGAACTTTTCCGCATTGATGTCTCACTCTCTCCCACACTCTTAGTGTGGCTCCCATGGGGTGTGCTGCTGACAGGGGAACTGGGTATAAGTGAAGTGTTTGAATCGTCTTCTTCCTCCTCGTCATCATCAGATGAAAAATCAACGTTTTCATTACGTGCAATTCTGGCTTGCATAAACGCCTCTAGGTGCGGAAGCCATTGGACAGGGTGCGCTCTCTCAAGATGACCTCTCTGGCCTCCGGTACCATAGTTAGAACCAAGCTTACCACAACCAACTCGAACCTTACAAAGGCTACAAATGGCTACGTTTTCCATTTTTGGGCAAACACTAAAGAAGTCCCAAACTGGAGACTTGAAATGTCTTTGGGGGCCGGAGGAGGCGGCGATACTGGTGGTGGTGGTCCTGCTGCTAATGCCAGATGAAGTGGAGGATGTGGATTGCCGAACTTCAGTACGTTTTGCACTTTCACCACCACGAATTGAGGTCGAGGACGAGGTGGGTACCTTCTTGCGTGGAAGAAATATGGAAGCGGTAGGTTTTGGTGTACTACTTAACTCCAAATCTAATGATTCCATTTCCATTGCCTCCTCGCCGACATCATCATCACGCTCAGCAGCTTCTCGGGATAGGGTCAAAATGTCTCTCTGCTGCATGCCCGGTGGGGCTGCAGTGACCTTTGTGATGACTGGCTCGTCGTCATCGTGAGAGGCTTCATCACCAGCAGTATCTGTCACTTCTTGTTGAGCCTCATCACACTCCATAGGTTTGAGTTTTTGGACGACCTTCCTTTTACGCTTAGGTACCGGTGTCAGATCATGGTGTGCCTCACTGTCAGACCGCAGTTGTGGTTCCCAAGACAGATCACTTGCATCAGAACGAGGTGGGCTTGAAGAAGATGTAGACACCCCCCTTGATCTTTTCCTTGCTAGGGATGTGGAAGACAATGAATGATCATCAGGAGGAGTGGCTTCCAATGATACCTCGGCTTCATTGTCGATTTCCTGATGTGCCCCTACTTCGGGAGGAACAACTATTGTGGGCACTTGTGAACCTCCATGCACCTTTGCTTGCGCATCTCCTTTTGCTGCCTCTCCTTCCACATGTACTTGGGCGTGTACTTGCACATGGTGTTGTTGTTGCGGCTGTGGTTGTTCAACACTTGTCAGATGAGTTACAACAACCTGTATTGATTCAGGGACATTGCTGCTACTTTCTTGCGATGAGCCAACATCACTGGTCGATGGTGATTGGAGAAGTACACTGACTGCCTCTGAAGCACTCAAGGGCTTTGACTTAAGTTGGCGTGGTGGTGGAGGCACTGAACCCAATGGAGCAGGGGTGCTGCTCCCAGCTTGGTCCCCAGCAGATCCTGCTGCTGCAGGCGTACTTTTTTTTTTTCTCCCAAAAAACGTGGCGGGTGGCACACCAGCCTCCTTGGTAACTTGCTTCTTCTGCTCCTTACTAGCAACTTTCTTGCTAGAGGAGCTACGGAGAACTTTCTTTGGGGCCATCTTCTTCAGAGCAGGTCAGACAGCAGGCCGCAGTTGCACGAATTGTAGAGTTGTCTGAGGCCAGACGTGACGTTGCGTGACGTTATGCTGCACACACACACCGCTGCAGGACTTCTTCCTGGCACTGGTGGTTCTCTTGAGTCTTGTGCACCTAAAAAAAATGGAAGACAGAGGAACATCAGTTCAGTTATAGAGCACAAAAAAATCGAAAAACACTGCAAAATCAGCACAATCCCAATCCATCCATGCCCTCCATAATGTTTAAATTCAAGACAACCCACAGAAAGACTAGGCCCATGCAAGACTCACTACCCCTGGGCATAAATAAAGGTTGAAAAGTAGGCAAAATGGTTGGAGGCCTAACAACAAAGCCTGCATTCAAAATGGCCACTTGCCTCCTAGCACATGGCCAGGGCCTGCCTGTACCAGCACTCAAAATGGCCCCCACCCACATGGCCTGTCCCCATGAACACCCCCAAAAATCGAAAAACACTGCAAAATCAGCACAATCCCATTCCATCCATGCCCTCCATGATGTTTAAATTCAAGACACCCCACAGAAAGACTAGGCCCATGCACCACTCACTACCCCTGGTCAAGGCCCCAACAACAGGTCAAAAATCGAAAAACACAGAAAAATCAGCACAATCCCATTCCATCCACGCCCTCCATGATGTTTAAGTTCAAGACAGCCCACAGAAAGACTAGGCCCATGCTAGACTCAAATACCCCTGGTGAAAAGGCCACAAGTACAGGCCCAAAAAACGAAAATCACTGAAAAATCTGCACAATCCCATTCCATCCATGGCCTCCATGATGTTTAAATTCAAGACAACCCACAGAAAGACTAGGCCCATGCAAGACTCACTACCCCTGGGCATAAATAAAGGTTGAAAAGTAGGCAAAATGGTTGGAGGCCTAACAACAAAGCCTGCATTCAAAATGGCCACTTGCCTGCCAGCACATGGCCAGTGCCTGTAGCTGCACTCAAAATGGCCACCAGCCACATGGCATGTCCCTCCCCATGAACACCCCCAAAAATCGAAAAACACTGCAAAATCAGCACAATCCCATTCCATCCATGGCCTCCATGATGTTTAAATTCAAGACAACCCACAGAAAGACTAGGCCCATGCAAGACTCACTACCCCTGGGCATAAATAAAGGTTGAAAAGTAGGCAAAATGGTTGGAGGCCTAACAACAAAGCCTGCATTCAAAATGGCCACTTGCCTCCTAGCACATGGCCAGGGCCTGCCTGTACCAGCACTCAAAATGGCCCCCACCCACATGGCCTGTCCCCATGAACACCCCCAAAAATCGAAAAACACTGCAAAATCAGCACAATCCCATTCCATCCATGCCCTCCATGATGTTTAAATTCAAGACACCCCACAGAAAGACTAGGCCCATGCACCACTCACTACCCCTGGTCAAGGCCCCAACAACAGGTCAAAAATCGAAAAACACAGAAAAATCAGCACAATCCCATTCCATCCATGCCCTCCATGATGTTTAAGTTCAAGACAGCCCACAGAAAGACTAGGCCCATGCTAGACTCAAATACCCCTGGTGAAAAGGCCACAAGTACAGGCCCAAAAAACGAAAATCACTGAAAAATCTGCACAATCCCATTCCATCCATGGCCTCCATGATGTTTAAATTCAAGACAACCCACAGAAAGACTAGGCCCATGCAAGACTCACTACCCCTGGGCATAAATAAAGGTTGAAAAGTAGGCAAAATGGTTGGAGGCCTAACAACAAAGCCTGCATTCAAAATGGCCACTTGCCTGCCAGCACATGGCCAGTGCCTGTAGCTGCACTCAAAATGGCCACCAGCCACATGGCATGTCCCTCCCCATGAACACCCCCAAAAATCGAAAAACACTGCAAAATCAGCACAATCCCATTCCATCCATGGCCTTCATGATGTTTAAATTCAAGACAACCCACAGAAAGACTAGGCCCATGCAAGACTCACTACCCCTGGGCATAAATAAAGGTTGAAAAGTAGGCAAAATGGTTGGAGGCCTAACAACAAAGCCTGCATTCAAAATGGCCACTTGCCTCCTAGCACATGGCCAGGGCCTGCCTGTACCAGCACTCAAAATGGCCCCCACCCACATGGCCTGTCCCCATGAGCAATCCAAAAATTCGAAAAACACAGAAAAATCAGCACAATCCCCATGGCATCCATGCCCTCCATGATGTTTAAATTCAAGACACCCCACAGAAAGACTAGGCCCATGCACCACTCACTACCCCTGGTCAAGGCCCCAACAACAGGTCAAAAATCGAAAAACACAGAAAAATCAGCACAATCCCATTCCATCCATGCCCTCCATGATGTTTAAGTTCAAGACAGCCCACAGAAAGACTAGGCCCATGCACCACTCACTACCCCTGGTCAAGGCCCCAACAACAGGTCAAAAATCGAAAAACACAGAAAAATCAGCACAATCCCAATTCATCCATGGCCTCCATGATGTTTAAGTTCAAGACAACCCACAGAAAGACTCAGTCCACCCACCACTGAGTACCCCTGGGCAAAAGGCCCCAAAACAGCCCAAAAATCGAAAATTCCAAAATTTTAATTGCAGCAACTGTAATGCCCCAAACAAACTTACTTGTAAAATTTCTAATCCAACAGTGATCCAAAGAAAGTCAAAAAGGCCTCAAATCCAAATATCCAGCAGCATCCACAAAAAGTAATCCTTCCAGCTCCAGACACAAATGAAAAGTGACCAGGAGATGGACAAAGCACTGGGAGGAGCCTGCTGAACAGGAACAGGAAGTTGAAGACTGTGGGGCACTTCCTTCCTCCCACCCCCCTGCCCCCCTCCCCAAAATGGACTCCTCGCTAAAAAGGTGCAGGCAAATGTCAAACTAAGGAGTTATTCAGATAAAAATCATCATTTCTAGAAGGTTTATGCTGCTTGCTGGTGGATTTCTTGTGCAGAATTGCAAATTTATATTTTCGCTCGCCGCATCTCAAATCTCGCAATTGCGAAGTACCGCGAGACGTGATCTCGCCGTACTCGCGTTGACAAACTCTCGCTGTGCAAGTTGGCAAGCCGCGATGACGTAATCGCGCTCGCCAAATTCCCGCGGGATCACACAGCAAGATCCAAAATGGCGCAGCACTCGCAAAATATCGAGAAAAACAACTCGGCAAACGATGATAAACGCAGCGCGCCGCAAAAATTGTATCACCAACGCCGCGCGCCGCCAAAAAAATCCGCTGCGTGCGAATTTGCGGATTTTGCGGGAAATTCGCAAATCTCGCGGATTGCGAATTTCCTAAAAATCCGCAAAATCCGCGAGCGTAACGGATTTTCCGCCCATGCTTACTCTCCACCCAGAACTCAAAAACTACTGGCTAATCTCCCTGCTCCCATTCCTAGCAAAGGTACTGGAAAAGATCAACAACAATCTACTCATGGCGCGCCTGGAGTAGAACCAGATACTCTATGCCTCCCAATCCAGCTTCTGCCGAAATCACTGCACCAAAACCACCCTGATCACAGCCACCAACGACATTCCAAACCTCCTCGACCAAGGAGAAACAGCAGCTCTCCGCAGCCTTCCGCAGCTCTCCGCAGCCTTCAATACCATATCCCACCAACCGTTGATCGAAAGACTCCGCCACATCAGCATCCATGGGGATGCGCCCAGTTAGATCACCTCCTTACTTATTGAAGAACCCAGAGGATCCACCTCCCTACTTTCACCTCCGAACCCAAGGAGATCAACTGCAGTGTCCCCCAGGGCCCATACCCACACTCTTCAACTCATATATGACCCCATCGGCCAACATCATCAGATCCACAGTCTCAATATAATTTACTACGTAGACAACACCCAACTCATTCTCTCACACACAGATGACCCCACCATCAGAACCAACTCCCACAGATGTATGACAAGCATCGCATGTCTGGATGAAGAACAACTGCCAGCAACTGAACATAGACAAGACGGAATCACTGACTTTCGGCAACGGCGACAACGCATGGAATGACTCCTGGTGGCCATCAGACCTAGAACCTGCACCCACTCCCTCCAACCACACCAGAAACCTCAGATTCATCATTGACAACAAAGCTCACAGATCAGTGTTGCCTCCTCCGCCTGCTTCCTCACTCTATGCATGCTATGTACGATCTTCAAGTGACTACCCCTAAAGATTAGATGCATCGTGACACAGGCCCTTATCACCAGCTGACTGGACTACGGCAACACCCTCTACGTTGGAATTGTTGCACACCTCCCACAGAGAGACTTTAGACCATACAGAACACCACAACCACACTCATCCTCCCCCAAAGAACCCACATCACACCTCACCTCAGGCAAGTCCACTGGCTCCCCCTACAGAACAGCTGCCCATTCAAGCTGCTGACCCCTGCACACAAGGCTCTCTGCAACTAAGGACCCACCTACATTAACCACCATCTGAACTTCCGCCAACCATCGAGAAGACTATGCCTGCTTCCCTCTCACTTGCCCATACTCGCCGCATCTATCGAAGCAGAAGTGCAAGACGTTCCCTCTCCCACATCGCAGCAAGTCACCTACCCAGCCGGACTTTTGGGCAGACTTTCCTTAGTCTTTCTGCTGTATCTCCCTCCCACCCCTTTACCCTTACCCCCTCACCCTCTACTCTTCACTTATCTCGTTTTCTATGCTTTTGTAATTGTTTGTCTAGCAACTGGTGTAAATTGGAACTGATGTAATCGTGTAATTTTGTGGAACCTCATGTAAAGTGCTCTGATACCTCCGGGTCTAACCAGCGCTATATAAAACTCTTAACATAAATAAATAAATAAAAGGACTTGGAACAGCCTCCAAAGTAACTTCAGACCATCACCTCACTTCCTGAATTCCTAATGATCCTCAAGACAGGACTGTTAGAATACGTCTCCGGGACCTGCAAGCGCCTGGACACCCTATAGGGTGCTTAGCTGCGCCCTATAAATACTGATTGACATTGAGTGGCGTGTTATAGAGTATGTTTTGTCATAATTTGTTTTTTTTAGACTTCAATGGATACCTGTGTACTTTTTAAATAATTATACGAAAGTACCGCTGTACATTATAACCTTTTAAAAAATATATAAATCATCAAAAACACTTTTCTGACTTTCCTAAACTGCCTAATTTCTTCCTATGTATTACAAAAATAGTAGTTAGCTATATTTCACTGAAAAACTAAAACAAATAGAAAGTGTGGTCTAAACATTATAGCTTTTTTTCAGCTTCCAAGGGCTTTCATTAATCAATAATATTGTGTTTCATCATCACAGTGAACCGAGGTATGCCATGAAGGTACTGCGTACTAATATAGCACTACGTTTTTGTCCCTTATAACTTAAAATTTACTGAACACATTAGGATCAGACAAAAATAACTCTCACCACAACCATTTTAATTCCTGACAAATGTCATGTAAATCCGTTCAGCCATTTTGATGTTACGTATGTGTAAAAAAAGTTACAGAAATTGCATTGGTGTTCTGGGACCCCCCCTTAACTAATCAAAACTAAACTTTGCATCATCAGCCAATGAAGAAAAAAAAAATAAGTCTGCAAAGTTTTGCGGAAATTCATCAAACAGTGGCAAAGCCATTAGCAGGCAAAAATCAGAGGAATTTCTTTTTCTGGAAATCCCGACTATAAATACAGAGTAGCTACTGCCACTCATTGACAAAAAAATAAAGTATCGCTGCTGTACATTATATGGATATTGCAGGTCACTGAGGAACTCTATGACCATTGAGAAGAACAAGGTAGCAGATCATTGAATTCAAGTAGTTGGATAGATTAGGAATGAGCCTGAGTGCCTGTGATTAATTAATGCATTCTATCCATCATTTTTTTGGATATTCTTCATTGTGAGGCCCTAAGTGTGATGGGTATGACGAGACGTGGGTGCCCTGCTCATGGTACAACTGGAACTATGCTGTATACAAATTAACCGGCCTAAAAAGGCCTAAAACCATTCTTGGGTTGCTTGTGTTCTGCTTCAGACAGGACCTGGCTTGGCATTTCAGGTTCGCCTGTTCCTCATGGAGCAAGCCCAAGACTGATTTACATATAGCTGAGTCTATACGTAAATGAATAACTGACCCGCTACCTCGAGGAGATCATCATCCTGGACCCTTCCCAGTCCGGGTTCCGCAGCAACCACAGCAGCGAGACTGCCCTCATTGCCACCACTGATGACATCAAGTCCCTGCTGGACAACGGTGAAACAGCGGCCCACATCCTCCTGGACCTGTCAGCCGCCTTCGACACGGTCTGCGACCACACACTACGAACACGCCTCCACAACGCCGGGATCCAAGAGAAGGCCCTGGACTGGACCACCTCCTTACTCTCTGGCAGGACACAGAGCATCTGCCTTCCCCCCTTCCTCTCCGAAGCCACCGAGATCATCTGCGGCGTACCCCAGGGCTCATCCCTCAGACCAACTCTGTTTAACATCTACATGGCAACGCTTGTCCACGTCGCTCGTCGGCATGACCTCATCATCATACCCTAGGCTGATGACACTCAGCTGATCCTCTCCCTCACCCAGGACCCCCACACCGCCAAAACCAACCTTCACAAAGGAATGAAGGCCGTCGCTGAATGGATGAGGAACAGCCGACTGAAGCTGAACTCGGACAAGGCGGAGGTCCTCATCCTCGGATCCACCCCTTTGGCCTGGGACGACTCCTGGTGGCCGACCGCACTGGGAACAGCTCCAACACCCACCAACCACGCACGTAACCTAGGGGTCATCCTCTACTCCACCCTCTCCATGACTAAACAGGTCAACGCCGTCTCCTCCTCCTGCTTCAACACCCTCGGATTGCTCCGCAGGATCTACAAGCGGATCCTCATTGAAAGGAGAAGAACGGTCACCCAGGCTCTCGTCAGCAGCAGGTTGGACTACTGAAAAGCCCTCTACGCAGGAGCCTAGGCCAAACCCCTGAGACGGCTCCAACGCATCCAAAACGCCTCTGCACGCCTGATCCTCGATATCCCTCGCCGCAGCCACATCACACCCCACCTGAGAGACCTGCACTGGCTCCTGATCAACAAGAGGATAATCTTCAAGCTCCTCACCCACGCACACAAGGCACTCCACAACACCGGACTAACGTACCTCAACAGACGACTCAGATTCTACACCCCCACCCGCCAGCTCCACTCCGCCGACCTCGCCACAGTCCCCCGCTTCCGAAGAGCGACCTCCGGCTGCAGACTGTTCTCCCACCTTGCTGCCAAGACCTGGAACACCCTCCTCATCCACCTACGACAGACCCAAGACCTGCGGACCTTCAGAAAACTCCCCAAGACCTGGCTTTTCGAGCAGTAGCAGCTTCCCCACCCCAGAGCCTTGAGACCCTCACAGGTGAGTAGTGCGCTTTACACATTATATGATTGATTGATAATCTGAGGTAGCTTGGTGGGTAAAAAAATGTGGGTGGGGGATGCAGCTCAGAGTAATTACCAGTGGCTGAGATTAAATAAAGCATTCAATCCATCACTTATTTGTATTCTTCATTATACAATTTTTAAGGCATAATCGACTTTCTTTAGACTATTCTCTTCTGCCATCGATATTTCTGGGAGACTTGTGACCACTGAATCAACGTGCACTACTGCAGATAACGTAGATTCCATGTCCTACAGAGAATAAAGGCGAGACATAAAAATTGGAAGATTCATTCCGTCAGAGTCCTCATTCCTAAAGAACTACGTCCAATACATGATGATGAATCATAACACCTACACTGGGAGGCTTCTGAAATTGAGGAAGTTGTGTGTCTATTAAGTTCCAGGATTCTCAGCAGTAGAAAAAAAAATTCTTCTTCTCATGTGCCATCAGTTCTTGAGACATATCCTTATAGATGTGCTACCCTCTCTGATCTGTTGACAGAGCAGCTTCCTCATCGTCCTTAAGAGTCGGCTATGGATGAGGTCAAGTCATCCCACTCTGTAGACATACTGTCGGCAGAATCAGTCTTCTTTCTAAGTGAAGGCGGGGTTTCAATCATTATTTTCTTATTCTCTTCTCACCCAGACCCCCTTTGCCAATGCTTAGATTCATCAGTGAAAGGGACCTTGACGATGGTGGGACTTCTCTCTTCACATATCTCCCCAAACTTCAAATAGGAATTACCTGGGAACACACCACAAATCCCAGTTCCTATTGAACACAGGAAAAGCAGGTCCAAAATGTAATGCAAATTGTTCCAGGAAATAACTTCTTTTACCTCAAGAGAATTAAAACTCCTTATTTGCAAAATCCAATCAGCAAACATATCCAACACTAACCAGCATGCTTACTTGCTGGGGCATGCATCAATATATAGCTCTAGGGTAATGCAGGACTTTCATCACATTCATTGCAGAAAACGCAAGTTGACACGCGCACAATTGAGCCACAGTGTTGCACATGCTCACAATGTACACACTTCCTACCCCAGAAAAAATAAGTAAATGGAGCGCCAGCACCTCGCATGTTTGATAAGCATTCCTCTGCCAAAAATGCTTCCTTTAATACAAGCATGCTCCAAGGGGTAGTGATCAATTCAAATCTTTGAAGCCTGCTAGCGAGTCACTGGGAGTCTGGCTCAACCCCAAGACCAGCAGGGAAGGAGACCAGATCCCATAAAGAAGGTTTGAGCCTTGCAGAGTTCTTAGGCCTCCCCAAATTCTTGCCTAAGACGAGACAGGAAACGAATCAGGAGGATGCTATTAATGCCAGCCAAATGATGGCACCCAGCATAAGGATTGGATTTTTGGCACAGTCGCTTACGGTCTTGGAGGTTGAATTCACCCTATAAGTAATGACTTGGATGAGGACAAGGGACTTAGAAGTAATGGCAATGCTACAAACTGAAAGTGTTTTTCTACAACTACAAATCTAATGACACATTGCCAAACAAATGCATATAAGTAAGTGATTTTCAGATTCAAGGTCAGCAGACAGCCCTGCAATTCCTATATTTCTAGGAACAGGATTAGTGTCAATTGAATTTCTGCTTCCTGAAGAAACCACTCAGAAAGTTCATATCTGAGCAAAACCCATCCGATTTTAACACGAGGAAATGTATTCCACTATATATTGGTAATTCCATCAAATGGTTGAATGACCTACTTTGTGGGCTGCAAAATTCAGTCAATCTCTTCCTGTTCAGAAGTGGATTGAAAACTCCTCTTTTTTAAGCTATTATGATTCGTATTCTGATGTGCTTAATTGCACTTTGTGCATGGATAGGTCTGCGATTTTACGCCTTCTAAATGATAAGCTTCTGCTCAACTTTGAAATTTGGGCCATTTCTACAGCCTTTTGATGATCAAATGAATCCCTTTATCCTTCAAGATGTTTGTTAAGCATTTTGAAGGGAAGAGCAGGCAATTTGCCTGCTTGGAGAATGGTAATACTGACCCACTTTTCTCAGTCGATTGCTCACCATCTCTACAAGAATTGGATTGGAAACAAGGATTTAGAATACTTTAGAGATTACACCAAAAAGTTAGTTTTGTAGTTAAATGTGTGAGGACAACGAGTTGTAATGGTGTTTGCCTCAAACAAATGTACAGGTCTTTTGCTATTACAAGTCATAAAAGCCAAATTCTTACTAGTATACGGCCTTGAAGCATTCCTGGATACATTTGAAGGCTGGTTAAATCAGAACTAATCCAGGTTCTTCCATTCAATATTCAGACTCTCAAACTCTACCAGGGAATCTCTGATTCGACTGATATTTGGCCTTACATAACTAACACTGAGGGCCACTTCATTGAAAAATTCTTCAAGTTAAAGAAGGCAGAAGCTGAGAGCTTTAAATTTCATCTCTGTAAAGACCTGTTTAATCTGCTCATATGGTCATGGCAAGTCTCTATCCAGAAGACGCTAGAAGATCTTTAAATGATCCAGCTATGGGACTTGAATATTTAGTATGGTGCTTTCAAATTTCTACTGGAAAGGACAGTGAAGAACTGGTCAGTAAAAAATGGCCTTCTGAGGCTACAACGTCTCACTATCAATATGCAGCAGCCGAAGCCTCGAGTAAAGGTTTCTAAGATTACAGATGTGCCTATTCTTCTTAAGAGAAGTTGCCCAAAGATGAAAACATACAAGTGACAACACCTCCTGTTGCTATGGCCCCTTTCCGAATGAATCCTTGGCCCACATACTACATGCCCATATTTTGAGTGGGATGGGCGATTTTTGCTAAAGCCTTTATTTAGAGAACTGAACATTTGTTTATGCCAGGAGGCAATCGATCAATGCTTCCAGTGCAAGGAATGTCCATTATTGTATATTATTGTCCATTTTGTGAAATTCATGAATAAAGTTGCTGCGAGAACTGACAAGCAGACACGCCCTGGGAGCACCTAATTATGCAGTAAAAGCACTAATTCTTGCACTACACACATACCACTTTAATTACGGATCCCTCTAGCATTAAGTTCTCCCCATGCAGATTTTCTGGTCATCTCCCTGATGTAACAATATGATGGCACTTTTGCTCTGCATCCCAAGATGTGATCAATTTTATAATTTGAAAGGTTTTCATAAATCAAATAAAGATATATTCTGACACTATAATTATGATGCTGTCTGGGGGAAGACAGACACGTCTGGTATATGTTGTTCATATTGTGAGGGTTGGTAATGAAAATCTGCTTCCAAAGCCTCTCTTGAAGATGGAGGTCTTTGGAGGGGGCATTGCCAAGGAAAATAATCGAGAAAAACCTTGACAAAAGGTAGAAATAAAGTGCTCCTCAAAGACAAATGACTTTGGATCCTCTGTCCGAGTAGTGCAGAAAGAACTAAAGTAGTATCACAAGGGCAGAAGCAGACTAAAAGTATCTTTGACGTCACTTGCAACTTCAGTGCTGATGTATAGTGGTTCCACTGGGCATTTTCGTCGTTCGATTGCTGTAAAGAATTTTTTAGAATCAGTCTGAAGCCTGGGAAGGGTTCATTTAAGGAATCTGCGGGAGCCAAACTCGATCATAAAACAGTTAAGAGTGGAGGTGGCTGGACAAAAAAAGTAGTATAGACTGATTGGATGTGATAAAATGTGATTACGGAATGCCAGAATTAGCAAATAGCCTGCTGTTCCATCCATAGAGATATGAGAATACATTATGTTTTCTATGGGGTGACAATTCATTCAGTTAAGACTATGACAACAATCAATCAAAATGGTTGGACGTAATGTAGCCATTTGAAGGTAAAGCAACTTAAGTTAACCCACTTACTCCAGATCTGTAGGCTTCTTCCCACTCTCAACATTATTCATACCCTGCCATCAAGTAGCTAGCAAGCAACATACCTTTATAGACATTTATTCGGAGTCTTGCATGCCAGTACCCCGTATGCATGCAATCCTATGTCATAGGCAGCATGTTGTCACCCCTGAATGTATGCTGGCCCTCACCAGTTCATTTATTGAAAGAGAGGAACCAATCATTGTTGGTGGGTAGATGTCTGAATAATCGTCTTGAGGGTGTTCATAGCAGGGAAAAATCCTATAATTCCCAAAGTAGCAGAGGCAACAACAAATCACCTTTATTCTGCACTAATACCTTGACTACCTCAGTCTCACACTGGTGGATAGATTCCACACCAGTAGAGCATGGAAATATGGCAGAGGTGACAGCAGTGTTAAGCTGGTTAAGTGGAGCAAACTACTTCTAGAGCATGTACTAGGCAAAGAGTGCAAGCCAGCAGGTACATCATGCTCCGACAACAACATTTATTGGGAATTGCATTGTGTAGGAAGCTGGCTCTGTATATACTATACTAAAGTAAGGTATAGTGTGCACATAGTCCAGTGGATCACCCAAAGGCTTACATAGGTTAAAGTAGAGAATACCTTACTCTCTATTTGTGGTAGTAGTGCTTTATCAGAGGGTAGTGCTAAGCCTTTATTGTACACACTCAGGCAGAAATGATGTCACACACTTCGACTGAACTCAAACCAATTGTTGTGTATAAAAATATTACTTTGTTGTATTTTATTTTTAGAACCAAGCAAGACTTGGTGCAGGTAAGTAAAATAGTAATTTTCTAGTCAAATAGAGTTGAATGCAGTTGGCTTTGTCAATGTTCAGAAATTGTTAACATTATTTTACAGTTACTTTGCAATTACTTTCTAAATTACTTTGCAGATTACTTTTTATACTCAGTGTGATATGCCTAGCTAGAACACTGGGACATTTCCTAGATAAAAGATAAGTAAGTCAGTTTCCGTAAACACACAGTTTTTTAGGTTTTCATACAATTTCCAACTCCACGCAAAAAAAAATTCACAGAAAAGCAGTCAATGCAATCCTATGGGAGGAAATGGAGTTTACGGTTAAAGGTAAGTACTTGGTTGTGGGAGTTGGGTTTCTGGGGTTAGAACTACTGTTCCCCCAGGGCCATGGATGCAATCAAAGAACACTCTCAGCTGCACTAGGGTGGCCGGTTGCAGAGTGCTGAGGCCCAATGCTATCTAATGGGGGATAAGGGGCCTCAGGTTAGTGGCTGCTCACAGGCACACCACTTGGGTGTGGGAGCAAAGCTCCTCATGTTTAGCTCAGGGCAAAGGGGATCCAAGATAGCACACAAGGTGCACCCACAGAGGCATTGGGGCAGCCGGGTGCGGAGTCAACATCAGGAGCCCTGTTGATTTCAATGGGGAAGCTCCGGTCAGAAAAAACACTGCAGGCTCGGGCACAAAGAGCTTCTGGAGGCGCCCACCGGTGGGAGAGGTAAATTGGGATGTAGTTGGATGCTGGGACACTGTCAATTGGGTCACCCAATGCGTGGGGCATCAGGTGCTGGGGTGTCTTTTGGCGTCAGGTTTTCCTTACCGGCTTCGGTTATGGGAGGTCCTCTAGATAGGGGCTGCAGGTGTCGTTGGGAGACTTGAGGTAGGTCAGGGATCACCAGATCCCAGGTCAGGATCGCTGGAGAGACCTCCTCGTGGTGTTGGGCCACTCGAACTCGGGCCGTGGACGTCAAGTGCAGACTTGCGCATTTGGCCGGAGCCTGAGTCTGTTGGTGAGCCAATCCGGTGCTCATGGGAGACCAAGTCTTGGTAGAATAGGCAGGGCTCCGGGTTCTGGGGGGCTGCAAGACACACTGGGATATTGCTGGAGCAGGTCAAGGTCAGGACAGGCCGGTAGGGCTGGGGCCAAGGCAGTTGGTGTCTTCCTCCTCTTCGCTCAGCATGGCTCTTCGGTCCTTCTTCTTGTCTGAGGAGGCAATATAATATATTGAGCGGCATTTCAGGTAGGTACAGGTTGGGACCAATGGGTCCATTGCTTGGGGTAGCTACAACCCCAATTATGCCACCCTCCAGTGGGAGGGGGCATAAGCCTCACTCTAGTTGGCTGCCCCCCCTCTTCAAGATGGCGGGGACTGAGAGTAGTGCTTCGCCTCGCCTCCCCCACCTGAGAGGTGGGGTTGGCAAAGGTTTTACCACAGATTCTCCCGCCCAAGGTGGGGGTCAGAAACGGTGGGGGCCAGTTGCTGGAAGCAACAAATGGCTGGGTCAGCTCACAAAGGCAGCAAGACTTTGAAGCTTCCCCTTTGTGGACCCTGCTCATCCTGGGGAATGAGGCATGGCACCTCTGCCCAGGATGTGCTTTGTTTCAGGACCCCGAGAGCGGGAGGCTCTCGACCCAGGGGTCCAGAAGCATGTCTGGTATGGCAGCTGGCGAGCAGCCAGTCAGCCAGGACACTAGTGTTAGGTCGTTTTTCAGGGGGAATCTCCAAGATGCCCTCTGAGTGCATTTGGAATTAAATCCCACACTGGCATCAGTATGGGTTTAATGTGTTGAGAAGTTTGATATCACACTTCCCAGATTTGAGTAAAGCCATTATGGGGTTGTGAAGTTGTAATGACTAACTCCCAGACCATATACTCTTTATGGCTTAACTGCACTTACAATGTCTAAGAATGGACTTGGACATTGTAGGGGTACAGGGCTCAGAAACCTGTACCCTCATCAGTAGTATAGTGCACCCAGCTAGAGGGGTGGCTTACCTATGCCATGGCAGTGGATTGTAGGTATAACTTTACTATGCTCAGCACTAAACACACAGCCCATGGCAATGTGTGTGTGTGTGTGTGTGTTAGGGTACAGGGCCTTCAAGGGTGGCACAATATGTGCTGCAGCCCTGAGAGGCCTGCCCTAGTCACAGAGCTCTTGGTACCTGTGGTACATTTTACAAGGGACTTACATGTGGCCAGAGAGCTGCCAATTGGTTGTGCAACAGTACAGTTTTAGGGAAAGAACATAGGCCCTGGGTACCTGGTTGGCAAGAACCCAGAGCACACTTAGTCAAAGAGCATCCTTAAGATGTATTTGGAGCACACTGCAGAATCAGACTTGACAAGGTCAAGCCAAGACCACTAGAATGACAGCACCGCAGACTATCTATGATTTTATCGAGGACCCTCAGAATCACAGATGTTGGATTAAAAGCATACAAGAACAAGTTACTTAACCTTCGTCAATGCTCTGTCTGGTGGATATTCTACCCAACTGCAAATTATTCACCTTTTGAATACTCCCCAGGGCTCAGACATGGACATTTTCAAGCAGTAATCTTGCTAGGTGGTAGGAGCCATTGAGTTACTACGCATTGTTGTCAGTCCACTCCAGAAGTGACGTGCTTAGCTACGTATAAGCCCACCCGTGTGAGCTGGAAGTGGAGGTACTGGCGGTTCTGCAGCACCCCAAGAAATAATCATGCTGGAGTTCAGAAGGTGAATGAGCAATAAAGATGCCGCTAAATGTTGTGTGTGTGTGTGTCCAATCACATTTTCTGCATGTTCAAAGATGAAATATCAAGCTATATCTTCGGACAATTAGCTGCTTATTTGGAAATGGAGTGTACTTTTTTTCTGACTTCAAAGTGAGAGGATGTTGTAAAAGTGATCTAGGGGACTATCCCGCTGGGATACAGGAAACAAAAGGAAAGGCTGTAGCATGCCAGTTTCTTTCGAACATACACCATTTAAATATCAGGAAATCAACTGCAAACACCTTTCAAATTATATCAGCAATTAGGAAAGCACAAATGAAGCACTCTTTGGTAATTCTGAAGGGTGACGTAAACAGATTTTAATAGGATCAAAGGAAATCAAGACACTTTACTTGGTAATGTGCAAATGATATTCACTGAAACTAGATTTCCACACACATTCGTTTTTGTGCTATAAATGTTAACAGTAAAACTGCATGTCTATGCAAATTTAGTGGCCATTTCAACTGAAAATGTGCTGCCTGTAAATGCCAGTGTGCTACCTTCACCAGTGCTCCAAAATGCACCACCAGCTACAAACCACACCCATATCACTCTCCAGCCGATCAGGTATGGCACATTTGCTGCACTTTTTTTTTTGTAGGACGCTTGGATCTTTCACAATCCCTATAACGTCAGTGATATATCATTAATGGCAGCACTCCCACTCTAAAAATTGTTCTAGCACCAAAGGCGCTTATTTCAGTTGCTTTCGAGGGAGCCCACGCCCGAAGACAGAGCCCAAAAGCAGGTCGGTCCAACCAATGTTTGGATCTCTAGACTTGGGACATTTGCTATAGGGAAAAGAGACTAGTTCACAAAATAGAACAGACGTGTGCCAAATATACACAGCACGGCCTCACATAACTTTTCTATCTACTGCAAGGTCACCGAAGGCTCCAGAAAGTCGGTGTGCATCTTGTCTCGTTCCAGAATAGGCTATGAAAGAAGTAGATCAGGGGAGACTGAGAAGCACATTTACCCCCTTGTGCCTTCTCTGGAGTTCCAGAGTGGTGGGATGGGGCTGAGTCCCACTTGGACTTCTTGTGTTTCTTTTATGTTTTAGTGGGAAAGGGACCGTCCTTTCGACCACAACAGGTATGGAGTCTTTGCTTCATGGTCCTGTATGGCCTTTGGGTTGACCTGGGCACACTCGATACAAGCGCTAGAGTCATGTTCCGACCCCAAGCACTAAAGACATACATGGTGGGGATATCTCAAAGACATCTGATTTCAAGAGTCCCTAAAAAGTTTAAACTCTGTAGTTTTGGAAGGTTACATTTCCCTTGCACACTAGAGTTAAACATTTTTTGTGGGAAAAGAATCTTGTTAAAAATAAGAGGTGCTTCTAAATCCACTTCTGGTGGTGTGGAAAATAAGAAACGGACGCCAGAGCACATGGGTTGCACTTATATGTGCACGTCACTTCCGGAACAGAACAACATCGGCAGAGAGCTGCATAATGTTACGTCCCGGCGCAGGGGTACTGTTTGAAAATGTACTCATCCAGTCACGCCTGGG
The DNA here is from genome assembly GCF_964263255.1 of Lissotriton vulgaris. Taxonomy (NCBI): domain Eukaryota; kingdom Metazoa; phylum Chordata; class Amphibia; order Caudata; family Salamandridae; genus Lissotriton; species Lissotriton vulgaris. Next base: position 184,885,956 of record NC_141697.1, read on the forward strand.
GAGTATTCAAAAGTTAAGGAATCCATCAAAACTACTGGACTGAATTCAACATCAGCTAGTCCCCATTAGGATTCAGACAATTACTCACCCAAAAGGTATACTGATTTTAGTTGGTTTTCAAATGAATGACAAAGGCCTCAACAAATGAGCAAGCGCAGGCCTTGAAGCTGAGGATTTTCTGAAGGATTTCCCCCTTTTTTAGTGAGCGCAGGCTTCTCCTCAACAGGTGGTGTCACTCCCAGGATGTGGGAAGATTCCCTTCAGCTCCGACACTTAAGAGGGCAGGGACGAATCTGACTTGTCCCACAATCAACGATGAAGAGGTTCCTGCAGTGTGCCCCAAAGTAGGCCTGGGAGACAGATTCATAGTTGTAAATGTCCAACCATAAATCTCCACCTGGAGTGGTCAGTACCATATTTGGGTTGTTTATGTCCTCCAGTCAATATCCCAAACAAAAATTATTGCAGTTGTGTTTTCAGTATGTCTAGCTTAGTTGGGCTACTGCCTCTGTGTCCCTGCTTTTTCTTATGCCACTTCTTGGTTTTGAGGAATGGGGACTAATGTGGGTCCCGACACTGGTGGAGGCCAGTCCTTGTGCTTATTCCTGCAACAAAGCTTTTCCTTCACTGGCTATGTTGCACTCTCCTTCCACTTCAGGAGGTGGGCTCAACTGCAATAGTGGAGGGGTCAGGAGGCGGGTATGCCTGGCTAGGTGCCAAGACCAAGACTTACACTATCCACAGGAAGAGCTGATCACTCCGCCTCAGTGTCTTCAGCATCAATGAACCAAATGCAGGGTCGGTCAAAGACCTGTGTTTAGAGTGGGAGACTTGCTCACCCTGTTTAGGCAAAAGATCTGCTGAACTGTGCCCAAAATGACAGACTTGGGACTTCCCAGCTGACATAGGGAGGCATGCTCAACTCAACAGTGCATTTGAGTCTCCTGAGAGAGGTAGAGTTTGACCCATGAAGGTCTCTCAGTTGCCATGAGCTTCACACTACTTCTTTGACAAAAGGATCTGATTAAAACGAGCCTCGCTGGAAATAATCTGGGATCTGAAAAACCAACTCCCCAATGTTACTTACAGCACATTCTTAGAGCCTTTCATTATGAGCCCCACATGGGAGGGTCCCTAGCATGATGTCTCGTTACGCCACAGACGTAACAAGTCATCTTGCAAGCTCGTCAACTTGCCCAGTGGCTAAGACCTACCTCCTCAATCTTTATCCCAATGAGGAAACCCGTACTATACAAGTAAGCCATTTTTAACACAGTGGGAGCAGGGTCCGAAGCACAGAAAATGGAGGTTACATGGGGCAGAAGCTACAACCATTTGGATATACAACATGTATGGCTGCATTAAATACACCAGACAAAACAAGATTTATATGATAAAGGGATAAGAACAAAGATCAACGTGTAGAAGTAACTTGATGATCGGAAGAAAACCAGGACCCAATCAACAACACTTGGCAGAAAAAGAACTAGTAAGGTCATGCATATACGTGGGGGTGTGATGGGGTGTACCACCTATGACACACACTTGCTTGTGCAATACCACCACATAAAACACTGATTTAACAGCTATCAATTGTTTTGATAACAGGCTAAACAAAAGAATGAGAAACATCCAAATCGAAAAAGTTCTAGAGAGATTTGCTCTAGAGAATTCACATGTTTAGGGTATAAATAAATACTTTAGGGTTCATAGGAATTTGTAGGAGAGACAACTAAACCGGGAAGTGAGTGGAAGTTAACATATGACGATTCAGGATTGTTTTTTCAAATTATAGCGAGAACAACAATGAAAAGCAGAAACAAAATACACTATGATCCCCGCAAAAAAACTCAACACAATGTCATACCTCTTAAAAAGTAAGACTGAGGTGATTTATTAATTTTGTTAAGAACACTCATACAAAGCACAGTAAAAGGCCACAGACCAGTAGATAAAATGTGGGTTCTTGACACTTTACAAATGTTGCTACAGTACTACCGATAAAACAGACTCCCAAGCTGGTTAGAATTGCAAGCACTTCTACCAGCAAGTGAATTCACCCGTCGGTTTTAGAATGTAATAAAGCTTTTAGTAGTTTCTTGATTCAAATAACACCAGTTTCAAAAAAGAACTTGTACCTGTAAAAATGCACGGATTAGGAAAATGTGATGAGAGTATTCTGGTTAGGCATTGCTCTCAAACCATTGGATTGGTCTGTGGAATGGACCATATGAATCGGTCGTAATCTTATACTGTATAGTAGTATACCTTCAGTCATCACTTAAAATTTATACAGGTTATTATCATTATCTGTAAATATACAATATAAACAAATCTGTACATTCATGGCAAATAGCTTTGTTCTCCAAAACAGTAGGCAACTCATTAGCTTAAGACACCTTTGCCTGAAAAAACAAAAAGGCACATCTGAATAAGATGCATGCTTTAATGCTAATTTCTGTTTCAATCACTGGGCTAGGTAGTCCTTGTTCAAAAAAGTTGTCAAAAACAACCAAACATAGTGCATTTTGACATCTTCGTTTTATTTCTCAATCCACTTGTGTTGTTTTCTGTTCAGCAGCACATTGATGGAGCTGTTAAGACATGGCCTGACAAGTCTGAGTATGGCGCACCACCCATTCACAGACCTCCTGGATTTATAGAAAAGCGGGTGGTGAGTGGCCACAGAAGGTCGAAATCTGTAACGCACCATGTGTTAACGCCTGTGTAATCCACCATTCAGAAAGGCCACTCGTGCTCACATTAGAAAAATTCAACAAACGCACCTTATTTTGCTCAGTGCAATTAACTGATGTCAGTTCAAATTTAGTGTAGTTTACAGTGCAAAGTGTACATTATTTATACTGGCAAAACGGTGGGCACTGAGGATCCGAGAAGAGGCAATGCTGCTGATCACCTGAGGGTCATATGCTGTTGGACTGCTCCAATCATGTAGTGTATGACTCGTTTCCAATGATTTTCCATCTGTTTTTGATGAACTGCACTTTAAGCGCTTTCTTTGTTAAAGTATTATAATACATTTCCTTTTACAATGAATAAATAAAAATGGGAACATTTTGCGTTGTATTCCAGTGTCAAAGACTATTATGGCTGTGGTCATTGAGGAGCCTCTGTGTGCTCAAGCAGAGCAAGTCTGTGTAAAGGAGGATGAGAAAGTTCCCTCTTGTAAGTCTTTGGTGGCAGTTTTGGTAACTGAGGGTTAGAATTCTGCCTAGGTGGGACTGGTGGAGCTTGGGGATGAGCAAGATTGTTGTGGCTAGTGCTAAGCACACAGCAGCGACGCAGCACTCTGGGAGATGGAGTACTTGGGGGTGTGTTCGGCGAGTTGGGGCAAGTGCTGGTTTCCCTGAACCAGTCCTGATCTCTGTGATGACGGCCACCTGGAGGCGGCTGTAGGTTCAAAGGACAGTTTATAAAGTGTTCTGGAGGCCTCAGTGGTACTGGAGGAGGAGTGTCTGGAATAGGGTCCCTTGGAGGTGGTGGAGGTGGGCTGTGCAATGGTCCATCAAAGGCAGAGCTGTAAGAAGGAACTCTGGGTTGTATCTTTGGAGGCGGAGGTTGTCTAGGCGGAATTGCAGGTGGGTCATCATCTGACCTGGAATTTCCCTGAAATGGAAAAAGGAAAATTATGGGACAGTGAAGATCTTCACAAATAAGCACACTGTATTAACCTCTCATAACCAGGTGTGAATTAGTAAACAACAAATTTGCAAACTAGCAAACCTAAAACAAACGAATAACAGATTTTCATTACTAATTAAAGTACAATTTGCATACAGATTTGTAAAGAATACTGACAAGCTCATACCACATGTTTATTACATACATATTCAGTGAAAAGGGCCATATATACTTTTAGTTGCTCCAAGTGTCTTGGCAAATTTGTTGTGCAAATTTGTATAATCCCTCCCAGATCTGCAAATCTAGTAGCCCAATAAAGGTATTTCTTTTCCAGACCAAATATAACTTCCTTAATTTCTATTCTGACACACTTCTTGTTACAATGCAAGACAACTGACAAGCAGCAGTTCAATCTGTATTGCCCATTTAGTGACTTCGGCAGCATTCAATAGAGTTATCTATTGACTACTGTGTCAACAACTGTCAAATGCCTCCACTGTTGTTGACAGCCATAACAGGATGGTAAAACACCAATTGGGCCTGCATATGGGTAGGCTAGCGGGCACAGGAGTCCAAACTAATTGAGTCCAGCAGAGCCCAGAAGCAAGGCCCTGGTCAATCTGTTTTTCTGTGTGTATACCTCAGGTTCTCTCTCCGCACAGATGCTAAAAAGGTCCCAAACAGCTATCGTTTTGTTCCGCGTACATAACAATAGGCTGTTAGATAGGACAGTAGTGGGTCTACAGCGATTCCTGAATGAACTACTACACTAGAACACTGAAAACACCCTTACGTTAACATTAACAAAAATCCTGATTTTTAGCTGAAAATGATGACACTTTCAACAGGCCAAAGGAATGTGAAGGTCGTTTCAGGGTATACCTATTTTATTTCAAAATTGGCATGCCTAGGATGGCCAGAGATAGGTGCTGTTCAAACTACTACTCAAACTCTTTGAGGTCCAGAGCCGCAGCTCTCATATACGCCTTTACTCGTCAAGGTTCAACCCTAGCCTGTTTGACAACTGACTAAATATTGAAATTAATGTACACTAAATACAACCAAGCATGAACATATGGAAGGCACATTTTCCTTGAATGGCTGTTCACAAGCCTGGATATTATGATTTTAACCCCACTGTGTAGCTTCTTCCATCTTTCAAACACAGCCAGTCAAGCACATATTTGACTGGATTTTGAACTGGTTCAACTGCAGTCATCGTCAAAGATACTTTCCTAGAGTGTATGTTTTGCTCAGCTGCAGATCAAGAATCTATCTTCATCACTGCAAAAAATATATTATTTTCCCCTTGAGGAAAGACCAAAGAGAAGGCTTTCTTCTTTCTAGCATACCTCAGGTCTCGGTGAAGGCCCTTAAGATGTTCTGGAAAAATGTATTGCTTCCATGGTAGTTCTAGGCTTTATTTGTGGTTTCAAAAGGCAAAAACCTTAGCCAAGCTTCATTTGTTAAAAAGAAATGTGTCGGACCCTTGTCAGCTTTTTGCTGCTGCTCTATGATGGGAGAACTGCAACTAACTCCCAAAATTAATAGCATCGTGTAGCTGTCTTTCCAGCAAGAACACAAGAGTAGGCAGATTATTTTTCTGTTTCCTATTTAAGACTCAGTAGTTGTCAAAGCTTTTCAGACACAAAGGTACAAGATTGCACATAATTACAGCCAGAACAAACACCACTTGTTTGCTCGAAAATGGTCAATAGAAAAGATGAGGATTATTCGAGATACTGCAAAAAGATAATTGCACAGGAATGTAGGTCTGTCCTTATGAATGGCATGCAGTGCTGAGCAAATAGCTTTGAAATCAATTTAGATGGGCACAATTGGCCAACAGAACTATTTGAGAACTTACGTTAGGTTAGGTAGTCTCTTACCTTGCATAAATGAAAATAAACTGACTGCAGATATTTAGGGAGACTCCGATAAATTACACTGATGTAATCTAAGTGTCATGATAGATTGGATATGTATGATGCAGCTAGATAAGGGAAACATTTGAAGGTTATAAAAATAGTCCTTAGTCATTTTTGCATGTGCTTTTAAACTCTGAGGAAAGGAATTAAAACATGGCGAGGAGTCAAAAAGGATTGGCTGTTAGCAGATTCAACTACAGTGCAACTTTACTTTAGTATTTCAAGCCAGCACCTATTACTATGATTCCTGATTAAGACTGCTAATGGACCAGTTAATTTTGGCTTCACAGGAAGATGGAGAGAGTTACCAGAACATGGTGTTTCAGGATAAATATAAAATGCTTTGCTCTGGGTACTGAGATTGCGGGAGCCTAATATAGGGTGGGCAAGATAGAATCAATAAAGTTACTAAGAATAATAGAGACATAGTCTAAAAAAATATATTACGTTTTTTGAAATGTCAATACACGTATGCCACTGGTCCCTAGATGTATAAAAAATACAACACAAAATCCATGTACAAAGTACCAGACAAAGCCAAGACTTTTACTAGGTCTGTAAGAATAGGTGAAATGAGAATAATAAACTTGAGTACATGACCCTCAGTTGACTACTGCAACTTGTGTTAACTTGCATGTCTTTCTTCAGGTAGGATTTATAAACCATCATGACAGCCTATATTTACAAGACCACCCTGTCTCCCTCCAAGCAATCTTCCATCCATATATTTTAAGAATGATAGTTGTTACTTTCATATCTCGGTGTGACCAATACATTGAGGCCAGCTAAGAGTGAGTAGGAAAGACTATGCCAAGAAGACACATGCAAGCAAGAGAACAAAACAATTCACATTATAAGTTGGTTTTCATTTAGAGCACACAAGGCTCAACATGGTTAACTACAAACATCAACTGCAGAGTAGGTAGTAAAGTGGTGGCATACCTTTGCGTTTGAAGTATCCTGATCAAACTTTTTACGAGGTGGAAGAGGTGGAGGAACCAGAGGCTCTTCACTCAAACGATGTAAGCTACCACAGGAACTGAAGAAAGATTCTAAAAAGTACACATTGTAAAACTTTATGAATACTGTCCTAGTGCCTCTGAGACAATACATGTATCCTTACAAGAAACTTTATTTAAAACTAGGATTCAAATAAACAATGGTTTGTAATACCAGAGCACGACTGGAACAAGAAATGTATCAAAGCCCTGGGTGCCTTAAACTATCAGATTGAAACACTCATTGCCACAGACAGAAGCACTGATATCACCAATCCGATGAGAATATAATCAATCCCTGGAGCGATGTACCTGCTTTTAAGCAGAGATATGTGCAGAAAGTTCCTAATGCAAAGATATGCAGAGGTTGTAAATTTCCATAAATTCTCTGAAGATGAAATTTCCCCCCATAAAACCTTTCTTTTGCTTGAGAAATTTCATGCGATTTTAATGGGTTTTTACCACATACCTTTTTACAACGTCATCAACATTGTGATCTTCCCGAAACGGGAGATGTTTAAAAAGCATCCTAAATTTGGCAAGTCGAACATTAAACTAAGTTTCATACCATGGGTCGAGCAGAGAACGAACCCCCAGTTACTACATTTGCGAATACAATTTTTGCAGGATTTAAACATGCTTTAAATATAATTGTTATTTTAACAAATAGTTACATACTGAATGAGAACATACATAAAGACATTACATATTAAATTAAACCCAATCAAGTAGTTCTCGAGTCACAAGTATGCTTTAGTAATTGAAAATACAAATGTAAAAGTCATGACAAATAAAAAGCAGGTGTACCTTAAATGAGTAATCTGTCTAATTCCCATACTAGTTATAGTTGTCTGCAATCTTCCGTTTATTTTATTTTTACGACATTTAGAGCTCAAAATATTCATAGAGTACTAAGGTATCTCTGCCACATTTGTGTCTTTTCTCCCTAATTGATATTAGTGTTCCCAAAACAATTTGCTTTTGGTTTGGTTTCATTCCGTTTCCAAAACAGCCAAATACGGCAAAATCTAATCTTGACAGAGAGTTTTCCACAGGAAATTTTCTGCTGCTTTTAGAAGGGCGACTGAATGAAGATATCCCTGCTTGATGAAGAGGCTGAAAGATCAACCTGCTAAACTACTATCTGTGTGTAGCATAGCGTAACCTGCGAGAGTGACCATCGAGATCTTTTTTTTCCACCTTTAGAATGTAATTAATAGGGTAGATTATCCATAGAACTACCAGCCTCCACAGCAGAACTAAGTGGCAATGGCAATGAGACTATCCCTCCTAATTTTGTCTTCGAGTTCTCTGTAAAATATGGACAATTCTTTCCTGCAGAAGGAATGACGTAATTCCCATACATACTGCTTTCAATGCAAGACGACTGATATGGAGCATCACATTCTGAGCTTATCACTGTTAGGGGGTGGCAGATCATGGCTGCGAGCTCCGTAGCCATATAGGTCTCACTGTTATCCGAGGAGCCGGTGGGTGACCTCCTAATAGTTTCTGAAAATAATTTTTTGTTTGAATGTGGCTCTCATAATTGGTAAGTCCCACCGGACAGAGAAATGTGTTGGAATACTCTTAGAGGAAAACATTTGGAAGTAGGGGACCATGTTACCTCATAAAAAACATACAACAGAATGAGGCCTCAAAATGAAAAGGGGTATGGATTTGTTATGTAAAAAAAGGAAGGGAGGCCTCCTTTGTGTGATGATAAGGGACAAGGAGAACTAGGTTGGAAGCACAATGAAAGTCCCTGGGACACACAGTCACTGTGGAACCCTAATGTAGTTCACATGTACCAAAAGCTGCCACCCAATACCAGATTATGCCTTCGAGATTGTGCCCTTTCAATAAAGTTATAAAGCAGAAATAAGAACCTTAAATGTTGTTTTTGTCATAAGAAGTATACAATTTATTACAATTTTACAAAGGTTAAAAACATTTTTATGCACAAATAAAAAACATTAAAATATCACAATTTAATTAAAAACAATGAATATAAGGAGTCACAGTTTGTTTTCGTTGTCGACGCTGCATTTCGGTGAATCTGTGATAACACCTTCCTCAGGACAAACAAATTCTGTGTGTGATTTCTTCAGCTTCCTCTTCTATTCAATTTAGAGGAAATTTCTCATGCATAATATTGGTGTGTATCGCTTCTGGTTTCTTAATTTCCAGGTAGCAATGCCTGTTTGTATTCAAAGCTCTATGTTGTAGAGGTTACCGGAGGGGGGCCACCGTATTGAATGGGGGGACCACTATACTAGGGATTGTTAATAATCCTTCCTTCTTAGTTTAAAGGCGCCACTGGATGTCTTCAATTATATCCGCAGCATTGGGTGATATTATTGACGGTTGCTTTAGAATTCAACCTTTTGGTTTCTAACCGGCCTCCCTGCTCCCCTCATGGTCCTGTCTGCATCTGCTCGCTTGCACGATCAGCCAAAATCGCCTTTGCGCCCTGGGTCCGTTCCCACCGCAGTCTCAAGCTCCCTCAGACGGCTTTCTACCTCACAGAGTGTTTTATGAGTTTCTTGTCTGGCTCCCACCAGCCGACCAATCGCGGCTCCCCTTACCACAGCCTTCATTGCATCCCACACTACCAAGTTCGAGGACGCAGAGTCCCAGTTTTCTCTGAAGTAGTCAGGTAAAGTGTCCTCAAGGTGAGTGCGAAACGGGCCGTTCTCAAGCAATGAGGGGTTGAGCCTCCAGGTGGATACTGGTGAGGGTATCTTTCCCCAGTGTAGATCAAGTGTTAGCGGTCTATGGTCCGAAAATGTTTTGGCAAGGTAGGCTGAGGGCGTACATTTTGCCATCAAGGAGTTGGTGCAAACGAATCTGTCTAGGCGGGTGTGTAGGTTATGTAGTGGGGAGTAGTATGAGTATTCTTTGTGTGTTGGGTGTAGTGTGCGCCACACGTCTATTATTCCCCATCCCTGAAGCCATGTGCCAAATGAGTCAGACAGTTTATGTACCCCTGTCGCCTGGAGGGGAGGGTGCGATCTATCCAGATCTACATCTAGTATCATTTTCCAGTCTCCCCCCAAAATCCAGGGGATGTCTATCCAATCTGCCAAGGCTCGGCTAACAGTTGTAAGGAATCTGTCCTGGTCGAAGTTCGGGGCATAAATACTACCCAGGACTATCATTATACCATCAAGTGTGCCCTTTACCAAAATGTAGCGCCCTTGATTGTCCACTTTCTTTTCCAGTTCCACGAAGGGGGTACCACAGCGCACCCATATCGTGGCCCCCCTGGAGAAGGCAGAGTACGTTGTGGAAAATACGGTTCCCCTCCATTTCTTTCGTAATGTGTGCACCTCGGACTGTGTCAGGTGGGATTCCTGTAGGAATACTATGTGTGCTCTCTGGCGAATCAAGAAGGCGTGTACTCTATGCCGCTTCTGTATCGCCCCTAGCCCTCTCACATTCCACGTAACCAGCCTATACTTCCCTTGCTCTTCAGCCATATCCGAATACAGATGTCATAGGGGGTAACATTACGTATTGAAGTATGTACATCGTCCGTGTTAGCCTGAAGACGGTTCCCTCCCTTCCCCAATCCCCAACTCTGGAGGCGCAGCCTCGGAACCTTGCTGTGCCAAACATGAAACTGTAAAACGTAATCAAACAATTTGTGGTGCATACGCTCTTGGGGGATCGGCTAAGCTTGAGCCATATCCAATGGGCCATACTTATCTATGTCGTCGACTCAACGGCGCCGCTGGGAGAATTATTGTTTAACCATCCATTGCTGTTGTTCGTTTCTTGGGAGGGGGGACATTACCCCTGCTTACACAGCGTTACATTCCTGTGATGTACAGGGGTGTGGGGTGTGTGAGGTCTACACGTCAGGACAGTACATAGAGGGCACAACTAGTCTATCCCAGGTTTCACCAATCAGTATATAAACACATTCATGCACCCCGTCTATAGGACCCCCTCCCTTTCCATGGCCTGGCCGTGCATTCAGTTTACAATAAAGAAAAAGAATATCAGTTTGACCTAACGATTCAGAACTCATCCATATTAGTCGTTATTCCTGGGCATTGTCCAGAAGTTCATCAGCTGCTCTGGGTGTCACAGTCGGGGACAGCACCATACTGTTTTCTGAGTCTGAATGTACAGTGCTGTCTTCGGTGTCCGTATTTATTTGTCCACGTTCCTCTCTGAAGGAGCCCACCATCGCAATAGCATCGTCCTGTCCTTGTTTCTGTTGATGAGCAGAAGGCTTATGCCGTTTCGGTTCCACACTACGTGCACCTGACCTGTTCTCCGCGTGGTCCGCTCCATCCTTGGAACTGCTGGCCGATGAGCCCTGGGTTGGGTTCAGGCCCTCCTCGATGCCCATCACTTTCAGCCACTCTTCTACGTCCGTGGGGCTGTCGAAGAAGTGAGTTTTGTTGTCGTGGATCACTTTGAGGCGTGCAGGAAACAACAGGGCGTAACGGAGTTTGGCTCTCTGGAGTCTCTTTTTAATCTCGTAGTAGGAGGACCTCTGCTTCTGTACTAGATTGGTGTAATCCGGGTAGAGTGAGATACGTTTGTCTTCGTATTCTATGACAGATTTCATCCGGGCCTGTCTAAGCAGCGTGTCCCTATCTCGATAGTTGAGAATCCTCAGCATCAGGGGTTGTGGTGGTTGGCCCGGTCTCGGTCGGCCGGTAGGGATCCTGTGCGCTCTCTCCACACAGAAGTACGGTGACAGTCCCTCTGCAGCTACATTATCTCGGAACCATTGCTCCATAAATTCCGTCGCGTGGGGCCCCTCACTGCGTTCCGGCAGTCCAATGACGCGGATGTTATTGCGTCGATTGCGTCCTTCCGCATCCTCCACCCGTTCTATAAGAGTTTTTATCTGATGTTGGATTTGTTGGATGGAGTTTGTATGTTCCGCCACCGCCGGGGTGAAGTCCGCCAGCGTCAGCCCTTGGTCTTTGACTTTGTCCGTCAGTTTATCATGGTCGGCGTTAAGCAGTGAGAGATTAGTAGTAAGGGTGCCCATTTGCGTCTCCATCGCAGCCCTAGAATCTCTGATTTCTTTGAGTATCAGATCCAGTTTGTCCCCCTGGTGGTCTTCTGAGAGGGTAGAGGTCAGTGTTAGAGGTGTGGAGCCACCCAGGTTCGCATCAGGAGTAGGCCCCGCAGTTGTTCCATCCTTGCCGTACGCTACCTTTGTACCTTTTCGTACCATGGTGGCTGTCGCAGGGCAGAATCCTATCATCTCCCGTGTCTCTCCTACTCGGGCTTCTGTCGCCGCCCTGCAGTCTCCCCAGTCTTCAATAGGCAGGTAGCTTTACGAAGGTCTCGGGTATGGCACTATTGTACGTGGAGGCGCAGGCCGCACTCACGTCTGTCCACCTCAGTGGGGCGGCAGGGACCAGTGCACAGGTTGGACAAACAGATTCCGCCGCTACCCAAACACCAGGGAGGGCGATTTTATATTCTCCGCCCAAGGTAGCAATTGCGGTCTTCTTCGCGCCTTCAAGCGGCCACTGGGGCCCGTTCCCGCGTCTTCACTATATTTGGCGCCGGCCGGCCGCCTTCTCAACCCTCCAGCACAGCGCGGTTCTAGGCCGACAGTTCTCTTCCGTCCGTCACCCCCTCCTTACCCAGGGCAATGGCAGTAGTCCTTCACTGTGTCATCAGCCTCAGCCTAGGCCGCCGATCCTGGTATCGTTCTGCCGATCTGGCCCTCCAGCAGCTGAAGTACCATCGGGGGGGGGGGAGAGGAGGGAGAAAGCAGATGGGGTCAGCGCGGCGCCTTCCTCGGTGTCCCCGCGCCTTCCCCACTCAGTGGCAGTCTCCCGGGTCCCTTCCCAGGACGTCGGTGCAGCGCAGGTCCGGGGTCCCGCAGACAGAGCACCCTCTCGTGCACCAGCTCTGCTTTCCAGGTGGACCTTTCCAAGCCCCCGAAATCGTGCAGGAAGGGGGTGCCGGGGGGGGGGGGGGCTGGTTATCTTTGTTTTCGCTCCTCGGCCCTGTTATCAGTCAGGCCGTTCCCCAGGCAGTGGCGTCCAGGCGGTTCACCGGCAACTCGGCAGGCGGCGTTCCCGCGATCCGGGCACAGTCCGCACTCGAGTCCCCGGCTCGCGGCACGGGTCCAGGCCTCAGACCACCTCCGTCGGCTCACCAGGCACTCGTGTCACCTAGGGCTTTAGAAACGCCGTCGAGGTGAGCAGGTCACCACAGGAGCAGGATCCGATCTTCGGTGGCACAGGGCGGCCCCCTGAAACGGCGTTCAGGATAAATTTACCCCCGGCGGCACCGGAGCTCTAGCAGCCTCCATCCGCCATGTTGGCTTGCTAGCCACGCCCCCCCTCTGCACAGACTGTAAAGCAGTCCCTCCCTAAAAAAACAGTGGCTATCCTGTGGGTGTTGCAGTCGTTTCAAAGAGAGTACGGAGCACTACCTGTCCTACATTGGCTTGTTGGCATGCTACAATGTCCACTCAATAATGCTTAGTGAAAGTATATGGCATAGACCTTGTAGCTGCCTTACAAATATCCGCTATTGGGATATTGCCCAGGAAAGCTGTGGAAGCCTCTATCTTATGAGTAGTGTGTGCTCTAGGGGTTGTTGGAAAAGTCCTTCTAGCTTTAGAATAATATGCTTGAATGCATTTAACTATCCATCTTGAAATGCATGTTTTAGATATGGGTTTTCCGGTGTGAGGGGGGGGGAAAATAACAAAGAGTTGTTTAGATTCATGGAACTTAATTTAGTTCTGTCAATAAAATACATTAGAGCTCTTTTGACACTTAGTGTATGGATTGCTCTCCCTGCAACTGAATCAGGTTGTGGAAAGAAAACAGGTACCTCAACTGATTGATTGAGGTGAAAAGGTGAAACAACTTTTGGAAGGAATTTTGGGTTGCTTTTAAGGACCACCCTATCTATCTCTATCTAGCAGGAAAAGGGCTTTTCCAAAGTTAATGCCTGGAGCTCACCCACACGTCTAAGTGAGGTAATGGCTACTAAAAAAGCAACTTTCCAAAACAAGAATTGTAGAGAGCAATTGTGTAGTGTAGTGGTTCAAATGGTGTGCCCATAAATCTGGTGAGCACTATGTTGAGATTTCATGATGGTGCAGGTGGAACGTTTGGTGGAATTTCTCATTTAAGGCCTTCCATGAATGCCTTAATAACTGGTACTTGAACAAGGACAAATGTTGCTGGTTTTGTAGATAGGCAGCGACTGCGGCTAGATATAAAAGTATGGAGGTATAAGTGAGGCCTGAGGTTTGTAAATGAGGAAGGTAACAACAGTAATTTGTTTACTGCAGCAGTAGAACGCAAATCTCTACAACTTTGTTGTGTAACATGCTCTAGTTGTAGGTGTATGTGCTTCTTTAAGAATGGTCAGACATTTAGGGGGAAGATTAAGATATTCAAACTCTTTGACCTCAGGAACCAAATCGCAAGATTGAGCTCCTTTGGATTTGGGTGCCTGATTTCTCCATGGTTCTGAGTGAGAAAGTCCAGGTTGATAGTAAACTTCTGATGGGGAACAACTGAGAATTTGAGCAGTGTAGTGAACCAGGGTTGGGGAGCCCAAGTGGGAGCTACTAGAATGAGGGTGAGAGACATTTGCCTGAGTCTTCGAACCACAAATGGAACAAGTGGGAAAGGTGGAAAAGCGTAGGGAAATCCCCCTGACCAGTTCATCCATGAGCATTTTCCTTTGGATAGTGAGAGTGGGAACCTGGAGGCGAAGTTTGGGAATTTCGTGCTGTCTGCAGTTAGGAATGGGTCTGTTTGTGGAAACCCGGTCTTGTGAAAGTATAAGAGAAGGACTTGTGGGTGGGGTTCCCACTTGTGGCCTTGTTGCTGTATCCTGCTGAGAAGGTTGGCAAAGTCGTTGTCCATTCCTGGGAAGTGTTGCGTCAGCAGATGGATGTTGCGACGTATTGCCTAAAGCCAAATCGTCTGAGATAGGGGTGATACCTGTAGAGAGTGTGTCCCCCCTCTTTTTGTAAATAGCACATTTATTTTATTTATTTATTTTTAGAGCTTTCTATAGCGCGTACCAGACCCAAAGTTGGGTATTAGAGCGCTTTACATAAAGAGTAAAACATAATAGTGAAAAACATAGCATAAAAGTAGCAGCATATAGGAAAAGGGTCAGAATGAATAGTAGCAGTGGGAATTGTTCTGAAACAATAAAAACAAGATTGAGTTTGTGTTGTTCTTCGCTTCGTGGTCTCATTAACTCGAGAGTAGAGGAATTTAGGAGGTTGTATAGCTGGGTTTGTAATTGTGTAGATTTAAGGTAGGAATTTGCTCATCAAGAATAATTGTGCTTCCATTTTCAAGAGAGGCGTACAGGAGATTTTTCTGATGTATGGAGGACGCAAACTCCATATTCTTGGTGCCGCTCCGGAAAATGCTCTGTTGGAGGTTTTAGAGTGTTGAAACGTGAGGGTTTCAGAAATAGATTGTCTGCGCTCCTATAGTGTCTGTTTCCTCCCGATAAGGTACGTTTTTGGGCTAGGTACTGGGGGATGTTGTGATGTAGCTCCTTGTGAGTGAAGCAAGCCATCTTTAGAAGGCTTCAAGCTTCATAGGGTAGCCAGTTGAATGCCTTCAGGTGTGGTGATATGTGGTCATATTTCCCAGATCATGTTATGAGTCTTGCTGCGGCATTGAGGCAGGCTTTTAGAGGAGCGGTAGAGATTTTGAGAAGCCCTGAGAGGGTTTTGCATCAGTATTCCAGCCTCGAGATGACTAAGGACTGAACTGCAGTTTTGAGGTCCGATTTCTCGACAAATGGCTTAATTTTTCTGAGATAGCTGAGGTGGAACCAGGCGTTTTAAGCCAACAGGTTGATATGACTATGCATGTTAAGGTTCTTATCCAGTGTGATTCCAAGTGATAAGGTGGGAGTCTACCAGAGTCGGCGTGCAGTTCAGAGCAGTGACCATTTTGATCCACTCCTTTGTCACTATGGTGTTATTAGGTGGGGAGATTAGAAGAAATTCTGTTTTTTGTGAGTTGAGCTTGAGGAAATTGGTCGTTAGCCATTGGATGGTCTTTTCAAGAGCTAGATTCATTGTCTTTATCTCTTCAGTGGAGGAGATCTTGATGTACAGTTGGGTGTCGTCTGCGTACATGTGGAAGGAGATGTTCGCCTTCTGTAGTAGATCGGTAAGATGTTTGACATATAGGTTGAATAGCGTGGGGGATAGGGTAGAGCCTTGTGGAACTCCTAGTTAGTTAGTTGAGGAAGCTGAAAGATTTTTGTTGATCATGTTCGATTGTGTTCTGTTTTCCAGGAAGGATTTGAACCATTGAAGGACTTTCCCAGATAAACCCATCCTGTATTCTAGTCTTCTTAGTAGTTTGTCGTGATTGACAGTGTCAAAAGCTGATGAGAGGTCGAGTAGGACTGGTAGGCAGGTTTCATTGTGGCCCAGAGCTTGAAGGGCGTTGTCTACTGTGTGCAGGATGGCTGTTTCTGTGCTATGGTCAGGTCTGAAACCTGATTGGTGGATGTTCAGTAGATTGAAATTCGTGATGTGTTGGTTTAGTTGTTGCTGAACACATTTTTATAAGACTTTAGCTAGCATGGGAATGTTGGTTATTGGTTGGAAGTTTCTGGGGTCGGAGGTGTTAGCTGTGGTTTTTTTTAGGATAGGGGTGACTTGTCCTGTTTTCAAAAAACACAGTTGATGGACAGAATGTAGAACAATGTCATACATTCACCCCAGTACAAGGATCTGGGCCTAAATCCATCGTTTTTTTGCACTCCACACCACTCTGGGTTAGACACTGACTATATGCAAATCAGCTCTGACCCTGTGCCTCATGGGAACAGTCCAGTCTGAATGTAAGACATTGTTCTGCATTCTGTCCACCAACTGTGTTTTTTGCAATTTTCACCCCGAGTGGGCTGGGTATGCTCAGACGTGAGTCCCAGGCTCTCCACATCACTGGAGTCAAGCTATCCAGGCTGAAGAAGGCTGATAGCCAGAAACTGGTCCTTGGATGCTTGATTCCGGTCTAGGAAAGACATGGCTTGGCTGTCCATCAACTGTGTTTTTTGCAATTGTCCTGTTTTCAGGCAATCCGGGATGTGACCTTGTGCTAGCAAGGCATTGATGATTGTTGTCATGTTGGCCGTCCAGTGTGTTAGAAATGCTTTCAATACTAGGTGAACAGCTTGAAGCTCGTGGTAGTTGATGTGGATATCATGGTGATTGGTATCCCAGAGACCCTGGACTGTGAAGGACCTGAAGGTGAGCACCCCATCCTGTAAGGGATGCATCTGCTGTGAGAATTATCCGGGGAACAGGGTTGAGAAATGGCTGCCCCTTTTGATAAATTTCATGTGTTCCACCACTGCATTGCGGCTGTCCGGCAACACTAGATCTTGTAGCTGACCTGGTGATTGAGACCAATGGCGCTCCAGACATCTTGCAGCTGCAGCATATATAGTTGTTGAACATGTGGGACAATGGCTATGCAAGGTGCCATAATGCCTAAAAGTCTCATAACTGTTTTAACTGTTATGTGTTGTTTGGGTTGAGACTGCTGTATTAGTGTTTGGATGTTTTGAATTCTGGCCAGATGTGTGCACGCTACCCCTGATTGTGTTTCGAGTATGGCCCCTAGATACAGTTGAATCTCTAAGGGTTTGGGCTGAACTGTTCCCATGAGGAACAGGGCCAAGACTGATTTGCATATGGCTGGGTCTGCAATGGGGTGGCGTAGTGAGCTAAAGATTGATGATGGATTCAAACCAGATATATGACTGGAGTGTGTGTCTCTGAAAAGTTTCAGCACTCCATTGATCATCTCCTTGTGTTTGCTTTGTTCACCCTAAGTTGGCAGGGTATGCCCCGATTTGGGTCCCCTGCTCACTTTGCCACTGGATTCAAGCTAGCCTGGCTGATATGGGGTGTCACCCGAAACCGGTCCCAGGATGCTCGTTTCCGGTTCAGGGAAGACCTAACTTGGCAGTTCGAACTGGACTGTTACCATGAGGAACAGGGTCAAGACTGATTTGCATATGGCTGGGCCTAAACTGGGGTGGCGAAGTGAGCTAAAGAACGATGATGGATTCAACCCAGATCTGTGACTAGGGGGTGGGATTTTGAAAAATGTCAGCACTCCGTCCGTCATCTCCTTGGGTTTGCTTTGGGCTAAAATACAGCCAGTTTACAGCTGTATATGTAGCTTTTTTCTGCTTCAGATTGAGCCGCTTCAGTATGACCTGGAGGATGGATTCTGTAGGCAACTTCGATTTGGAAGCTGACGTTTTCTGTGCTGAAGCAGGCTTCTTTTTTTGGCTCTGAGCAGAAGGCAGCGGTAATGGCTTGCTCTGAGCCAAAGAAGCAGATGGTCATCTCAGTGGTGAGTCCGATCCCCTCGGTGGGGGCACCTTGGCTTTCAGTGCCGAGCCAAAGGGCGTGGCACTCCGAAGCAGATGATCGGTGCTTACCATGGCCTTTTGGTAGTGTTGACCAGCGAGTCAAAGCAGCGGTCTAAACCAAATATTTTTGGGGAGGTGGAAAAGGGGCAGGTGTACTCACTGTCCGCTGGCCCGAAGGAATATCTTGTATTTGGAGTCCAGAGTTGAGGTTGGAATGGGAAGCAGAGCTCTATTTGGAATCATGGATGGAAAAGGCATTCTCCTCCGCTGCAGAGGCCTCATGAAGCTCTTACTGTTCAACAGCTTAACCCAAGATGTCAGGCATCTCTTTGATCTCCTTGCTCTGCATTTGTCTGCAACGGACCCCTAATAAGTCTTCTTTGATCGGAAAGATCAACATGCTTCATAGTCTGCTAAACGATGATCAGGAGACAGACATAGGTTGCAAATCTGATGGAAGTCGATTCTCGGGTACTTTACAGTGCCAGCTGGGGCAGAATCAGAATGGAGTTAGTTTCATTAGTAGTACATTCTCTGTCGAAGCTGTGTGAAAGTAAGAGGAGGCCTGAACGTGCGTGGCCCAAAGGCCGTGATGGGAGAACATCGAATCGACGGGCAAAAGTGATCTGATTTTCCGGACGTAAGGATGGAAAAAGCGACCGAAACAATACCAACGAGGGTGGAAATGAATAGCGACCCAAAAGGAACCGAAGACGGTCTCGAACCGGAGTGCCACAAAATATGTCCGAACCAGACAGCAGAAAGAAAATCCAACAATGGAGTCAATGTCCATGCGTATTATCACCAAGAGGAGGAGTCACTTTGTCTCATGGCTCTAAAGACTTTTTAGAAGAAAAACTACTTGCACACATCAAACCCAACACTAGATGGTGGAATTATACAGAACATGTGTATCTACAGCCATACATGCAGCAAACCAATCAGAAAATTAACTCTCTCTTCACACAATGAATAAGGGATATATGGACCATCTTTCTCCTATTGCCAATTAAATTATTTTGACCGCCATCAACCTATGTATTTACTGGGAAACTGAATTACACTTTCTGCAGTCATCCTCACTAAACTGAATATCGACCCTGCCGTTTTCCATTTGTTTTTATTTTAGTTATTTCTACCCGGTTTTTATTCCAGGGACTCTCTGCCCCCTTATCTGCACCATAATTGTACCGCACCGCTGTTTGAGCGGGTCCGGTTCCCGGGGTGGGGTCATTATTTTTAGCGGCCATCTTGGAGTGGTGTTGTTGCCTGGACTCCAGCATTCTCGAGCGCTTTAGTGCGCAGGACCTCGTGAGGGACGCCTACTTAATGCTCCCTGCTAAGCGCAGCGGGATCGCGCAGCGGGCGCGCCTTCGCTTAGCCTGAGTCGTGCCAGAGTCCTGCCAGTCTGCGCCCGTCCGCGTCGGGACGTGACGGACGTGCTGGTCATGTCTGACTGTTGCCCTGCTAGTATTGCGGTGAGTTCATCGCTCTGCTACTCTAGAGATGATTTACTATCTATTAGACAGCAGGTAGCCTGTTGTATCGTGGCTCCCGTAAGCCCACTGTGTGGCCCCTACCAGTGCTCTTGCGGTAGGTTGGCGCTTCCTACTCCCGCTCTTTCTCGCTCTATGGGCAAACCCTCAGCACCCAGGAGTAATAGCCTCCCTCGCAAGCTTAGTATTTGGAACCTGAATGTTAGGTCGCTGGTGAGTCACTACCAGGATATTCATGACCTGATTATGGATGAGTCCCCTGATATCTTTTGTATCACCGGCGCGTGGCTACAGGCGGATGATACAGCGATTCTTAACCTGGCTTTTCCACCGGAATATTCTGTGTATACGCTCAATCGCCCTACTAGAGGCGGGTGTAATAGCGCTTGCTGTTAGATCATGCTATCCCTGTGACTGGAGAGGTTTAAAAATTGCGGGCTGTGAAAGTGCCTCTTTCCGGATTACTATCAGCCCCCAGTTTTCTTTTTCTGGCATGTTAATCTATCGTCCCCCGGGTAATGATGTGAAGGACTGGGTTCTTTGGACCCAGCGGTGCCAGGGCACAACACCTGAAACCTTCGTGGGTAACCTGCTCCGGCGTACAAGTCACAGAGACACGGGACACTTCCTTCGGCGTCAAAGAGTCAAGGTTTATTTACTGCAGGGAACACAGAAGTCACAGGAAGTACATCGAGTGTAGTTCGGGGAGACTGCTTCAAATTGTATTTGTGGATCGCTCCTTTTATACAGTTTTTACCCATAGGATAACATGATACACAATAGTTTACAACCTGGTTCCCACAAGTCGCTCTCAGAGGGGTCGCTTAGATCACTTTGAAACACACAAGATCCGGAACATAAGTGCGGAAACATTTGGCGGTTCCCAACTGTAAAAACCCATCTTCCCACCATTAGCAAATTCCAATCAGCAGTAAAGTAGATCGAAATAGGAACGAAGACAGGTGCAGAGGAAGACGGAGACAGTAGGGAGATCGGAAAGGGTGTAAAAGGGGAGTGTCGAGAAGCACGAGATACAGGCATCAAAGGGACGTGCCTAATGAGATGCACGACTGAGACAATAAGCCCGTGCGGCAAGATGAGCCTCGAGCGGCGCCATCTGCCTTACAGTAGCATCCCCCTCGTCATAAAGACACTTACAAAGAACATGCGTCTTCCGCCATATCTTGGGAGTCCCAGGGTCGCGAAGCGGACAGCGTCCGTTCGCTGGCTACTTGAGGGCAAGAGACAAAATGGATGCCGTATCTAAGATGGAACCCGTGGGTACAGATGACAAACCCACATAACAAACGAACGGTTTAAGTTAGCACAGCGAAACTGCGCACACTTACAAAACTCGTCATTTGCGGTTCATAGATACTAGACTCGACCATATTCGTGCGAGTTAAAAACACCACTTACAATTGTCACGGAACCTCAGACGCTCCTTTTGCCCTCATGTAGGCAAGCACTAGTCGGAATCATACTCGATATTCATCAGACCATCAAGATGTCGTTGTAGCATAGCTCTGTCCAACCGAGTCCCCTTGGTAACAGATGGTTGTCTCATACACGTTGTAGCACAGAGGCCACATAAGGCAGGACCACACTGCACACAAAGGCAACACGTGAACAGGAACACTACCACAACCCCGATGATCGTCAGAATCTTCCAACCCCAAGTCGACACCAGGCCCCAAAACCAACCAAGTAGCGTCCAATCCCCTACATCCACGTGTATGGATTCGGAGATCTTGTGCAACTTCGAGATGGCTTGATAGACAGTAGGAGCATTATCTGGAATGAAAATGCAACAGCTCGAATGGATCACTTTACATACCCCACCGCGATCTGCTAAGACAACATCTAAAACCATACGGTTTTGTAATGTCATAAGTCTCTCCGCCTGAAGTTCTGTGGTGATATTACCAAGGGCACTGGCAGTAATGTTAGCTGTCGATTCTACCACTCGAGTCAAATGTCTCAGGTTCCTACTATTAACCATAGGTCCCCAAAACGGGAGGAAACCCTTGAAAAAGTCTCCTGCCTCTTGACCGGCAGTATCCTCTTCGCTAATTACGCCTCGTACAACTCTAGTCTTATGATAATCGGCATCTACAGTAAACGTCGGAGGCAACAGATTTGCAACAAAACATGAGCCCATGAAGTCTGCGGGCAACCATGTGTATGCACGATCATGACAGATAAAGTATGTACCCTTGGCAGCCAGAAACACAGGGGACGGGGACATTGGCAAAACGTAACTTTCAGTGCAAGCACTTACTCCAAGTGAGGCTTGCGAGCCACGACCCACAAGACAAAGATTACCAGTGTGGGGTACGACCCATATTGGAGACGAGCTTTTAAGCTGCTTTTCATTAATGAACATACTATATTCCCCTCTACTTAGGACCCTATAGGCTTGTACCTCTTCTTTAGGGATAAGAAAAGGATCATGGATCTCATCTTCCATCTCCTCTATTGCCATCGATAGCACCCACTGATACGAGGTAGGACCAGCGTTGGGGGAACGTTGTTCTGGAGTGGGGTGGAAACCCAGTGCGCTTCGAAGCATTGTTTGGAATGCTCGAGCTGACCCTTGGGAACTATACGGTAACACCAGATATGGAATTCCCTTACCCGTAGTATGTGGCATCAACCCACACACCCAACAATTAGTAGTGTTAACCACTAACTGATGCTGATGGAGGAGCTGGATAAAGGAATTGTTGCGGAATTCTACACGTCTAGCCTGTTCGTGTTCTGGTAACATATGAAAGGAATGAGGAGAAGCAGTAGAAGTAATGTTAGGGTAAGGAGTAGGAGTAGGGGTAGGAAGTAAGAAGTAAGACATAGTGTAATACACCCCACCCGCCAAAAATGCAGAAGCAGTTAAAAACAAAACAAACAACTGGGATACAAAACATTTCGTACGACTAAGTTTCTGCAGCTTGACTCTATATGCCTGAGCTCCTTCCAAATCATTCAGCTTCGAAAATGCCATTTCCCTACGACCGTCCGCAACGTTTCTTGACGCACTTCGTTCTGTGCAGCAATAGTCAATCCCCAGGAGTTCCTAGGAACCGACGGTCTTTAACCTAGTGTCAAGACCTACTGTCCAGAAGGAAGTACGCGCGCGGCCCTACGGCCCTCAATACACAATATGTATATATTAGCACAATATTTCTCAGCTGTGGAAGAAAAAGATACAAGGAAGAAGCTTGATATATATATATATACAAAACAATTTTCAATGATACGAATGTTCAAAGTTGATCATGGGAAACGAAGATATTGCAGTTATCAATTTCAGCAAAGCAAGCAAATTTTTATTTGTCCTTAGTGTGAGATCGCAAAGAATATCGATGTTTCCCGGGACGTGTCTGCACGTCGAACAAAGGATCTGTCGAAGAGACAGCGTCCTGCTGATCAGTTCGTTGGTCTGGTCTTGAGTCTCTTGCTGACAAATGTTCAACAGTGGCTTTCTGCTGCGCTGAGGGTTCTCCAACAAGCTGTGCGTCGCTAAAAGGTACAAACGCCGGCAATGTTTCTGTTTCTGTTGACGCAATGCCTTTCCTTACCCACGGGTCTGCCGACAAAGGAATAGGGACTCGCTTACAATGGGTAGCATGTACCCAATTTTTCCGCCCCTCAAGACGAACGGCAGTCCTCGTGGCCAGGAGCACCTGGTAAGGTCCGGTGAAGCGAGGGTCCAGATTGTTTTTTCGTGAAAAATTTCGGGTAACCACCCAATCTCCGGGCTGGAGCTGGTGGCCTGGACCCTCCGTCTGCGTCGGCAAGGCGTCGTAAACCTGTTGATGAATTAACCTCAGTTTAGCAGTCAAGTCATGTAAGTAATCAATCAACATCGGAAACTCAAGATCAGAGAATATTCCTGGCCTAGGAACCCCCCACACATTCGCAGGACGGCCGAACACTATTTCATAGGGACTGAGCCCTATTCGGGAGTGTACAGTCGCCCTAGTTGACAGTAATGCTAGAGGCAAAGCATCAGGCCACGAAAGTCCAGTCGTAGCTTGAATCTTCGCTAATTTTAGTTTAAGGGTGCCATTGTACCCTTCAACCAATCCAGCTGACTGGGGATGATTGGCGCTATGGAATTTCTGATTTATTCCAAGGCCCTTACACACACTCTTCATCACACTTCCAACAAACTCACTTCCGTTATCTGACCACACGACTCTAGGCATTCCATACCGAGGAAAGTATTCCTTCAGTAGGATTTTCGCAGTAGACAAAGCAGTATTGTCTTTGAGGGGATAGGCCTCGATCCATCGGGAGAATGCGCAAACCACAACCAAAACGTATTTCAGGTTATTGCATCGCTCCATATGGATGAAGTCCAATTGGATCACCTCAAAGGGATACAAAGGAGGAGCAAAACTGCCAGGGGGAGTTGGGGTTCCTTTGCCAGGATTGTACATTATACACACCATACAATTCTTCACCAAACGTTCAGCACACTTAGTAATTCCATCATTCTTCCACACATCAGCCAACAACTTGCAAATACCTTTCGCGCTAATATGTGCTAACCCATGTGCCATTTGCACAACGGCCAGTACATACGCATCAGGCAACATCCATCTTTTCTGATCTGACAAATCAATCCAGCAACCATTCACATCCAACCTTCCCGTACTTTCTTTCCACTTCATCTTTTCAGTGTCGGTGGCCTCATTCTGAATTGCTTTCACACTCTCTATAGTATTCTCACACATACTTGATTCTGTAGGCCACCTAACCGAATTCGTCACATACATTCGAGTGCTAAGGTTCCGGGCAGTCTCCTTAGCAATCTCATCTGCAAACGCATTACCACGACCAACATCATCCGTCACTTTACGATGCGCACTACATTTAACAATTGCAACTTGAGCAGGCAAAGTCAATGCATCCAAAAGATCGTTCACAAGCTGGCCATGCTGTATTTTCGTGCCATGTGACGTCAAGAAACCACGTTCTCGCCACAATCGTCCGAAACTATGCGCTACACCGAAAGCATACTGACTATCGGTGTACACATTCACACGTTTACCTTTTGCTAATACACATGCTCTAGTAAGAGCGATCAGCTCTGCAGCTTGGGCAGAATTCTGATTCAATCTCGCAGTCTCAACAACAGTATTCAATGTCACCACAGCATAAGCAGTAGTCACATCACCATTCGGCAATTTAAAACATGACCCATCCACATACAGGATGCCATCCGGGTCTTCCAATGGGGTGTTTTTAAGGTCCACACGACCTTTTGTTTCCTCCTCTGTCCGCAAGTAACAGTCATGTTCTGTTACTGCATCTGACTCTGCACTAATTGGTAACAAAGTTGCCGGATTTAGGACATTACAACGTTTTATCTGAATGTGGCTTGCCAAGAGCGTCAATTCGTACCCAGATAACCTCGCACTCGTCAAGTGCTGAGTTTTCGTACGGTTCAAAAGAGTATCGACTGCATGCGGAACCATCACCGTAAGCATATTATCCATGACCAATCCTGCTGATTGTCGGATGGAGACCGCAGCTGCCGCAGTTGCTCTCAAACAACTCGGCAATGCTCTAGCTACTGGGTCTAAGGTCGAGGAAAAATATGCACATGGACGTTGCTTACCACCAAAAGGTTGCGTTAAGACGCTTAAAGCACAACCTTCCCTCTCGTGAACATATAACGTGAACGGTTTACTGTAATCAGGGGTACCTAACACAGGAGCCGAACACAATGAATCACGTAATTCAGAAAAACTTTTCTGACATTCTTCCGTCCATGGTAAAGGAGTCGAAACATCCTTGCACGTAAGAGCCACCAATGGTTTCGCTAGCAATGAAAAATTAGGAATCCACTGCCTGCAGTACGATGTGATACCTAGAAAGGCACGCACATCTCTTTGGGTTTGTGGCACAGCCATGCGCGCAATCGCTGCAATTCTCTCTGGGGTCAATCTCCTTCCCTCCTTTGACAATAAGTGACCTAGGTAGGTTACTTCTTGACAACAATATTGGAGTTTAGAAGGTGACACCTTGTGATTTAACTCACAGAGATGTTGCAGCAACGACACTGTAGCAATTTTGCAAATGTCCTGAGTATCAGCAGCCACCAATAAGTCGTCGACGTATTGGATTAAAGCCGCACCAACCGGCAACCTAAACGCATCTAGTTGACCCTTCAAAGCTTGACTGTAAATCGATGGACTTTCACAGTAGCCCTGAGGAGCGCGTTTGAACCGGAAGCTACGTCCACCAAGAGAGAAACCGAAAAGGTCCCTGCTCTCTTCGGCAATCGGGATGCTGAAAAACGCATTTTTCAAATCAATCACCGAAAACCATGAAGCTGTAGCTGGAATCAGAGTCAGTAGCGCCGTAATGTCAGGCACAACAGGGAATTGAGGAACCACAATTTTATTCACCTCCCGTAAATCGATAACAAAACGATAAACAGGCGGTTTGGTAGGATCAGTACGTTTAAGAATGGGCAGTACAGGACTATTGCACACGTTTCCCCGAGTTTCTTCAATGACATCTTTCTCGATCAAATCATAGATGATCGCTAACAAAGCTCGTTCACCATCAAGGGAGATACGATATTGGGGAATACGTGGCAATCGCACATTCGATTTCAACTGAACAACATAAGGGGAGATATCAAGTAGGCCCACGTCATTTGGACCCGTCGCCCACAAAGATGCAGGAAGAGAACTCAATTCCGGTGGAAGCTTATCGAGGGACAAGTACATGGGAGAGACTACCCTCTCTCCTAACATAAGCTTTACACCCGCAGGAGAACAATACAAAGTCGCATACAAGCGTTTAAGCAAATCCAGACCCAAAAGATTTTCGCCACAACCAGTAGACAAAATCAATGGAGCTTCGAGCTCACGTGGCCCAATTTTAAGGGGCAAAGGGCGCGAAACTGGATTGCTAACGGGGGCGCCAGAGAATCCAACGGAAACATTTGTTAAGCCAGACAAAGGTGCGCCAGGGAGTTTCGAATGCATGATAGAACTTTTCGCTGCACCAGTGTCCAACAGAAAAGGCTCAACGACGCCCGATGTAGCAACTGCGACGTAAGGCCCTCTCTGATCAACCGGAACTGATACCACTCCCTCTCCTTGTCTTTGGCTGTCCTAGTAATTACTATCGTCAGGTCCCTGATCGACGTAATAATCGTCTACATTGTACTGCGCAGATCGTCCTTGCGATGATCCACGTTGATCGAAACAGTTATTAGAATTTGATGAATGGTCAGAGCGATCATTCTGAGCACCACGACCTCTACCACGTGATGCGTGCTGTGCACCACCACGACCTCCTCTAGACGAATTACCACCACTACGGTCATTTAAAGCAGGACAATTGAATTTAATGTGTCCCTCCTGTCTACAATAAGCACATTGATTGTACCCTAATGAAGATCTCTGAAAAGATGAATCATTACGCGGCTGCGATCGATTCGATTGCGACTGCGATCTATTCTGCTGAGGCGCATTCTGATTAGAACGCGGCGGATATGCTTGTTGTAACAACACTTTAGTTTTCAGCTCTTTCGTCTTTTTATCGGCACGGTCATTTTCCTCTTTTTCTCTATTTTCGTAATATTGTGCCGTAGCCAATATCTGAGCTGAGGTAGAAACGGCCCATGAACTTTCTGAATTTTTCAATTTATGGCTCAAGTCGGGCAATAAGTTCGATACGAATTTATCCACAAACAACCTCTGTCCACCCTCAGTACCCATATCCTGCCCACTATGATCGACGAATGTTTCCTCGAACCTCGTAAAGAAGTCTGAAACACTCTCATCTTTCTTCTGCTTACAGGCTGACAACTTGTCCCAATTTACCCTCATAGCTGGCATAAGCGTTTTCATTAATGTAATGATTCGCTGGGGAAGAAGTTCAATCAACTGATCGGGTTTAGTAGCAGCCACTTGTCCAGCGTCTGCCGCTGTAATGGCAGCCCAATCACCACCTAATTCATTCGCGTGATCTTGGTGACGAATCTTGGCCCATACCGGTTGCGGTACGACATTGCCAAACAACATGTCGATATCGGCCAGATTCATTATCGTAGCGTCTACGAGCTGCGATAATTCTTTGTAATACCCCGCAGGATTTTTGCGAGGATCAGGCAAAGTTTGTTTCACCTGAAGCACTTCCGATCGTTTCCAAGGGAGGTGTATCCACACTCTCTGGAAATGTGCTGGTATTGGAGCATTAGCATTAGTATTATCAGCGGGTACCCAAACTGGCGGAACTTCACGCATAGGATATTGGCCAGACCCATCTCGTTGTTCAATGTCCTCAACGAACAATGCATGAGGAATAGGAGCGGGACGAAGAGATAGCAACCGCTCAATAGCACGTCGGACATTAGTGTCGACTATCAGTCCAGTTGCGAACTGAAGCCGGAGTTCAGACAGGGCGGTCAGCACCTCGTCAGGCGCATTGGCCGCTATCTGATCATGTAAGAACTTGCACATTTCATCAAACACATATCTCTGAGTAGGTATGTTGAATTGATCAAACGTTTCGAGGACAACACGAGGTGGATTTCTAACAGGGTTTATCATCCAACCCATCGCCATATTGTATAGCGCAACACGTTCTCTATTACCAGGAAGCTGGCTACGTCTCTGTGGACCATCAGAACCTGCAGACCCAAAAACAGGTCCGAGCGACTGAAAGAAGTTTGTCGCAAGGGGAGAATCACGATTACGAGTAGAGGGAGAAGAGTAAGACACAGGACTAACAAGAGAAGGAGTAGAGACGTTAGCAGCAACAGGGGTTAACAACACAGGAGCAGTAGCGTGAGCAGTAGCGGGAACAGGAGTATGTGGAAGCGGAGGAGCAGTAGGAATAGAAATAGGCAAAGGAGCAGGAACAGTCGGAAGAGCAGGTGCAGGTTGAGGAACTGGTGGAGGAATAACAGGTGGAAGAACAGGTACGGCAGGGACCACAGGAGCTGCGGTACCCTGTACGTACGGAGGTGGCGACTTCATAAGATAGGACATTAAAGAATCCTCAACTGCCTCTTCCTTCTTATCCGACTCCGTAGGCAAAACAGGATAGCATTTGTCTATGGACATACGCTGTAATCTCTCAAACACTTCCTTATCCTTATCCTCCTTATCACGCTGAAACTGCTCAGCTTTCTTCACTATAGTAGCAACAGTATCTCGCTGACTACGTTTATTTTGTCTGATCTCTTTCTGTCGGGCTTCTTTGCGCCAGAACCGAAAGGCATCAAACATGGCCGGCCTTGATTTACGTTCGAACAACTTTATTTCCAAATTATCTAAGATCGACGCTTCGAAGCTACCGTGAGGTGGCCAACGAAGATCGCCGTCTTTCTTTGTATATTTGATCCAATAATCGTTAAAAGCAATCGGGCCTAGCCCATGTTTGCTATATAAGTCATATGTAGGAGTTCCAACCGGAGGTATCGGACACGAGTCCTCCAGCAGGGAATCCGCACCACAAGGTCTAAAGCAACTGAACAAAGTACTGCGACCAGGCATCTTGCACACTAGCCGAGTTTCACAAACTTCAAGGGTTACGGGATTTCGGGATTTACCAAGTCCCAGCAAAGAACTAAACCCTCGGTCTTTGGCGGCTGCAGTCGTCAAACAAATACAACAACAACAAAGTACGCTAGCAAAGTGTCACCGACAAAAACACTCACACAGCGTGTACAACAAAGACACCCGCTAAAGTGTCTACAACAAAAACACTCGCTAAAGTGTTTACAACAAAGACACTCGCTAAAGTGTCTACAACCAAGAACTCTGGGAGCGACCCACAAATACTTAACTCAAAGATCAATGGCGTCCTCAGGAAGGCCCGTCAATCGTCTCGCTATACCAAGGTCTACGCCAGGCGCCAAAACAGGTCTACAGTCAGGGCAGCAGTCCGTCGCAGCCGTTAGGAGGCGGGAATCTTCGCGGGAAAAGTCTTCGGGCCACTTATTTCGACAACAGGATCGATGAAGCGGGGTGCACCTTCCCTCGGAGATTTCACACGAAGTTCCTCACGATCGTCGGGCTTGGACCGGTACCACTGATGCAGCCCCACGTTGGGCGCCAACTGAAGGACTGGGTTCTTTGGACCCAGCGGTGCCAGGGCACAACACCTGAAACCTTCGTGGGTAACCTGCTCCGGCGTACAAGTCACAGAGACACGGGACACTTCCTTCGGCGTCAAAGAGTCAAGGTTTATTTACTGCAGGGAACACAGAAGTCACAGGAAGTACATCGAGTGTAGTTCGGGGAGACTGCTTCAAATTGTATTTGTGGATCGCTCCTTTTATACAGTTTTTACCCATAGGATAACATGATACACAATAGTTTACAACCTGGTTCCCACAAGTCGCTCTCAGAGGGGTCGCTTAGATCACTTTGAAACACACAAGATCCGGAACATAAGTGCGGAAACATTTGGCGGTTCCCAACTGTAAAAACCCATCTTCCCACCATTAGCAAATTCCAATCAGCAGTAAAGTAGATCGAAATAGGAACGAAGACAGGTGCAGAGGAAGACGGAGACAGTAGGGAGATCGGAAAGGGTGTAAAAGGGGAGTGTCGAGAAGCACGAGATACAGGCATCAAAGGGACGTGCCTAATGAGATGCACGACTGAGACAATAAGCCCGTGCGGCAAGATGAGCCTCGAGCGGCGCCATCTGCCTTACAGTAGCATCCCCCTCGTCATAAAGACACTTACAAAGAACATGCGTCTTCCGCCATATCTTGGGAGTCCCAGGGTCGCGAAGCGGACAGCGTCCGTTCGCTGGCTACTTGAGGGCAAGAGACAAAATGGATGCCGTATCTAAGATGGAACCCGTGGGTACAGATGACAAACCCACATAACAAACGAACGGTTTAAGTTAGCACAGCGAAACTGCGCACACTTACAAAACTCGTCATTTGCGGTTCATAGATACTAGACTCGACCATATTCGTGCGAGTTAAAAACACCACTTACAATTGTCACGGAACCTCAGATGTGGCGTTTATGGAGGCTCTTCCAGAGGCCATAGGTATGCTGGCCGTTGGATGTGCTAATTTTTCCATCCTAGGATACTTGAATCTCCATTTTGAGAGTCTTGCCACTCCTGCTGTCGATTTAGAAAAGGGGGTGGTGATGAACAGAGTGTCTGAATTAAGCAGACAACTCTTACCCAGTCCAAAGATCAGGGCTTGATCCATCACCGTTATTTATCTCACTGCCCCATCCCAGCTCATAACCTGGCTATATGCAAATCAGTCTGTCCCTGGCCCAGTGCATCATGGGAACAGGGCAGACTAAACTACCAAGCCAATTCTTCACCAGAAAGGAGACAAGCTACCGGGGACCGGTTTCTGGCATTTCAGCCGTCTTCGGCCCGGCTTGCTTGAATCCTGATGGAGCAGTGAGAAAGGGACTCATGTCTGAGTATACCCTGCCACACCTATAGTGGCCAAAAACGATTTAGAAAAGGGGGTGGTGATGAACAGAGTGTCTGAATTAAGCAGACAACTCTTACCCAGTCCAAAGATCAGGGCTTGATCCATCACCGTTATTTATCTCACTGCCCCATCCCAGCTCAGAACCTGGCTATATGCAAATCAGTCTGTCCCTGGCCCAGTGCATCATGGGAACAGGGCAGACTAAACTACCAAGCCAATTCTTCACCAGAAAGGAGACAAGCTACCGGGGACCGGTTTCTGGCATTTCAGCCGTCTTCGGCCCGGCTTGCTTGAATCCTGATGGAGCAGTGAGAAAGGGACTCATGTCTGAGTATACCCTGCCACACCTATAGTGGCCAAAAACGATTTAGAAAAGGGGGTGGTGATGAACAGAGTGTCTGAATTAAGCAGACAACTCTTACCCAGTCCAAAGATCAGGGCTTGATCCATCACCGTTATTTATCTCACTGCCCCATCCCAGCTCAGAACCTGGCTATATGCAAATCAGTCTGTCCCTGGCCCAGTGCATCATGGGAACAGGGCAGACTAAACTACCAAGCCAATTCTTCACCAGAAAGGAGACAAGCTACCGGGGACCGGTTTCTGGCATTTCAGCCGTCTTCGGCCCGGCTTGCTTGAATCCTGATGGAGCAGTGAGAAAGGGACTCATGTCTGAGTATACCCTGCCACACCTATAGTGGCCAAAAACGATTTAGAAAAGGGGGTGGTGATGGACAGAGTGTCTGAATTAAGCAGACAACTCTTACCCAGTCCAAAGATCAGGGCTTGATCCATCACCGTTATTTATCTCACTGCCCCATCCCAGCTCAGAACCTGGCTATATGCAAATCAGTCTGTCCCTGGCCCAGTGCATCATGGGAACAGGGCAGACTAAACTACCAAGCCAATTCTTCACCAGAAAGGAGACAAGCTACCGGGGACCGGTTTCTGGCATTTCAGCCGTCTTCGGCCCGGCTTGCTTGAATCCTGATGGAGCAGTGAGAAAGGGACTCATGTCTGAGTATACCCTGCCACACCTATAGTGGCCAAAAACGATTTAGAAAATGGGGTGGTGATGAACAGAGTGTCTGAATTAAGCAGACAACTCTTACCCAGTCCAAAGATCAGGGCTTGATCCATCACCGTTATTTATCTCACTGCCCCATCCCAGCTCAGAACCTGGCTATATGCAAATCAGTCTGTCCCTGGCCCAGTGCATCATGGGAACAGGGCAGACTAAACTACCAAGCCAATTCTTCACCAGAAAGGAGACAAGCTACCGGGGACCGGTTTCTGGCATTTCAGCCGTCTTCGGCCCGGCTTGCTTGAATCCTGATGGAGCAGTGAGAAAGGGACTCATGTCTGAGTATACCCTGCCACACCTATAGTGGCCAAAAACGATTTAGAAAAGGGGGTGGTGATGAACAGAGTGTCTGAATTAAGCAGACAACTCTTACCCAGTCCAAAGATCAGGGCTTGATCCATCACCGTTATTTATCTCACTGCCCCATCCCAGCTCAGAACCTGGCTATATGCAAATCAGTCTGTCCCTGGCCCAGTGCATCATGGGAACAGAGCAGACTAAACTACCAAGCCAATTATTCACCAGAAAGGAGACAAGCTACCGGGGACCGGTTTCTGGCATTTCAGCCGTCTTCGGCCCGGCTTGCTTGAATCCTGATGGAGCAGTGAGAAAGGGACTCATGTCTGAGTATACCCTGCCACACCTATAGTGGCCAAAAACGATTTAGAAAAGGGGGTGGTGATGAACAGAGTGTCTGAATTAAGCAGACAACTCTTACCCAGTACTCTGGCGGATCTGGAAGCCTTCCAACTGTCCCAACGGGTTATCTATCCCACTCACGTGGGAGGGCATACTTTGGACCCCTTTTTTACTAACCTACCAGAGGCCAGGGTCTTAACTCCTACCCCTCATGCATGGACTGACCATTTTTTGGTTAGTATCCAGTGCCCACTGTATGAGTCCCCCTCTAAACCCATGGCCAGAGTCGTCCCTAGACGACACTGGAACAAACTTAAACTGGAGGACCTGTATCGTACCTTGTCGGAGGACCCACTTGGTCCTTTTGACAACGTGGAATTGGGCTATAACCTTTTCTGCGAGTGGATCACCCGTGCCTTGGATTCCATCATCCCGGTGACTTTGAGCAAATATAGTGCAAGGGACCCTAGCCCCTGGTACGATGGCTCTTTACGTACACTAAAGAGTGCGTGCAGACGCGCTGAAAGAGTGGCGGAAAGCTTATGACACTAGTAAAAAAGTGTCATATCTTGCCACTATCAAATCCTATCATCACGCGGTCTGCAGAGCGCGTGCGGCATTTTATTCTCTCGAGTTCCGCAACAGCTCTAACCCCTCCAAATCTATCTTTAAGGCTCTTAAAGATTTGATGGCAAAAAAGGCCCCCACGAACGACACGGGTTCAATCTCACAATGTGAGGCACTGGCGAACTTCTTTCTCGAGAAGGTTCAAGCTATCCGTCGTTCCTTTTCTATTTCTACACTGGATACCGGACCTTCTCTTAGGCCCGGGGAACATACGGAATTGCATACCTTCCCTTGTTTGTCGCCTAGGGTTTTACTCATTTGGCCCAACATATTAAGTCCGGCTCTGCGGCTGATCCATTGAGACCGGCACTTTTCAGGGACCCGTCGTCCTTTGATCTTCTGCCGGTGCGCTCTCTGATTAATCTCTCGCTCTCTACTGCTATGGTTCCTGCCAGTTGGAAGCATGCGGTGGTTACGCCTATTCTTAAAAAGCCTGGTTTAGATCCTCTTAAGCCAGAGAACTACCGGCCGATATCGCTTCTCCCGTGGCCGACGAAAATAGCGGAGGCACACGTGAATAGAGTCCTTTCTGACCATCTTTTGCGGGCAAATATTCTTGATCTTACGCAGAATGGGTTCCGTGCTGACCACAGCACGGAGACAGCCCTTCTATTCATGGTAGAACATCTCCGCTTGGTGTTAGATTCGGGTCAAACGGCGGCGCTTGTTTTATTAGATCTTAGCGCCGCCTTTGACACCGTCTCTCACAAAATCCTTCTCCAGCGCTTGGAAGAGGCGGGTATCTCAGGGACTGCCCTCCAATGGTTCCGCTCTTTTCTTGCCGATCGATCTTTTTGCGTAGCTATTCCACCCCATCAGTCCAAATTCCATCCGCTGGACAAGAGGGTCCCGCTGAGCCCCACGTTATTCAATCTGTACATGAGGCCCCTGGCTGAGGTCGTTAAGCAGTGGGGCTTGACCATGGTCTCATACGCTGACGACACTCAGCTGGCGGTCACGCTCAGCGGGGACTCTGACTTGGATGCCCCTAGGTTCCAGAATGGGCTGAGGTCGCTTGCCAGCTGGATGAACTCCAACTATCTCCAGCTGAACGCAAAAAAACCGGAGATAATGATCATCGGCAAGAAATCGAAACTGTGGGGTGACATATGGTGGCCACCGGAACTGGGGCCTACCCCGACTCCGGTAATTGAGACAAAAAATCTCGGAGTGTGGCTAGATCCCGCCCTTAGTTTTGTCTCCCATACCAAGAGAACTGCCGCCAGTTGTTTTGGCATCCTGCGAGGACTAAGACCAGCATTGAAATTTTTTGATGCTTCTACCAGGCAGCTGGTCCTGCAGGCGACGGTGATCTCTCGGCTTGATTACGCCAGCTCTCTCTTGGTAGGGGTGAATCAAGCCGAAATTGCACGTCTGCAGCGTGTCCAGAATGAGGCAGCCAGAGCTGTGGTGGGTCTGCCCAGGTTTTGCTCCGCTGCCAATACTCTACGTTCCCTCCATTGGCTTCCAGTCAAGCAGAGGATTCAATTTAAAGTACTTTGCCTGTCCTACAAAATTCTTAAGGGCTTCTCGGCCCCGATTCTCACGAATCTTTTGACGCCTTATGTTCCTGCCCGTTCGTTGAGATCTCTAGGTCAGGACCTAGCAGTGGTCCCTCGGTTTAAACTTAGCCGAGCTGGAGGCCGCTCATTTCACTCCCTTCCTTTAAAGATACGTGCGTCTGATAATCTCTTTTTATTTCGTAGGGCCATGAAGACTTTTTTATTTCCCTGAGTCCGTTCCCTTTTAGCTAATTATCTCCTTAGTTGTGTTGTGTTGGCTACCTTGTCAAGCGCCGGGACGCTCCTTCGCTGGAGCAGCTGTGCGCTGAATACATTTTCATAACATAACATAACATAACATGAAGACCAGAGGACATATAACTTCTAGGGTTTAAACACCCACTTGTTTTCAAGTGGACACATGAGAAGTTTACCCACTGAAGTGTTTAGAATGAAAGAGCATACAAGAAAGAACCTGATATCAAGCCCTAAACTGAAAATTAAAACCCCAATGCTCCATTAATGAACTGTGATTTACAAGTACTGAGCTTTTTTCCCCTTAAGAGGGCACAGCAGCCCCAGAACATGGCAATAATTGTAAGGACGGAAGAGTAGCGTGATCCTGCACAGATTAACCTCTGGAGGCAGGAATGTTACAAGCTCAGAGATCCTGACCAACCCCAGAATGCCTTTGTTTTTTATGGCTTTGAGGCTGGAGCACCATTAGCAGTACTACACTGTTTTTATGGATGTTATGAGGTTTGAATAGGTTTTCTGGTCCATCGAGATCCCAGGTCTTGCAACTAGAAACATTTCCAAGGTACTCACAATAGTGACGCTCCTGGATTCGGCATCTGAAGGCTAGTACTTGTGGGGACTAACCTCACACAGATACCAGGAGGTGACAAAACAGGTACCTCTCCCAGATACAGCTAGTGGGGTCTTGCCATAAGGTGTAATTTTTTATATGCTACTAGTCCTATTCTGGGAATCATCAGAAGATTTCAATTAGAAGTCGCTAAACTACTACACAGAATAAACATGAAGCCATCAGATATAAATTCAGGACAACACACCCAATAGCAAGTGTAATACCACTCCACCTCTCCTCCTGATAGAAATAGCATCTATCACATTTATCCGGAGCAGAGTCACCAAGTATAAAGAGTTAGCAAAAAAAGCAAACATGACATATAATTGCATATAGTTGCATTTTTGGCACACACTTTTATTCCAACTTTACAAGTGGGAGGTCTACAGTTTTGAGTCTAGGAAATCATAGTACAAATATACTTTAAAGAAAAGTTGGGATCACCTGGTCAAGTTACTTAGCCAAGAATGTCCTTCTCATAAGTCAGCAAGCCATGCCACATGCCTGACAAACATTTATTACTCCATTTTTAAAAGTGATAGGATTCCACGATTCTGCTTGAGGAGAGACCAGAAAATCGGGAGTATCCTGCAGCAATACTAGGTTTTGAAAGCTAAATACCCTAAGTAATCCAGAAAGGTGGTCAGTTGAGTTAATTACACACACCTTCAATAATCATAAGTGCAACTAAATCAATTAAAACTATGCAGAGCTTTTTGCACCCACAACTTGAATATCCAAAAGATAAGGACAACAAATTACAAGTGATGGAAGAGTAATGGAGTGGAAGCAAACAGAACAAAGTGGGTCTTCTCCTGCCCCATTTGTAGTCTGTCGTTGTATGAAAGGGATTTAGACGTTTCAAGAATTGTTTAAAACAAATTATTGAGGAAATATCAACAGAACTTTAAATTATAGGGGAGACACTCACCATAGAAACATACTGTGTAAGAATGACACTATGTAAAAAAAAAAAAAACTAGAATACAAATGGAATTAGGTCAGTTTCCAAAAATGAGAACACCTGGAAGATATCGAAACTTGGTTACCAGGGCAGGCAACAATGGCATAACATTTTCCTATTAGACATTCCCTTGGAAGCCTCTTATTGTAAAGTATCTTTCCACTGACTACTCGGGATCAACATTTTTACATAGTATTTCATCAATATTACGTCCTGTTACAGAAGTGTTTGCAATCTTATGTCAAAGCATGTAGATGCAAATTCGGAGTATTACTGTATCCAAATCCTTTGTGACAAACTGGCTATAAGATATGCCTCTAAAAAAATGTTTATTTTATGTTTGTTTTTTAATCACACTGCGGTTTGATTTGTTTAGCTGTATTCAACTAAACATTTTTTATTTGCAAAGTTTTCACTGACGACATTGGCTGCCTCTGAAACCGGTTTATTAAAATCTCAAATATTTGGTAATATTTCTCTTAATATTTCTTATTTTGGTCACTTTTAAACAAACACCATTAAACCTACACATCAGCACACAGAAGTGTCCGAAACCGAACTAAGTGTTGAAAAACATTGAAACAACCAATCAATTATAATGGGTACTTAGGTCATGTAGCTCTACTTATCACACATGACTTAGTGATAATTAAGTGATAATTATCCTGTTTCACAATAAATATCCTAACATGTATGTAGTAAAGATGAAAGACACAAATTTAGCATGGTCTAAATTTTATAAAATGTTAAAACATTTTGAAAAACAGTCACATTTCTACTCACTTGAATGTGGCAGAAGTACCGGAGCAAATATGCTGTGATTACTTCCTGAAAAGAAAACACAGACCTCGGATAAGAATTCATTTTGAGTTTGAGCACCTCAAGTCAACAGCTCACAATTAGCATGCCAGATTCCATTAAACCTAGACATCAAGTTCACTCTTGATTAAATGATATACTGCTGTCCTAATTCACCTAACAGTTTCCTCAAGTTGACTGACATATAAAACCTACTAGCATAACACTTGCTCCAAAACTGCTTTCCTATGCTCACCTGCTACTGAGTCTTTCTACATCCTGCCAGAACTAATCATGTGGTATCTGTCCCTGAAAGGTGACAATCTAAATGTGCAAGAATGTACCTCCCTGAAACCTGTCCATATTGCTTGCCTACTGCAGAGCCTATGCTTAAAAGAGAGTGCAACACCACTCTCCAAGATGCTCCACCTTTTGACCCAGCCCATTAAATGAGACCTACAGATCTCTTGCTTCATTTTCCAAGATTCAGCTGCAAATGTTATCTTATTGAAACGGCCGTACTTTCCTCTCCTTAAATTCCCCACAAGCTGTTAGTGACATCAATACCATAAACTAAGCACAATTCAATGTTTTAAAATTCTAAAGACCAACTCTATCTTTCAAAACAAGTTCCAATTACCTGTCCAACCCTCCCTCACTGCCAATGTCCTACTCCAAAACAATCAAGCCCACTGCTGCAAGATACTCATTCAAAACATCCCATCGAACAGACTACCCATCAACATACACTCACAACTAACTTTACAAATGGATATTGAGTATCAACATCACTGCCAAGGTAAAATCCAGCTTTGTATAGACTACAGAATTTTCTGTTCCACAGGGATGCTAAACCTCTCCCTCTTTTTCTTCCCTGTTTTTCTTTTCTTTTCATAACAATTCTTTTAATCAGTGTTTTCTCAATAACAAAGGTCTTTATTCAGCACAGTGCACATGGAAGAACATAACATTCAAAGCAGTCACAGCTCAAATTCTTCACATCAATCATAGTTTGTAACTCTTACCTTAATGAATAAGAATTGTCAATATAGTACACATACAGTTACATTTTACCACTAATGTGTACAAATAATAATTGTTTTTAAATGGGAGATGAACTGGGTATGGTAGCATAGTTCAAATAGCCACCGGCAGAGATGTTGCCATCCATATTAACCATGAAGGGAGAACGCCTGGAATATCTGTTAAGTCATGTAGTAATACCAGCTTCTGGGTACATTTGGATAGGGTACGCCAGTTGTTGGCCCAGCAATGATAGCATATGTCCGTAATAAATCATACAATGTGCCTTTTGGTTTACATCTTCCAACAGTTGGAATCATGCCCCATATCTGCCTTACCCAAACAAGTAGGGGTCCTGTATCAATTGTGTCATATTTTGTAGTATGTGCAGTTTATGTGGGAATATCTCAAAACTTTATTGTGCATTTTCATTCTTCTTTTGTGTAATCAAGCGGTTTTTGTATCGCTCTTGGGTATTCTGTATCATTGGAGGTGTGGAGTACAGTTTTGTTAATATGTCACAGGTAACTCATCTTCTATATGTTCATTGTTCATCTGAATTAGGGATACATTTCAGGCAGTAAAGGGTTGTGACAATGTTTCAACTGTCAATATCTCTAGGTTTGCCCCTTATCTAGTTTATATTTCGCTTTTGAGTCCTCAAAAGAGTTTATAGTCTCATTAGTTATTCCATGGTTAAAAGATAGGATTCCTTTTTTTGCCCATTGTCTCCAGCACATGCAGTGTTTACGCACGGTCATTTTTCCTTTGTGCCATATCAGGACATTTATTCTCGTGTATGGATCTACTTTCATGGCTTTGTGCAATGTAAGTCATATTGTTAACAGTGAGTACGTCACTAAGTTCATCCCCCAAAGCAGTGGTTAGGTGGTTGCGCATAGGTCTTTCATAAAAAAATAATGTTTAAGTGTGCCTGTCTCAAAATGTGCCCAGTTTGTTAGTGACATAGAATAATTTATGATATGAGTTAGTTTCGATATGTGTTGGGTGGTATGATAAGTAGCAATGTGTGGAAGTCCCAGATGTTGAATGTGCATAAAGCTTCGGGAGATTCATTTGGAGGTCTGTCCCAGTCCCAGTAAAGAGCCTTAAATCCTAGTTGAATAGACTTGCAATTCGGGAGTTATGGGGAGCATGCCCAATGCATAGTGGAAATTGGGGTGTTATAATTTGAATTATTTGTACTTATCCCAATATAAGATGGGTGCTTTCCATCAGCAGAAGTAAATGTTCATTTTCCGAAGTAGAGGATTCAGATGTTAAACCGTATTTCTCAAATCTGAATCTATACATATTCTCAGATATCAGCGATTCTTTTTGGCCCATTTGAAATTGTATCCAGGGCCAGACTGGCCGTAGTGGGCATAGGGCTTTTCCCCGCAAGGCTGGAAGGGTGGGTTTTCAGCAGTTGGGGCTGGTATTGTTACTGGGGGTCGGTTTTGCATCAGTGCCCCCAGTAACATAAGCAGCAATGCACACTTGCACACTCCCATGGGCTGGCCTGACAAAATTGCCAGGGCTGCTTTGGGTTCTCAGTCTAGCCCTGATTGTATACCTCTAGGTCTGTTGCAACAGTGTACCAAGACTTTGGGAGTTCCTCATATTTAGCCCAGTCCAGTGTGTTGCCAGAGAAACCAGAAAATGTGTATATCAGTGCCTGTATTGAATTCCTGGGATTGTGAGTGAGGGCATAATGTCATCGGCATCTAATAAACCCACCATCTCTCCTACGGAGGTAGTCATTCTGCCAATTTCATGTGTCACTCGTGAGGCTGTTGCCAATCGCTCCTGGGTTAACAAGAAAGTTCCCAAGTTAGGCCCATGTAGTGAAGCAGCGTATTTCTTACATTGTCCTCAAAAATAAAATTTTCAGCTGTGACCTTTTGCAAATATTTGCGTGCACGACAATGTTGAATTAGTTTCCCTGAAAATAAACTTTTTTACACATCTGGCTTCGAACATTATCACAACGTCCTGAACATCATGTACAAGGTCTGGTTTCGCATTATGTAAAAATGTCATCACTATAACAAATGTCATCACTATCGTCATTCAAGGGGCGACAGGGCTATCTACATATCCATAACATCACTAATCTATACACACATCGCAAGGCTGTTTTCTATTATAAAAGATGAGCATCCCAATAGATTAGCAGTGGAGGCACTTCTGCAGACAACCTAGGTCCTTGCATGCTGAGAAATCACCACGCAGCTGTCTGACATCTCGTGAGGGGGTCCAGTTTGTGACCAAGACGGACCTTCATTCTATCCCAAAGGAAACGGGGTTGGATCGCCCCTTGGGGGGATTCTTGGCTTCACACCAACACCCACTCTAGATACACTTAGAGTAGGGTTTGCATCATAGTAGTACACTTAATTGCTGCATGCCTACATGTATACATTGTTTTTGCATCATAGTTGAACTCTATTATTCACGCTCTTGGTGCTTGTAATCACATTTATCTGCTTCTATTAATCATTGTAGCACACATATTTTATGCAAGAATAACCTTGGTTCAATACATTCATTGAAAACGTCCCACTGTGCATTCTCTGTATACTTCTCTGAGAATAAGTTAGCACGAGTGACGGAGAGAAAGGTTCTGTAGTTTCCACGATTCCTGAGGGGTCAGGGTTGTCATGCTCAATGGTTGCCAGAAACCATTTGCTTCCTCATAGGTTAGGGGGGGCTTACGGTGGCACTGTGAGCTAGTTGGTCTATAGGCCATCATAACCTGTGGGGGTTTCCGGAATCAGTCTTAGCACCAAACCCTTGTTTATGTTGTCCAAACAATCCGCCGATCCTACGGATTAGTAGGAACTAAACAACAAGAGTGGGTGTTCCTTTTGAATACCCATTTGTATAGGGTAGATTTCGGATAAGAATCCACCGTAGGTTCTTTTGTCACTGGATTATTTCAAAGACAATTTTCTTTAGATATAACACTCGTTTTTAAGTCAGCACTATAAAAAAGGTAGCCCCACTCAAAGGCTTTCTCTGCAACAAGAAAGAAAGCCATGGTTGTGTAGCAGGAGTCCTTTGAGTACCACAGTAGATGTGAGAGCGTGTGGAAATGGTGCGTAGAACGTCTGCTGGGGACAAATCCTACCATAGATTCATGTATTTATAATGGAATAGCTTTCCACAGTCTGGTTCATCAAAATTTTCCTATTTGGATTTAGCAATGAAATTCCCCTACAGATAGAGCGTTATTGATGATCATTGTTTGGTTTACACCTCACAGAGGCGACTGCTTTATTAGAAAATGCGTTAAATTGGCTCTCAGCATCTGCTTACTTAAATGCTGCATGTAAAATTTTTGCTACGGGAGCACTGCCAATTTGATAAAACTCTGGGATAGCAGTAGTTATTGGAGGACTTGTCGTTGGGTAAACTGGATAGGGCTTTTGCTATTTCCGCGAATGTAATTCTACCTGCCAGTAACTCTCTGCCGAAGAAAGATTTTAGGTACTTCCTATTTAGTAAAGAAAGAACATTTCTTTTACTCTTGTTGTTGTGTGGTTTGACTTTCATATATGTAGTCACTTTAAGAACTTTGCAAATGTATGTACAATTGTATCCTTCCTCACTGGAAGAACCCAGAGTGTCCGCCTTCCACCCTAAAGCTCGTGCCCAAAGGACATTATCTGTGGCATTCCTCTTGGGACATCTCTAAGCCTCCCTTTGTTCAACATCTATATGGGCCCTCTGGCCATCCTGGTCAGGACTTATGGTATGAACATCATATGTTACGCTGACCACACTCAGCTCATCCTCTCCCTATCCTCAGACCATGTAAAAACCAAGGCCAACTTTCACCTGCGCATGACCAGCGTAGCCAGCTGGATCCAAAACAACTGCCTCAAACTCAACACCGACAAAATGGGTGAACTCCTCTTCAGGAGCAGCACATCTCCATGGGGGGACTCCTGGTGGCCAGCAGTGCTGGGACTCTAACCAAAACCCACCGAACATGCCAGGAACCTAGGTTTCATACTTGACTGCAAACTCTGCACAGAAAAACAGATAAACGCAGTATCCTCAGCCTGCTTCCTCACTCTCCGCATGCTCCGGAAAATCTTCAAAGGGCTTCCCCCCAGCACCAGATGCACTTTCACCCAGGCCCTCGTTACCAGCCGCTTGGACTATGGTAAGACCCTCTATATGGGTATCACCTCACAGCTGCTAAACAGACTTCAGACCATTCAGAACTCAGCGGCCAGGCTGGTCCTTTCCTTCCTGAGGCAGGCTTATATCACCCCTCACCGCAGAACACTTCACTGGCTCCCCATCTACAAAAGGTATCGGTTCAAAATGCTAACCCACGCCTACAGAGGCCCTGCACAATCAGGGACCAGCCTGCATCAACAACAGGTTGAACTTCCACCAACCCCTCAGATAACTGTGCGCCTCCTCCCTTGCCCACACTCCCCACTTCCAACAAGGCAGGAGTGGTGGCCGCTCCTTCTCCTACCTGGTCACCAAGTCCTAGAAGGACCTCCCCCTCCGGACCTCCCCCACCCTGCAGGAATTCAGAAAAGATCTGAAAAACCTGGCTGTTCGACTAACTACACCCAGCAGTAGTAACCCCCAGTGCCTGGATAACCTCACGGGTGATAAGGATAAGGAGCGCTTTACAAATCCAGTTCGAGAATGTCTTGTGGGTGTCTCTGTGCCTATCTTTTCTCTTCTTGTATAGCATACACTGCCATGTGTGATTCACTTTGTTTTAGCTGTGCAGGCAGTGGTCAAACTGATTTCTCTCCGTGTTCATAATATCAATTTCAATTTCTGTTTAGGTCGTTTTCTGTGTCTTCAGTAAACAAAGAGTTTGTGACAAATTTCTCTTTTTCCAACCCCGTCAGTAGTTCCCTAGATAGACCACCCTCTCATTAATGCACAAGTGAGGGAAACTCCCCCTCACAATATTTAGCATTTATTGGAACTCTAACAGTAGCCCCAATAAATTCATGACTTTACAAACCCTGATGGATTCTCAACTGCTTTTATTCAATCTACACCCACTCATTTCCTTCTTTTGTTCTCTTCTCCATGCCTGGATAG
Organism: Lissotriton vulgaris; assembly: GCF_964263255.1. Taxonomy (NCBI): domain Eukaryota; kingdom Metazoa; phylum Chordata; class Amphibia; order Caudata; family Salamandridae; genus Lissotriton; species Lissotriton vulgaris. The sequence continues at coordinate 184,929,453 of NC_141697.1, forward strand.
TCCTGTCACTTTCTCTCTGTGAAACATTGCATTATCTCGTGATGGCTTATTTTATAACAACGTTTTCGTGATTCATTTAATTTAATTCAAAAGTTACACTGTTTCCTTCTTCACTATGCAACAAACCTACCCACTCACCCCCATTATCACACTTCGCTTAATCGTTCCTATTGTGTCATTCAAAGTAATTGTTTTCCTGAGTCTATAAGAGATTCTACCTCTTGCCATCTCTGCCTGGATGAATTAAACATTGCAGACATCTGAAGAATTCTGGACGGAGAGGATCTGCCTTGCCTGAAGCTTGCTTTCCATTTGATTGCCCATATATTGGGCACCATGCCTCTGTGGAGGTTTTTTTCTTGCCCAATGATCAGGTTTGCATATCAAAATTCAATATGCCAGAACCTTACTTCTTATAAGACAAACACTGGAACAGGAAAAGACATTAGTGCACAAATGAATTCTAGCAGCTGTTCAAGATCATGTGTGTCTTAAAAACATATGGAAGCCTGTTGTAACTGCTGCATGTATGCCACATTAAAGAATAAGGAAAGGTTCGAGAATCCGGCTTTTCCTAGTCGGGATGAGAAGAATGTTGTCCATTATTTGGACCCCTCATGATGCAGACCGATTTATGAAAAGACTTTGCATCAAATCTCACAGTAGTTCCACTGGAGGTATTGACTACAGAGTAGCAAGAACTGAAAAAGGGTAGTTCCTCCCTCCCCCTCTTCCTTTTGCTGTGCTGGGCCTCTTCCAGGCATGGAGCTGAACATAATAAAACAAGCACAATATAGCCACAGGCATTTCCCTTCACTAAACACAGCCATCAAAAAAAGACTATCTTGAAAGCGGCCACAAGTTCTCTATGGTGAGTAATGATAATAAAAGCTATTGAAAGGAAACTTTAACTGCATACAAAGTTCTTAACTATCAAGATAAGGATTAAAATGTTGACTGGGGGAGAACACAAGCTAACCAGCCAACATTTATTTAAGAAAACAGACGAAAAGCCCAGTGTTGTGATCTGTGCTTTGCGGGGCGGAAACGTTCCCTGAGGCCAACTGACACTGTATGCCATGCCAGATTGTTGGGCAGCTTGCTGCATAAAAGGGACAGTGTCCAGATCTTCTTTAATAAACCTCATGCCCATCTGGTCACACCTACCTTTTTAGTATATATTACTCTACATAATGAAAGGAACTAGAAGTCCACTCTTTGGACAAAGCAAGAAGCACACTTGTCATGTGCGATCAACTAAACAATTTAAGGCAAAACAGCTAAATAAATGTGTTGGAGAGGATTGTTTGGTCACAACACATGTATTCTTTAGGAGGTCACAGTGCAGGCAGATAAAGTGAGCTCAGAGCTTCTGCTTATTAAAGGTATTCTTGAGACTGTTTATTGGGGAAGTCAGAAAAAAGGCACCAAGAAAACTATAAAGAGACAACAGAATGCACCATAATATTTCTTCTTACAAGATAATATTGCTTTTTCATACCATAGGAACTGTTAGGGTCAATATCTAAAAACACGCTGTGGTCTGAAGAAGCAGATACTGGTGGTGTAGAAGGTGTATTTGGAGAGGTTGGCGGAGTAGTGGTTGGTTCATGCTCCACTTCAGTGATCCTGCTGAAGCTCATTTTACATGGTTCCCTTTCCAGTGGTGTTGGGTGGCCACGCAGAGTGCCTGAAGTCGACGGATGTCTGCCACTATTAGGCCTTATTCCAGGGGACTTTAATGAATAGGTTGTTTTTCTGACCTAAAAAAAAGAAAATACAGGTAAAATTATACATTTTCCAATGCGCAGTAGAAGCAATTGGTGCAAAGGACCTTTCACAATCCAACCAGAACCAGACATGTATACAAAAAACATTAACAGTAAAACATGTATTTATAGCCAAGATATGAGCAATGCTAGAAAACTCTCCAAAAAAGTACTAGGAGTATCTGAGGAGTAAAAATACATTACTTACCTATGCTTGTAGTTCGCCACCACCAATATATTTCTTTGATTCAATTGCTTTATTGAATATCTGAAGTTGTAAATCTGATGACAGAGAATTTGCAATGAAGTGCATATCTTAGAGGAGGGAAGACTTTTTCTGGTCCAGTGTCTTGGAATATGTTACAGTAGTTGGAGGCATCACATGGGCTGATTCACCAGGATTTCTAGTATGTGTAGGGCCTTCATTAATAACTGCTGTATGTTCATTGACAGGACAGTGACAAAGCCCTATTTAGTGAGTCTTATGCCAGTTTTGTACACTTAGTAAAGGACGTTTTGGCATGAATAAAAAAGTATATTATCTTTGATTACACCATCTTGCTGGGCTCATGAGTCACACCAATGAAAGCTTGGAAAAACTCTTTGAAAGGGGAGGTGACATCTAGTAAATGTATCCCTGACTATCCACTTGGAAAAGGTACCTGCAAATCCTCATGTTCTTTTGAGTACCTGCTAAGTCAAGAGTTACTTTCAGTTATCTTGCAAACCTTTCTACATGTGTTCTCAGGTACGAGTCCTGTTAATATCTGTAATTTGTTCCAAAACCACATGTGCAATCTTGATATTTTTCAGACCTGGACCTACAAGAAGGACTGTGTGGTACAGTTTCCCCCTAGTACATCACAGTATTATTCACTCACTGTATAGATATGTGAAAGTACAGACAACTGTGCAGTCCTCAGCTCATTGCATAACACATCAGATGAATCAAAGCAATTCTGGGGGAATGGTAGGGATGCCCACAACTTTATCAGGTCCCGTGCTCAATATTAGAAATGCTTTTTCACAAGCAATGGGTGTCCAGTTTAATACGGATGAGCAGTCTGGAATTTTGTGTGTGGCAGTATACGAGACACATTAGCTTTTCTATCCATGAGTTTAAGGGAAAGAACTCAATCCTCCTCTTCAGAAGCTAAGTCATCCAGAGGGCTAAGAAGAAGACAAACATGAAAGGGGTTACCGATTCTTAAATAGCCAAGGCTTTAAGTGGAATTCTGGTCCAGCTGGAGTATACTTTGGTGCCTACAAAGTTCAAATCTGCACTTGTCTGACACAGCCTTTGCATGAGCCCCGGTAAAAACATTTTAAAGGAAAGGATGGAGTAATTAATGCATGCCAGGTGTCTGTTCCACTTTCACAACGTCAATTACAGTCTCATAAATACAAAGATAAAGACATCCAGACCTTCTTTGTCACAACAATTTTTCTAACGTTTAAGAATGATTTGCATCTTACTCTACAATCCTGAACTTGCTTCAATTGTACCACAGTATGGGGCAGTCACTCAAATATATAGTAACAACAAGAGAGGGAGGGATACTCCGGGAGTCATTCAATCAGTCTTTATTCGATAATTTTCAACCATAAAAGACACAATAAATCATAAAAATGTCATTAAAAAAGGTTATGCCCTAAAAACATACAATCTTAAAAAATTGAATATATGATTATCGTAAGACCCTGACGATATTTCATTGAGATAGCTCTTACAAACAATCCATATAAACATTCCATCAGAAATCGGAACAGCTAACCAACATATTTTAAAATAATAATTCATGGAGAAGGAAGATTTTTCCTTCGCAGTGCCCATGCCCAGCTAAGGAATTTCGCAACAGCTATAACAATATCAGATCTGATGTTTGTTACCAAAATAGGCAGTGCTACCATACCCGATCTTGTACCAAAGTTAACACAAAGCGGCTTAAGCCACTTGCGACGAGGGCTACTGTAGGCAGGACACACAAAAAATATGTGACTAATAGACTCTTCCTGAAATGAGCATGATGGACAGTTAATATCTGGAGCATTATTCCAGTTTGCAGTGAAATTTCTTAGCGGAAGAGGGCCCACTCTGAATTGGTGTTATAGTTTCCTATCACCAGGTTTCATAATCAGACTCCAGTAGGCCTCTGCTTCCACAACAAACTTATGTTCCATAAAGATACCTGTGAGCATATTACTAGCCACCATCGATAGGGTCTGCTTAGTAATCATATCCAAATAATACACTTGATAATCATTTTTACTGGGAAAAGAATTCCCTATCGGGTCATCCCACAGGTGTCTAAGCCCCATGTCATACAAATTACGCATAAGCTTCTGGAGCCATTTTATTTTTGAAGATGAGTCAGCATTCTTAATATACATTAAAGCCTGTGCATAAGTTACCAATTCTGGAGCAGTCCACAGCCTTCTCCAATAAGCTAATGGTCTAAATCCCGCCAGCTCATCAAGAGAGGTGTAGCCTAAATCTAATAGCAAAGGCCTGGTAGGGGTAGATTGTGGGAGGGTGGTCAATGCTCTCAGAAACTTATTTTGCGCCCTAAGTAGGGGTGATAAATCTTCGAGCCCCCAAAGTTCGGCACCATATTTTATAGAAGCTCTGATTTTCCCGTTATAAATTGATACAGCTGGCCCCACTGGTTCTGTAATTGAAAGTCGGTGTTCTTTTAATAAGGCATCCGTTAGCTGGTTATGCCTTAAGACCAGAACATCTAACTGTGGTGACCAGTTCATCCTCCTACCCATAGTCACACCTAAATATGTGACGGTATCCGTTTGTTCCAAGGGTGCACTATTCAATTCTACTCTGCCTTTAACAGATTTAAGTTTATGCAACATCATGAACTTTGTTTTGTCAACATTAACTATTAGATCATGGTCGTTGCAAAAATCACTAAGTCTATCAACGGCACGTTGCAGACCCAATTGAGTTTAGATCAAATTAATGTATCGTCTGCAAACATTAATATAGGAGCCCTTGAACCGGCTAGAGTTGGTGCATCAGTTGAAAAACTTATTGTAATAACTGACTACCTTATTTATAAACAGGGAGAATAGGGTAGGGGCAAGGACACACCCTTGCCACACTCCCTTATTGACAGGGAAACGATCTGTTAATTAGCCCTGCTGTCCCCACCTTACCTGGGCATAATTTGCCTCATGGAGTTTAATAATAAAAGACAAAAGTTCAAGAGGCATCCCAGCCTCCTTTAACGTGGCCCATAACTTATGGCATCAAAAGCTGATTTTAAATCAACAAAGGCTGCATAAAGAGTCCTCCCTGCAAGAATCACTGTATTCCAATATATCATCACAAATCTAAAAACTTGATCTATGGTGCTGACGTGGGGTCTGAAACCCACTTGGTAGGTAGATAATATATTCTGATCTATTACCCATTCATTAACCCTACCTAACACAAGCCTAGCCACAATTTTCTGAAGAGTATCAATTAGGCTTTTCGGCCTGTAATTGCTTGGGCTATCACGGTCTCCCTTTTTAGGTCTCCGGCATTAACCGCGCGAAAGCGCGGTCTCGCCAGAGACCTATTGTGAGCGACTCTGCTTACCAGGAGAGGGGACAGGAGCTGGCCGCGCGCTGGGGAATGGAGCGGGCCACGCGAACGCGCTCGCTGTGGCCAGCTCCTGTCTCCTCTCCGGGGAAGCAGAGGCACACAGCCACACTTCCACCTGCTAACGCATGCCCACACACACGAGCACACCCCCCACATACACACACGTGCGCACACAGACACGAGTGCACCGAGCCCCCCTCCCGCCGTCGCACACATACATACACACACGAGCACACACACACACACACACGAGTGCACCGAGACACCCCCCCCAGCCCTTTTGAACTTACTGGGCCAATCTCGGGGGACTCCGCTCTCAGCACGCGGCAGGGGCAGGCACCGGGCATGTGCCTCGTGCCCCCTCCGCAGAGTTGACGCTGCGGCTCTTGCCAGCTCCTTTCCCGGGGCTCCCTCTTGGTCAAGGGAGCCCCGCAACACTTGCGCAACCTCCTGCTGGCGGCCCCGGGGCTCTCCACTGCTCACAGGAGCCCCGGGCCGCGAGACGCATTTTTTCCGCCTGCCTCCTCTTCCGGTCCAGACGCGGCCCCGCCCCCGTCACAGGCCACCTTGCCTGACTTCCGGTGCGGAGAGGCGGGATTTCGGGGGCATTTTCTGCCACACAAACATTGTTTTTGTACGTGCAGCGCCTTGTCCCTTTCAGCAGGGCTCACTCTCGCTCTCTCTCAACGATGTGGCATAACGGCCGGAACTGCCGACTTTGGAGTTGGGAAACAAGGTACAAGGCTGGCGTCCGCTCAACATCCTGTGATTCTGGGCAAACCACTTAATCTCCCCGTGCATACCAAAAAAGGAATGTGTCCTTTGCACTATATAAGAATGGACAAAATAAAATGAATAAGAAATAAGGAGGGCGAGGAATCGGCCTGGGCTTTTTTTTGCGTGTAATGCACAGGAAACATGCCTCAGTGTAGTGGGGTTGGCGCAATTGCATACGTTTGGATAACTTTTGTAGTCACACAGGCTAGTTAAAAACAAACATAGGCACAATTAATTGTCATGGCCTTTGGAAAGAGAAAATATTCTCCCTAGCTTTATGACACTCCATCTCACTACCAAATGGGCTTCTATACTCCCTCCTCTCCATTCAGGAAGTAGTGACAGGCGTTGTGTTGGTATTGCACCATTACATCGCAACTTTTACAACGGGAGTCTATTACAACGCAACTTTTACAACGCTGGTTCCATTACATCGCATGCCTTTACAACGCATGTCATTACATAGCAGATGCTATTACAACGCATGCCATTACAACGTAGGTATAGGTAAGTATTTAATTTTTTTAAATGTTATTTTATATTATTTAATTAATTTAATTAATATTAATTATAAATAAATATATTTATTTGTTTTTTAATATTATAAATTAAATATATTAATTTAAGTAATTTTTAAAATAAGCACAGGTGTATTTTTAGGTTTTAGGGCTGGGTTTGGGTTTTGGGGTACAGGGGTATTTTTAGGTTTTAGGGCTGGGTTTGTGTTTTGGGGTACAGGGGTATTTTTAGGTTTTAGGGTTGGGTTTGTGTTTTGGGGTACAGGGGTATTATGTTTTAGGGTTGGGTTTGTGTTTTGGGGTACAGGGGTATTTTTAGGTTTTAGGGTTGGGTTTGTGTTTTGGGGTACAGGGGTATTTTTAGGTTTAAGGGCTGGGTTTGGGTTTTGGGGTACAGGGGTATTTTTAGGTTTTAGGGGTGGGTTTGTGTTTTGGGGTACAGGGGTATTTTTAGGTTTTAGGGTTGGGTTTGTGTTTCGGGGTACAGGGGTATTTTTAGGTTTAAGGGCTGGGTTTGGGTTTTGGGGTACAGGGGTATTTTTAGGTTTTAGGGCTGGGTTTGTGTTTGGGGTACAGGGGTATTTTTAGGTTTTAGGGCTGGGTTTGGGTTTTGGGGTACAGGGGTATTTTTAGGTTTTAGGGCTGAGTTTGTGTTTTGGGGTACAGGGGTATTTTTAGGTTTTAGGGTTGGGTTTGTGTTTTGGGGTACAGGGGTATTTTTATGTTTTAGGGTTGGGTTTGTGTTTTGGGGTACAGGGGTATTTTTAGGTTTAAGGGCTGGGTTTGGGTTTTGGGGTGCAGGGGTATTTTTAGGTTTTAGGGCTGAGTTTGGGGGTACAGGGGTAATTTTAGGTTTTAGGGCTGGGTTTGGTTTTGGGGTACAGGGGTATTTTTAGGTTTTAGGGCTGGGTTTGGGGGTACAGGGGTATTTTTAGGTTTTAGGGTTGGGTTTGTGTTTTGGGGTACAGGGGTATTTTTAGGTTTAAGGGCTGGGTTTGTGTTTTGGGGTACAGGGGTATTTTTAGGGTTCAGCTTTTTTAAATAAACTACTTTAAATTAATTAAATTAATTATATCAAATAAATTAAATACAATTAATTTCAATTATACAATTAATTAAATTAAATTTATTAAATTAAATTATATATTATATTAATTACATTTTTTAATTAAATTAATTACATTATTTTAATTAATTTAATTACAATTTTAAAATTAATTACATTATATTAATTAAATTAAATTAATTCCAATTTTTATTTTAATTAAATTAAATAAATAGAATTAAATTTATTAAATTAAATTAATTAAATTAACTTAATTACATTTTTTTTAAAAAGATATACTTACCTATACTTACGTTGTAATGGCCTGCGTTGTAATAGTATCTGCTATGTAATGACATGCGTTGTAAAGGCATCCGATGTAATGGATCCTGCGTTGTAAAAATTGCGTTGTCACGGTCTGCGTTGTAAAATAACGTGTTGTAACGTCATAGATCCCTCTGTTAGGTCTAGTTACCAACCACCTCTAACCTCACCTCACAGCTAACCATTCACAAACAATGTTTATATACCAATTGCAAATATATAAAAAAAAATGTATGCAAAGCATTGTCATTTACAATGCCAGTAACTCAAACTTTAATGCTGGAGACCTATTGCATTGTAAATGCTTGTTATATATGGGGACAATGTCAGCCCCACGCCATGAATCTGGGATTGGCACACCTCTAGCAATAGCATTTGTGAGAATAAAATATAATCTGTCCAGTTCTTCTTGTCCAATTTATAAATATCGGCCGGAATACAATCCGGGCCGGGGGTCTTCCCTGCTCGGACCCTCTTCAATACGCTTTCAATCTCTCTTTTCCTGAATGTAAGGACAACCTCACTAATAACCTAAGGGTAAGCTATTACGTTGCTATTTAGGGAGGCAAATTGGGCTTGATAAAGCTCCACCCAGAGTTCTGGGGGTACATTATTAACTGGTACAGAGTCGATCACACCACTACCCCACTTTACTATTTGTCGAAACTTTGTCCAGCTCTTCCCCCCACTAGCATTAGAGTAGGCTCACCCATGTATCCTCGTCAAAGTTCTTCTTTACCTGCGCTTGTACTTTCTTATAATTTGCCCTTGCTATTTTAACCTCATGTGGAGCTCCTATTTTAATTGTATTTGAGAGATGCTAAATGCAGCTCCACAATCCTCATCGTACCATTTGGCCGATTTTTCTTTACAATATGCCTATGCAGTCTTCTATTTTTTGTAAAAAGGGACTTTAATTTAGCAAATAAGTCCTGGTAAACCTTCATAAGGTCTGGGAAAAAGTTGTCCTGGGTATCTCCAGAGCCAAGCCGTGTTAAAGTTTGTTGAATTGCCGACTTAATCTGCTTTAGGGCACCTTCGTCTTCAGAGACTACTGCCCACTTCAGCCGACGGGAATCTTGGGTCATAATTACATCTCCTATGTCGCTTACCAAAGCAACACTATGGTGATCCATACCCTTCCTAACTAAAGTTAATAAAAGAGGGTCATGGTCACTTTCCGGTCTGTGGTAAAACCTGCATATCCACAAATCTGGGAAATAGCTCCAGACTAAGTAGGATGTAATCCATTATACTACCTCTAATCCCATTGGAGAAGGTATTAATGCCTTCTATATCTGAGGGAGATCTCCCATAGGTAGCCCTTACCCCCCTCCCCAAGGATAAACTTTTCAGCTACAACGCCGCATCAGACCACTTATTAATAGGCGGCAGCGATAAAGACGGTATCCCCTAGTTCCGATCTTCCTCCATGCTAAGACTATGATCATCTAAGCCTAAGGGCTCGAATGTAGAGTTCAAATCGCCTGCAACAACCAAGACGTCTAAACTAACCAGATCATTTATGTGTCCAAGAGAGCAATAGTTGGTGAGGCTTTCCCCCGCAATCCCTCTCGCATACACATTAAGTAATATGAAATCTGGCTCATCCTCTAAACTGATCTTGATAGCAAGAATGTCTGGACTATCTATTGGTAATTCCTCTATATGGATCAATGGTTGTTGCTTGACCCATATTAACTGTCCCCCACTAGGTCTCCCCCTGGGATTTGCAATTGCAGCTTTGCCAAAAGCAAGGTATCCTGGGCGGTAGATCATATCCACCGACCAGGTCTCCTGGAAGGCAATAACATCATATCCTTCAATAAAACTTGATAATTCGTGAGACAGTGTCTTAGTCATTAGGCCGGCAATATTCCAAAATACCAGGGAAATCTGTGTTGATTGCATACCCTGGACAATTGTAGTAGACGATGAGGGCCCTAAGTGAACCTGACACTTATCCTCCATTTGGTGGAAGTTCCTTTTGGGGCAATGGGGTGGTATGGCACAGCTATCATAGTGCTCCTCTAGATTCAAGGTACATGAAGGTAGTCAATCATATAGGTCTAGATCAGATAATGGAGCAAATCTATTAGACTAAGAGACCTCTACTAATCTTTGTGCCGCTCCAGAGGTAACCCATTTTTGCCTATCTATACCTTGCTGTTTCAACACATTTGGAGGCCGGGAACCCGGTATATAGAAGTACCCTAGTGGTAAGATGCACACTCTATTGGTATGTCCTCCCGGCACCCCTCCCAGATTCTCCAACAAAAACCTTGTAATATGTACATTGTTAAAATTAACGACAACACAATCACCATTCCAGTCTTTCCTAGCAGTCCCTATCCACGGTGTTCGTCTAGCCATGATCATATGCTGATCAAGACCTTCATCCCATATCCCAATGTCTTTAAGACAAGTGTTGAACCAATGCAGTGCTTTAAATAATAATTGTTCAGTGGTTTCTTTCTGAGCTGCCCGCAATGGAGGAACGTTCGTCAGCACAACCACCAGGGGTGCAGCTGCCCGGGGGAAGGTTAAAAGTAGTAAAGTCCGGATGAACAGTGTTGTAATTCAAGTCCCTGTTTCTCTGTGGTCCTACAATTGTGCTTGCTTGTTTGTCCAAAGAAGAATTTTTACAATTAGTATTTTTGGTTGTAGCTGTTACTGTTAGCAGATTGGCATCAACTGGGGTGCTGATAATTGACTGAGCAAATTCTCCTGATGAATAGGTGGGCAACACTTCCATGCATAGGAGTTATGCCCTTGTGTGGTACAGGGACTATATCTTTAGCCACCCCAGGGGCAATATGTTTTGTTGCTCCTAAACACGGAGGATTAGATTTGGCTGTAACCAATTCTGGAACCTTATTCCCCATGTTGCTAGATGTATTCTCAGCTACAGATTTTGATTGAACGAAGTAATCCTTTAGGACAGAGAAGCCTTTCTTAACCTGAGATTCAGTGTTCCCCAAGTGTTCCTCAATTCGACTCAATCTATAAGTAACGGGGTTAATAAGGTTACCAATACATTTTCCAATTTCCTCCCTTGAATTCAAGCCGGGGCCACCCATAGAGGCAAAGTAAAAATCCAAAAGGGCAGTGTCAGTATATCTTGTAAAGCGCAATCATCCACTAGGACTCGTCTTCCATTTTTGTTAATCCTCTGCACTTTAACGGTCACTGGTCTCTGTGGCCCACCCCCCTTTTTCCTTTTTGCTGCAGGGTCGGGGGTCGATTGATTAGTTACGTTTTTAGTTTTAGACGTGGTTCTGGCGGACGTTCGTGAGGGCACTGTATTCGCAGTTTTAGTTACGACTGCAGGTGATGGTACGACAACCTCCAATGGCCTGATTAGGGGAATCTCAGAGCCGATCTCATCAGTAGGCATAGGTGTAATAAGGCTGGAAACAGAATGGGCTGGAGAACGAGCTGTTTTGTTGCGAATCCAGGGACAAACAGTGCTCTATTATAGCAATTTATTTTTCCAAAACAGACGTGGCCCTTTATATAAATTGATCTAGGGTCCCCACCACGCTGCCACCAGTAAGAGCACCTACCCTCTTCCCTTCACGCTTGGTCATCTTGTTGTCAGTAACAAAATCCACACAAGCAGCTGTGTCACTATACTCAAGATTTAAAAGCACATTTTTCTATTTATTTTTCTTTCTTTTTTCTCCCAAACTGATCTTACTATGAGATTGTAGTTAGAGGAGGGCTCAGCCCGGCCTCCGACGGGCCTGGGCTTCGCCCGCGCGCGTCCCGCGAAGCGGGAGCGGCGAGGAGTGATATAGCCCCCTGCAGGCACCGGTGAGGGCGGTCACGACACTCGAGCTGCTGGGACCTGGAGTCCCTCGTACGCTGGGACCTGGAGTCCCTCGTACGCTGGGACCTTGCACTCTTTGTCCCCCTAATCAATATAAAAAACAACAAAAGTGTGAGGCCAATCGAAGAAGAGGTACCAGCACAAAGAATCACTCTTGTTTAAAAAACCTCACTCACCAACCTAGTTTGTGACCTACTTCATCATTGGGTCCCCACCAGAGAGGCCGAATGCCTCCATGTTGTGCTACGACGCCTGTGTTACAGCGGAGCAGGTATTGGTAGGGTGATGTGAGTGCAACAGTGAAGATGTGCAGGTTAAAAGATGCCTCGGTTTATTCCCAGAAGAATTTTAATGGTGGAAAACCAGGTATCATTAAAAACAAGTGATGCAGATGTTCGCCAGCTTGCTAAATTGACCAGGCACATCCTGTGTAAACTAAGTACAAAGAATGGTCAACATGTTTCTGCTTAAGAAGTGCAATTTGGTGAAGCATTCGTCAGGAACGACCCTCCACGGCGGTATGCGCACGCTAAGGGGCACCCTAACCTGCTGGGAATGTAACAAACAAACTCAGAGTTTATCAGTTGAGGCCTTCAGGATTTCCGAAAGCCGGTAAAAACTGTAAGAATAAACACACATAAAAACAAACTTGTTGAGATCCGTAATACCGTAATTCTGGTATTCCTGGATCTTGAGTGTTTACAACCTCATGCTTTTGAACACTGTTTAACGCTTAGTGGTATGCTAAGGAAAACTCCAATTAGGGTACCCGTGTCAGTGACAGTAAGTTTAGCACAAACTCTCTGTGTCACACACTCGCATGCGGAGGGGTCTGTTTAGTGGGTGGAACCCCATTGCCAGTGCAGCACTACTTATTGTGCACGCTGTGTGCATTATCAATGATGCCTTTGGGTTTCATGACAGTGGCTAACCCGTAAAAGCGGGAGTTGTGGAGGAACTCGCTTATCATAAAGATGGCAGTAGAATTTAAAAGCATGGAAAAGGAAGGGCTTACGTGAAGTAAAGACTGACTTCATGTCATGGGTCAAGGTGGGGGCTATCGACGCTATTCAGAATCTATTTGGGGCAAAGAAAACTACGTCAGAAAAGAAGGGAATCCGACCTGCGAGTGTGACACACAGCGTTAGTGCTAAACTTACTGTCACTGACACGGGTACCTTAATTTGAGTTTTCCTTAGCATACCACTAAGCATTAAACATCCGCATCACAGTTTTTTGCACAGGGGTGGAATAATCCTGAGAGGGGTAGGGGCGGCTGCGTGGTTGCGGTGTCTCCTCTATGACCGTCTGCTAACCATTTAGCTACCCACTGCAGTTGTGCAGCCAGGTAGCAATGCTCTAGATTTGGGGCTGCTAGCCCTCCTTGATCTGTGGATAGATAGAGCTTGTTTATCGCTACTTGGTGTCTGGAGTTTCCCCATAGAAAGTCTTTAATCCGTTTTTCCAACGGGCTACAGATAGAAGGGGGGACATACAACGGTAGATTCATGAAGTAATATAAGAATCGGTGCAAGATCACCATTTTTGTGAGGGCTACCCTTCCTGTCACATGCTCCAGAATACTATCAGAGAGCAGACAACGGCTAAGGCTCTGCAGAGGTTACCATCTAGTAAAACCGCTGAGTTCCTGTTTTATCGAACTATGAGGTAGCAGAATGTGCCTGCGCTCAATTGCACCTGTACCCTATTGAGAACATAGCCCGGGTCCCTGCATTGCTCACTGAAGGAGTAGATACAGGACTTGAGAGGCGTTCCGCCTCACCCCCGATATGGAGGCAAAGTTTCCCAAGTGCGTGTGCCAGCTGCTGGGAAATTTGGCTGATGTTTTTTATGTACAGCAGGAGATCGACTGCGTTCAGGGATATTGTTTGAGTGCCATCCTTCAGTGTGATACCATCTCTCATCTCAGATCGGAATGCCTCTGCCAACGGCTCAATAGCTAATGAGAAGAGCAATGCGAAGAGTAGTGGGGATAGTGGGCATCCCTGCCTGGTCCCCCTCCCCACCCGCACTGGGTCCGATATGTAGGGGCCTGTTATAACTCGTGCCAACGGTGCGTTGTATAGGAATCGTACCATGCGCCGGAATGTGTCCCCCAAATTATATATCGCCAGTACGGCGAATAGGTATCCCCACTCCAAATAGTCAAAAGCTTTCTCAAGATCTAATATTAGGCAACCTGCACGTGGCCAGTGATTTACTGAGTAAGTTGCAACCCTGAAGAAACGCCTCAGGTTCAGTGAGGTGCTCCGGGAGGGTACAAATCCATTCTGGTCTGTGTTAACCAGGGTGGTAACTAATTGTGCGAGCCTGTCAGCCAGAATTTTCGCCACTATCTTATAATCTACATTGAGAAGAGCTAGTGGCTAGTATGATCCCAGTTCTGTAGGATCCTTTTCAAGCTTGGGCAATGACACCAGGTTTGCCTCCCGCATGGACTGGGGGAGCCTTTGATCGCTCAGAGCCGTTGTGTACAGTGCATGTAGGTGGGGAGTAAGCGTTATAGCATATGCCTTCTAGAATTCTGCTGGGAACCCGTCTGAGCCAGGCGTTTTTCCATTTGCTAACGCTGTTATCGGACTACGGATTTCCTCAAACGTTATAAGTTCATTTAGCAACTCCCTCTGCACCAGCGTTGTTTCTGGTAGGTGCACAGAGTCTAAAAACATAGGTAGCGGTCTTTCTTCGTAGTAACCTGCAGATTGGTACAGTGCAGTGTAGTGGTGTGTAATTGCTGCGTGTATTTCGTGTTGTGTGTATACAACCTGCCCTGCTTCCATTCTTAAGGCACCTATAGGTTGGTGTGTTTGCGCTTGGTGCAGCAACCACGCTATGGTTTTGCCCGCCCGTATGTGTGCGTGCCGAGTGCGATGCGTAGTTGTGGCAGCAGAGCCGCTCTAGCAGGTCTGCGTGTTCAGCCCTTAGTGTTTCCAGATGCCTCGTATCTCTACTATCTGCTGATTCTTTTGTCTCCTGGCTTAAGTGCTGTCGCTCTACTTTACTGAGCGCCTCGTTCAATTGCTTGCGTATGTTCCAAGTGATCCCCGGACAGTGTCCTCTTAATGTCACTTTGCAGCATCCCATTTGAGTAGGGTGTCCCCTGTGGAATTATAGTTTGTTTCGATGTGTTCAAGTATTGCTATCCTCAGGGAGGAGCAAAACACTTGATCTTCTAGCGCTGCTGGTTGAAGCTGCCATGAGTGGATCGGGGAAGGCCCTACATCCCATGTGAGCTGCAGGAGCTGGGGGTTATGGTATGAGTGTGTCCGCCCTACGTTTTCAGTATGTTTGATGAGTGGGGGGAGGGCGGGTGACCCAACCATTCGTTCCAACCGGATGTCGAGGTCATGCACTGGAGAGTAGAACAAGTATGTTTGTGTATTGGGGTTAAGGGTCCGCCATATGTCTGTCATCGACTAGTTTGACAGGCACTCCGACAGGGCCTGAGTGTTTGATTGATTCAGATGCTCCGTCCATCACCACCCCCTTTTGTACTGCTGTTCTACATTTGGGGCATGTATGTATGTCTTTTAAGAATACGTATCTTCCCTCTGGGTCTATGTCCGCCTCCTTCCCCGCGTATGGGACTCCTGTCTTTATCCATATTAATGCCCCTTGTGCATGGGAAGAGTAATTAGTGCTGTATACTTGTCCCCTCCAGTGTTTGCATAGGCGGTCAGCGTCTATTTGGATGATGTGTGTTTCCTGTAGAAAGGCTATTTTTGTGTGCCTGCGCTGGAGATTTGAATATACGGAGCATCTGTGAATGGGCGTATGCATACCCCTCACATTCCATGTCAGGATATTGGTCTGTGCCATGAGCATGTTATAAGGCCCCCTGAATGGGGAGAAAGCAGAAATGTAGTCTGGTCCGAGTTACCATTTGGAGCTTCTTGGGATGTGATAAACATAACGAGGACTAGGGATTCAAACATAGTGTGCAGAACGATATGAGGGCGAACTTGTAGTCAATGCTCGTCCAAACTGTAGAGCAGAACAGTGGCAACCGTTATGTTAGGTGTGATTAATTGCGAGGGTGCGTGCTATGAACCTGTGCGTGTTAGGCATCCCCTCAATATTTTCTAAGGGTAGTTAATGATCCCCTGTGTGTTAAGGATGTGATCGTGGGCATGTCTAAGCTAGTGGGAAGGGCGCCCTGCGCGGGTGTTGTGTTTCCTATTGCATGCAGAGCGGGCTCGCTGCGTACCTAAGCATGCACCCATTGGAGCAGGTTTTGTAAGCAAATCAATATGACAGGTACATAAAACTATGGAAGGATACACTTATCAAGTCAATTGCTGAATGTTCAGATTATGTTGTCTGAGGTCTGTGGTGTGATGTCCGGCAACTGGATGGAGTTTCGGGTTTCGGATTGTGGGTGATGACCCTGCCACGCGCTGGGAGAGGATAGAACTTGCCTCAAGTTCGGAGGTCTGCGGATTGGCCCGGATAGCTGCAGCTACATGAAGGGCCTCCTGTCTGGCTATCAACATCTGTTCCATATCAGGGATTGCTGCCTGTGATCTTGTTTGCTTTGGGCTTCCACCTCTACTTCGTCGGCGGTTTCATCTACCTCGTCAAGGCGATTGCGTGTCCACGAATGGTTTGGGCTCCGGTAATAGCCCTGATTCCTCCAGCCAGTCCCAGACTTCGGAGGATGTGTCAAATAATCGAGTTTGTTCTTTTGCAACAACCCGGTGCGCCTGTTGCACCACAAACTAGGGTGATAATGCATCTTCTGGGAGTAGTTCCCGTAGCCAGTGCTCAACATATGGGACAGGGTTGTGTCCTTCCTCTTCCTCCGGCAGGTCCACTATGCGCATGTTGTTGCGACGCGAGCGGCCTTCCACGTCTTCTAGCCTGTCTTCTAGAATATTTACTTGGTCCATGATGTCTTGTAGAGCTGCTGCATGACTGTGGGTGGCTGGCCTCAGCTCTAGCAGGGCTTGTCCATTAATCTGGAACTTGTCTGACAGTTTGCGATGGTCGGCTTGCAGTGACGTTAAGTCAGATGCAACCATATCTATTTTGGACTCTAGTGAGGGCCGGACAGCACCTATTTTCCCCACCCCAGCTAGGTCAGAGCAAATTTTTGGTTTAGAGCGCCAGATTTGGGGTCTCTCCTGCACATTCGTCTCCCGTTCGTTGTGTCCCCTTTGGCCTTCGAGTGTGCGGCAGGTTGCTGTGCATTTGTACGTAGGTGACTCATGACTAATTTCTGTGCAGAGGGCATATAGGTGATCAGGGGGACACCTGTCTGGAGCCTCAAATTAAGCCAGAGTGGTCGCCGACCATGCACGGCAGGAGGGATTCACAAAGTTTCTGCGATTTATCATCTGTTGCCAGGTGGCTGGTCTAGTGCGGTTTCACTCCTTCTCTTTATGGGCTTTAACACTCGCAAGCGCCAGAGTTCCTTCCAATTTGTGAGAGTGCTCCTCAAGTTAACAGCATGTAACCTACGAGCTGTGCATGTGCAGAGCCTTGTCCCCTTCCTACGGATGGGGAAGTAGCAGATAGGAAGTCCACTGTTAGAGCCTCTTTTTTTACAAGGTGCCCAACACTTATTTACATTGCTTCCTTGGGGCTTTAGATAGCAAACAGATTTCAAAGTCTCATGGGATCATACGCGGTATCAGTCTGCTTGTGGCAAAGGGTCCTGGGGTTTGGTCCCTCATCGTTGCTGTGAAAAGTAGCTTTGATGTGCGCACAGGGTCGGCGGTGGAGTAATCATCCGGTGTGTCGCGCCGCCTATCCTCGCTCGATGCGAGTGCCAGATCCGGCCTCACGCAGATCCTCCAGCGGTGGCACGGTCACGGCGAGCACCCTCCACTAAGCGAGCTCTGGGTGATGCAGGCCACCAGCTCCGCCTCCACAACGGCCTAGCTGTAATGGCCAGGTAAGCGGATTCCCCCCAGGTGGTCTCAGTTCAGGGCTCGCTTCCCCAGGCCATGGGTATGAGACTGCTGCGCACCTGGCGCAGGCCCCTGCACTCTCACCTTCACACTGGGGTCGCACCGACCGCTGCCGCTTGTCAGATTCTTTGTGTGGGCCAGTGAGATTATGCTGAAACAGTGTCAGGCGCTGCTTGCTGCAGACTCTGACCTTGCCATCCTTCTCAGCTTATTTTGGCGTCCCCGGCACCGATTTCCGTGGTTGTGCTAGATCAGCCCGACCCCTCTCCTACTTCCGCCGAGCTCCGCACCCAGCTACCAGAGCACAGGGTTTCTTTACTGCGGTCGCAGGGCAGCGTTTCTTCACTGCAGCGGGATTCCTTGCTGCATACCCAGTCTCCGACTCTGCACATCCGCGCCGAGCCTCTCTGTCGTTGCCACTACCACACGTCTTAGCTGTATACTATCTCCCCATTCAAAGGAGTGCGTGGCGGAGTTCTCCCCCACCTGCAGCCTGTGCTCATTTCAGTTTTTTCTTTGAGGAGCTCGCGGCAGGGCCGCCCGTGCAGCTGCAGTGCAGTTCCTTATCACACAGCTGCTTCGCTTTACCAAGTATGATCCCTGGTATGCCAGAGGTTAATTTTTCCTAGTTTTGGTCCAACAGATCGTAGTTACATGTGTTTTAACAGGATAATAGAGGTGATGTGAGCAGAGGGTTAAAGGCTCGCGTCCGCCATCTTGGATGGCTAGCCACGCCCGACGTGACCCTATTTTCTTTTGCATTATTTTTACCTCTAAAAAAACAATGGTGGGGCAAGTGGATTTTGTCTCTACTTACACTAAATGGCAGGTTTTGCTAAGCTGATTACGGCAAATGTGCATCTTTTGTGTGGACCTTCCCATGTACCTCTGAGATAAGGACTCCATCAACTTTGGTGGAATAATTTATGCACAGCTGTATGCTCATAAATGATTATTTTTATTCAAAATGTGTTGGGTACTGAGTGAGGAAAGGCAAGAGGTTGTTGTGGCAGGGTTAGGACACATTCAAAACCCCTCTTGTGTTAAGAGGCCAATTAATTCTAATAACTCTGATTTCAGCAATCTGTCAGATATTATCAGTCATTGGTTTTTCCCGTTTCAGACCAGAGTGACAATCACACTCAAATCTTTAGTCTCAGGGCCACTGTGAGAATGAAATGTAATGATGAGTGAAGTGTGGAACGAATGAAGGGAATTTGTTTAAACAGCCTGATAAAAGTTTAACTGATGTCAAACTGCTATAGAGGTCTACCAGCATTCAATGAATACTATTACATTTAAAAACTGACCCGATATAGGTTATAAAAAAACAGTACGATAATGTTTGGGAAATAGGTGGCAATGACTGCAGAAGCAATGCGCTTGGACAAGGGAACACTAAGTTCTTTGAAGTAAAGTGGGCTACCATGTCATAAGAGCTACTGTTTTTAGGTCTCACCCGAGATACCGCATGCGCTGCCGCTTAGGAGGCTATTGTTCTTACAGGCTTTGGGACCATTCAGGTTTCACACCTTTAGATTCGAAACACACACTACCTTCAATTGAACTCCAACAAGCAGCAAACAAAAGGTGGGCGTTGGATGTGAATTCCCCATCACAAAGTTTTAAAACTTAGAGGCTGTTTCTAGTATTCAAAACCAGAGGTGCTGCAGTCTGCATTATCTGAAGAAAACTAACGTCTTATATCCCTGCTTTCAAGTATTGCAGACGTTCTGAGATCAGACATGACAATATCAGTTACAGTCACATACGATTATATTTGGAAAGAGATTAACAGACGAGCCATTCTAATATAATTTTTTAAGGGGGGGTCGGGGGGAGAGAAAATCCCAAATACACAGAATGTGCTTGTAGTGTGAGATTGAGTAAATACTGATACATTTCCAAAGTACACAGCAACAGCACGTAATGGAAAGTCATTAATTCAGAACAACTAGGCAATGTTCCACAGATAGGATGACAACCATTTCCTTTCTTAGAGTAACACTAAAAGGAAAATTATTCTGTTAATTTAGTTTTTTGTTGGCCATTCATACAAATATTGTGCCATTTAAATATGCAGTGTTAATGGTTAATTTCAGGATGATTTGATGCCAAGTGCAGTACACTTCTAAAACAAACAAAAAACAGTTTGGAAAACAAAAGCAACTACCCCAGCAAACACTTCCTGTTCAAATCCATTCAAATCGAATAATTTTTTTAAGTATTGTAAGTGTATTTAATAGCGCATATTACTCCTGAGGCGATGTTGGAGCACTTCAAAAAGCCTAGAAAATGTACGTGAAGATCGATGGGATTTGGTAGTACCCTTTATTTTGGTACGTTAAATGCTATCCAACCACCCAGGCCACTGAACCATTAGACTGAAGTAAGCCGGGCTAATTATGAAAATTACTGCTGCTTTTTTTTTTTAGCTTGAACTCCATAATTTCATTTACTTAAAAGGCACCAAACCACGAAACTGAGAATACTCATAATAGAGAGTGAGGGTTACAACTATAATGATATAGAACGCTTGCACACTTATCTCAATATAGCCATGCATTCCTCTGGGAGGTCAAGTCAAGTCAAGTCATAAAATTTATATAGCGCACTAAATACCCAGAGGGTCTCAAGGCGCTTAGGGAGGGGAGGAGGATTACTTGTCAAATATCCACGTTTTAAGTTGCTTTCTGAATGCTAGGTGGTTCTGGGTAAGGCGAAGGTAAGTGGAAAGTGAGTTCCATGTTTTAGCTGCCAGGTATGAGAAGGATCTACCTCCCATGGTGGTCTTGTTGATGCGAGGTACAGTGGCGAGGGCTTGGTTGGAAGATCGTAGTTGGCGGGAGGGGGTGTAGAAGGACAGTCGTGAGTTGAGGCATTCTGGTCCGATTTCGTAGAGTGCTTTGTGTGCGTGGGTTAGGAGTCGGAAAGTGATCCTCTTATTGACGGGTAGCCAGTGGAGGTTTTTCAGGTGACCAGAGATGTAAAACTCTAAGACTTCAGGTCACAAATTGCGAGGTTCAACTGTTTGGGGTCTAGGTGCCTGTGTTGGCCCCGATTACGCGTGAGAAGATCTAGTGTATGTGGGAGCTTCCTGTGAGGGCTGATTGACATACAAGAGCTGTGGCCCAAGTTGGTGCCAGTAGGATAAGGGTCGTGGATACCTGCCTCATTTTTCTCACCATGTATTGGATGGAGGGGGAGGGGGCACAGTTTATCCATAGTGCATTGTCCATAGAACACAGGTACGAGTCCCTATAGGCAGATTTTTGCCATTTTGCAATTTTGGGAGTGGGGAACAGGTCTGTTGTTGGGGGTCTCCCACTTATTGGATGTAGTTGTGGTTAGGTTGGTGGAGTTCCCCCTCTTGGACTTGATGATGTATCCTGCTGAGCAGATACGCTAAGTTGTTCTTCACTCCTGGCAAATTTTCCTGAAGCAGGTGAATGTTGTTGGGATTGCCCAATGTCAAATATGTTGTGCAAGTGCAGAGAGCTCGGTAGAATGTGTGCCACCCTTCCTCTGGATGTAAAACTTGGATGTCATGTTATCTGTCTTCAGGAGTACTGTCTTCCCCCATATGATGTGGAAGAACGTTTTGAGGGCTAGTGTAATGGTCCAAGAAATCCGCAAAATAACTAGGAGTAAGCACTGACGACCAACGTTCAATGCAAAAGTATGTTAAGACCACATGCGGGAAATGCTTTGCCATTCTGAAACTACTGAGAAGCATTCCAATAGCTTGGTGCAAAACCATGGTCCAGGCCTTTATAACAAGCAGACTGGACAATGGCAATTAATTGTTTGCAGGCATGGGTGACTACCTTTTTACAAGACAGCAGTTAATCCAAAACGCAGCAACCAAGCTGATATGCAATATAGACAGGTTTGGATCTGCTTCAGCCTGTCTAACCACTCTACATTGGCTGCCTATGCGCAAACAAGCCGATTGTAAACCTTTGTGCTATGCTCATAAAGCATTACATAATGAGGGCCCAGAGATCCTACAAATAATGATAATGATAATTACGCACTTATATAGCGCACGACTACCCGGAGGCATCTCAGCGCTTGTACGAATACCGCCGAGGAACCCTTCCTGGTCTTTCGCTGTGAGGAGCCCACTCCTGGGCACCCCCAAGGTGAAGTCAGGCATCCTCAGCGTTGTTGGGTCCGTTGTAGAGATTAAGCAAGCTATTGCCCAGAGGTGCAGAGTGGGGCTCATGATCAGAATAGGCACTGAGGCGAGAATTATCAGGTCCAAGGAAATTGAGCCCGAGACTCGCCGAGGCGGGAATTGAACCCTGGACCCAGCCAGACTACTGCATCAGGGTCTGCCGCTCTAACCATTGAGCCACACTTCTCAGAGTGGAATTTTATAAACCCACTCGAGAGCTGAGATCCAGTGATTTAGCCCTGGCTAAAATCAAGAGGATAAGAAAAGCTAGATAGGCAGGCCGATCCTTTTCCTATTTGGCTGTGGTTCAGTGGAAATTCCTTCTTTCCTATGGAAATTAGTCTTAAAACCGGGCCTTTTCCAGGCTAGCAAATGCTATAATATCCTTTGTTCTGTGTGATATCTTAGTTGTTACTCAGCGTCGTGATATCCCCTAGGGGATCAGTGTTGCGCTTTAGAAATAAAATAAATAAATGTGGTTCTGAGAAAGTACGAATTAGGTAATGGAGACAAAAGTTTGATAGACCAAAATAATCAAAAATGCACCGACAGAGAACTTCAATGGACCTAAAGGAAACCAGGTTACACATTTTGACTGCATCCACCGAACAGATTTTTTTTTCCCTCAATATTTCACAAATGGGTTTCATTTGAGAACTTGGTGGTAACCACCAGTGGAAAAGACATCCAGTTCGAGAAAAATTGATAAACCTTTTTAAACATTTCTAATATAAACTGATTATGCAAGTAAGGAGAGTGCCTACCACCTTCTTATCTTCCTGAAACCCATATTCAGAATCCAAGCCAGCTCTTAGCTCAGAATCCAAGCTAGCTCATAGTTCAAACTGATAATATGTGCAGTGCAGTAAACTACAAGTTTTTTTTTTTAAGTACAACTATTTTTAAACATTTATATACAACTTAAAAAAACATTTTTAAATAAGTTCCTATACATACATAGGTGGTGAAAAGATATGTGATTACTAAATGTAGTAAAATGAAATTCGGTTTAAAGCATTAATATTTGCTAATAAATGGCATTACAGCAAGAAAAAGGAGGACACAAGAACTGCCAATAAATGGTAACAACTTAAAAACAATTTATACAGACCTACAGCATCATGAAATGTACATGCACTATTTTTCCTGACAATCTTAAGATGTCCAAAATAGTCCAGAAAAACACTTACAAATCGAGGTGGTTGTTTGCAATTTCGAGGTTCAATTTCTAGAGATTTGTTGAACAAGTAGTCTGTAAACGTTTTCTCTGATTCGTTATCCATTGGATTGAGATTTTCAAAAAACCTCTAAAATGACATATAAGAATAGTGCCAGTCACATTAGTATAAGAATTAATAAGTGAGGAACTTTGTGTGCCACAAATTACAGTTGCAAAATACAACGTATAAGGCGGAAAGTCCAACAGAAAATGTATTCAGCTACAACCTAAGTTCTTTATCAAATGTGTTTTGAATATTATCGCCAGATAAGATTCTTAATCCCATAAATGCAATTGCTTCTGGATCTCTTGCTTGGCATTGGTCATGTAAAAATACCTGGTACATACTTGTTAATTTATCAGATTACTTCACTTGAGATAAGTCTGCTGGGAACTGTGATTCACCCTGTGAGTGTCATGTTTGGTGATGCCGGTAAGACCACTGTATGAATGCCACACAGGGGTGTTATCTTGATAGCTGTATTCATCCATTTGCATTTAATTAGTTTGCTGTATCTAACTAAGACGGGTTTCCATTCTCAATATTAGTAATACTTTTGGAGTAATTCTTCATTCTTTTATACATACAAGCGCAGCATGTCAAATGCTAGTGTACCCTACAACATAAGGGAAGCTGCCAAAAACAGTGAATAAACCAAAAGACTCCGAAAACAATTCTAGTCTACACTACTCACAAACGTATTTATATCGATCCAGAAACTAATGTTCTAATGATCTCGTTCATTTCACAGTGATGCCCTGTGCAACAAAACATGAATTTTAATGCAGCAATTCTTAAATGTATTCCATACCCTTATATCAGCTTCTATTCGTAAACAGTAGGGTTGGTTTTGGTACTGCTGAATTTCTCCAGTAATTTCAGCCACTTTTCTTCTTTTACTGAAATTTATCAATTCTTTTCCTGGTCTTTTAAGAAAATCAGGATTCCCTTCTTCAGTTTTTAGAATATTTGTTAAATATATTCCTGTTAAAGAGAAAGACGATCAAAGTGTGTGTGCAGCTTGGAATGTTACACACTAAGGATACATATCACTACAATGGTATCTCTGAGAACGATACAAATTGCAACACATCATAATCCAATAAATTGTAGGCAAGACATTTACAGAAATAAAATTGGATGAATGCTGTAAACTTAAAGGCAACCCGAATTCCATTAGATATAAACCTAGGTTCTGTCTTTCTTCAGTTGAAGTGAAACACTTGTTCCTTATAAGAATGTAAACAAATGGTTGAAAATTAGCTACACTCTTAATACTTGATATTGTTCACTGGAAATATGCCTGGCGTTGATGTAGACGGCCAAAGACAGTGCAGGAGCCACAGACAAGACGGGGACTAGTGGTCAAACAATGCGATGGTTAGGCTCATTTGCCACTTGCATACTGGGTTCCATCATACTATGGCTCTGCCAAATGAGCCTAATACACCCTTTTCCCACTTGATTCTCAGAGTAGCGAGGGCAAGCAGTCAAAGGCTAGTTAGCGATCAATCAGAATACAACCAACAGACACAATAATGTAATGTCCAGCCCAGTGCTAATCTTTCGTTGATAAGTAAGTGCATTAATCTCATAGCAAAACGAAATGCTACACAGTTTAACACAGTGTTGTTTTTTCTTGTCCAAAACCCACTTAGGTGTTAAAACCCTACTGGGGCCATCTCTAGTCTAGACATGTTTATGTTTACAATCTATGGTAAACCGTATGAGCATAAGCATTAATCAAGCACAGTTGCAGTTCGCGCTGGGTTATCCCACTGGCAAATGCGTAGATCAGTTTAAAGGCTTTTGTCGCAATGAGCTTACATAAACAAACAAGCACTGGCGTTGCCAATAGGTCTCGCAGTAGGAAAGTTGGAGCTATTGGTTTTGTAAATGACAAAGCCCTTTATGTATTTAAAATGATAACCAAAGTGAAAGGCATTGTTATTTGCAATTGTAATGGCTCCAACTTTCGTACTGCGAGACCTATTGGCAACGTGAGTGGTTTTTCGTGTGTGAGTGGCGTTGTGTGTGTGAGTGGTGTTGTGTGTGTGAGTGGCGTTGTGTGTGTGAGTGGCGTTGTGTGTGTGAGTGGTGTTGTGTGTGTGAGTGGCGTTGTGTGTGTGAGTGGCGTGTGTGTGAGTGGCGTTGCCTGTGTGAGTGGCGTTGCCTGTGTGAGTGGCGTTGCGTAGTTGAGTGGCGTTGCGTAGTTGAGTGGCGTTGCGTAGTTGAGTGGCGTTGCGTAGTTGAGTGGCGTTGCGTAGTTGAGTGGCGTTGCGTAGTTGAGTGGCGTTGCGTAGTTGAGTGGCGTTGCGTAGTTGAGTGGCGTTGCGTAGTTGAGTGGCGTTGCGTAGTTGAGTGGCGTTGCGTAGTTGAGTGGCGTTGCATGTGTGAGTGGCGTTGCATGTGTGAGTGGCGTTGCATGTGTGAGTGGCGTTGCATGTGTGAGTGGCGTTGCGTAGTTGAGTGGCCTTGCGTAGTTGAGTGGCGTTGCGTAGTTGAGTGGCGTTGCGTAGTTGAGTGGCGTTGCGTAGTTGAGTGGCGTTGCATGTGTGAGTGGCCTTGCGTAGTTGAGTGGCGTTGCGTAGTTGAGTGGCGTTGCGTAGTGGAGTGGCGTTGCGAGTGGAGTGGCGTTGCGTAGTGGAGTGGCGTTGCGTAGTGGAGTGGCGTTGCGTAGTGGAGTGGCGTTGCGTAGTGGAGTGGCGTTGCGTAGTGGAGTGGCGTTGCGTAGTTGAGTGGCGTTGCGTAGTTGAGTGGCGTTGCGTAGTTGAGTGGCGTTGCGTAGTTGAGTGGCGTTGCGTAGTTGAGTGGCGTTGCGTAGTTGAGTGGGGTTGCGTAGTTGAGTGGCGTTGCATGTGTTAGTGGCGTTGCGTGGTTGAGTGGCGTTGCATGTGTGAGTGGCGTTGCATGTGTGAGTGGCGTTGCATGTGTGAGTGGCGTTGCGTGGTTGAGTGGCGTTGCGTGGTTGAGTGGCGTTGCATGTGTGAGTGGCGTTGCATGTGTGAGTGGCCTTGCGTAGTTGAGTGGCCTTGCGTAGTTGAGTGGCGTTGCGTAGTTGAGTGGCGTTGCGTAGTGGAGTGGCGTTGCGTAGTTGAGTGGCGTTGCGTAGTTGAGTGGCGTTGCGTAGTTGAGTGGCGTTGCATGTGTGAGTGGCGTTGCGTAGTTGAGTGGCGTTGCGTAGTTGAGTGGCGTTGCGTAGTTGAGTGGCGTTGCGTAGTTGAGTGGCGTTGCGTAGTTGAGTGGCGTTGCGTAGTTGAGTGGCGTTGCGTAGTTGAGTGGCGTTGCGTAGTTGAGGGGCGTTGCATGTGTGAGTGGCGTTGCGTAGTTGAGTGGCGTTGCGTAGTTGAGTGGCGTTGCGTAGTTGAGTGGCGTTGCGTAGTTGAGTGGCGTTGCGTAGTTGAGTGGCGTTGCGTAGTTGAGTGGCGTTGCGTAGTTGAGTGGCGTTGCGTAGTTGAGTGGCGTTGCATAGTTGAGTGGCGTTGCATGTGTGAGTGGCCTTGCGTAGTTGAGTGGCCTTGCGTAGTTGAGTGGCCTTGCGTAGTTGAGTGGCCTTGCGTAGTTGAGTGGCGTTGCGTAGTTGAGTGGCGTTGCGTAGTGGAGTGGCGTTGCGTAGTGGAGTGGCGTTGCGTAGTTGAGTGGCGTTGCGTAGTTGAGTGGCGTTGCGTAGTTGAGTGGCGTTGCGTAGTTGAGTGGCGTTGCGTAGTTGAGTGGCGTTGCGTGGTTGAGTGGCGTTGTGTGGTTGAGTGGCGTTGCGTAGTTGAGTGGCGTTGCGTGGTTGAGTGGATTTGCATGTGTGAGTTGCGTTGCGTGGTTGAGTGGCGTTGCGTAGTTGAGTGGCGTTGCGTAGTTGAGTGGCGTTGCGTAGTTGAGTGGCGTTGCGTAGTTGAGTGGCGTTGCGTAGTTGAGTGGCGTTGCGTAGTTGAGTGGCGTTGCGTAGTTGAGTGGCGTTGCGTAGTTGAGTGGCGTTGCGTAGTTGAGTGGCGTTGCGTAGTTGAGTGGCGTTGCGTAGTTGAGTGGCGTTGCGTAGTTGAGTGGCGTTGCATGTGTGAGTGGCGTTGCGTGGTTGAGTGGCGTTGCGTGGGTGAGTGGCGTTGCATGTGTGAGTGGCGTTGCATGTGTGAGTGGCCTTGCGTAGTTGAGTGGCCTTGCGTAGTTGAGTGGGGTTGCGTAGTTGAGTGGGGTTGCGTAGTTGAGTGGCGTTGCATGTGTTAGTGGCGTTGCGTGGTTGAGTGGCGTTGCATGTGTGAGTGGCGTTGCATGTGTGAGTGGCGTTGCATGTGTGAGTGGCGTTGCGTGGTTGAGTGGCGTTGCGTGGTTGAGTGGCGTTGCATGTGTGAGTGGCGTTGCATGTGTGAGTGGCGTTGCATGTGTGAGTGGTGTTGCATGTGTGAGTGGTGTTGCATGTGTGAGTGGTGTTGCATGTGTGAGTGGCGTTGCATGTGTGAGTGGCGTTGCGTAGTTGAGTGGGGTTGCGTAGTTGAGTGGCGTTGCATGTGTGAGTGGCGTTGCGTGGTTGAGTGGAGTTGCATGTGTGAGTGGCGTTGCGTGGTTGAGTGGCGTTGCGTAGTTGAGTGGCGTTGCATGTGTGAGTGGCGTTGCATGTGTGAGTGGCGTTGCATGTGTGAGTGGCGTTGCATGTGTGAGTGGCGTTGCATGTGTGAGTGGCGTTGCATGTGTGAGTGGCGTTGCATGTGTGAGTGGCGTTGCATGTGTGAGTGGCGTTGCATGTGTGAGTGGCGTTGCATGTGTGAGTGGCGTTGCATGTGTGAGTGGCGTTGCATGTGTGAGTGGCGTTGCATGTGTGAGTGGCGTTGCGTAGTTGAGTGGCGTTGCGTAGTTGAGTGGCGTTGCGTAGTTGAGTGGCGTTGCATGTGTGAGTGGCGTTGCATGTGTGAGTGGCGTTGCATGTGTGAGTGGCGTTGCATGTGTGAGTGGCGTTGCATGTGTGAGTGGCGTTGCGTAGTTGAGTGGCGTTGCGTAGTTGAGTGGCGTTGCGTAGTTGAGTGGCGTTGCATGTGTGAGTGGCGTTGCATGTGTGAGTGGCGTTGCATGTGTGAGTGGCGTTGCATGTGTGAGTGGCGTTGCATGTGTGAGTGGCGTTGCATGTGTGAGTGGCGTTGCATGTGTGAGTGGCGTTGCATGTGTGAGTGGCCTTGCGTAGTTGAGTGGCCTTGCGTAGTTGAGTGGGGTTGCGTAGTTGAGTGGCGTTGCATGTGTGAGTGGCGTTGCGTGGTTGAGTGGAGTTGCATGTGTGAGTTGCGTTGCGTGGTTGAGTGGCGTTGCGTAGTTGAGTGGCGTTGCATGTGTGAGTGGCGTTGCATGTGTGAGTGGCGTTGCATGTGTGAGTGGCGTTGCATGTGTGAGTGGCGTTGCATGGTTGAGTGGAGTTGCATGTGTGAGTTGCGTTGCGTGGTTGAGTGGCGTTGCGTAGTTGAGTGGCGTTGCATGTGTGAGTGGCGTTGCATGTGTGAGTGGCGTTGCATGTGTGAGTGGCGTTGCATGTGTGAGTGGCCTTGCGTAGTTGAGTGGCCTTGCGTAGTTGAGTGGGGTTGCGTAGTTGAGTGGGGTTGCGTAGTTGAGTGGCGTTGCATGTGTGAGTGGCGTTGCGTGGTTGAGTGGAGTTGCATGTGTGAGTTGCGTTGCGTGGTTGAGTGGCGTTGCGTAGTTGAGTGGCGTTGCATGTGTGAGTGGCGTTGCATGTGTGAGTGGCGTTGCATGTGTGAGTGGCGTGGCATGTGTGAGTGGCGTTGCATGTGTGAGTGGCGTTGCATGTGTGAGTGGCGTTGCATGTGTGAGTGGCGTTGCATGTGTGAGTGGCGTTGCATGTGTGAGTGGCGTTGCATGTGTGAGTGGCGTTGCATGTGTGAGTGGCGTTGCATGTGTGAGTGGCGTTGCGTGGTTGAGTGGAGTTGCATGTGTGAGTGGCGTTGCGTGGTTGAGTGGAGTTGCGTAGTTGAGTGGCGTTGCGTAGTTGAGTGGCGTTGCATGTGTGAGTGGCGTTGCGTGGTTGAGTGGAGTTGCATGTGTGAGTGGCGTTGCGTGGTTGAGTGGAGTTGCGTAGTTGAGTGGAGTTGCGTAGTTGAGTGGCGTTGCATGTGTGAGTGGCGTTGCGTGGTTGAGTGGAGTTGCATGTGTGAGTGGCGTTGCGTGGTTGAGTGGAGTTGCGTAGTTGAGTGGCGTTGCGTAGTTGAGTGGCGTTGCGTAGTTGAGTGGCGTTGCGTAGTTGAGTGGCGTTGCATGTGTGAGTGGCGTTGCGTGGTTGAGTGGATTTGCATGTGTGAGTTGCGTTGCGTGGTTGAGTGGCGTTGCGTGGTTGAGTGGCGTTGCATGTGTGAGTGGCGTTGCATGTGTGAGTGGCGTTGCATGTGTGAGTGGCGTTGCATGTGTGAGTGGCCTTGCGTAGTTGAGTGGGGTTGCGTAGTTGAGTGGCGTTGCATGTGTGAGTGGCGTTGCGTGGTTGAGTGGCGTTGCATGTGTGAGTGGCGTTGCATGTGTGAGTGGCCTTGCGTAGTTGAGTGGGGTTGCGTAGTTGAGTGGCGTTGCATGTGTGAGTGGCGTTGCGTGGTTGAGTGGAGTTGCATGTGTGAGTTGCGTTGCGTGGTTGAGTGGCGTTGCGTAGTTGAGTGGCGTTGCATGTGTGAGTGGCGTTGTGTGAGTGGCGTTGCATGTGTGAGTGGCGTTGCGTAGTGTGAGTGGAGTTGCATGTGTGAGTGGCGTTGCGTAGTGTGAGTGGCTGCAAGTACAGAAGGACCAGCTTTGCTTGTTTAAAACTCAGAGGCAAAAGAAGAGGACATATGTACTTATGACATATGCTCTCCCACTTCAGGCAGATGAGTGTAATGTGTAAAGCGTCTTGTGGAGCAACCATGTCACATGAGCAGATCGTGGAGTCTGAGAATGGCAGCCAAAGCAAATACAAACAAGAGGAATGACTGTGAGGCGCATTGGTGTGAAGCACATCAAAGGGCTTCTCCTCCCCTAATTAGGTGAGTTTCGGGAAACTGAAAGTACGGCCGGCCTGCGACCGGCCATGAATAATTAGGGGAGGAGAAGCCCTTTGATGTGCTGGGCTGGCTGGCCCTGAATGCGCGTGCATGTTATCACGTGGTTCACGTGAACAGCATGAAAACCGCGGGGCTGAAAGCCCTTTGGTTTGAAGAGAAAATAGCCGACTTGAATTCTCCCCATTTCCCATTCCTGCGGAATGGTAAAGGCGAGACCTAAAAAAGTACTTGTTCACAGGGCAGATTTCTTGCACGCTCAGTCTCTAAGTCTGTCCACAGCTAGCCCTTACTTTGCCTGCTTGGTGGAGCTGCGCCACTGATACACAGGCGGGAAACCCATACCTGCAGCAGTGGCTTCAGAGGTGCTGAACTGCAGTGGCAGCCTTACTCCAGCCACGGACTGTTGTACAGGGATTACTGCAGTAGGCCTGCATGGTAGCGCCAAAATTCGATATTTGCGGATTCCAAGGCCAGTTGTAGACGGGTGCTCGCTCAAATCAGTTTCAGCCTTCAGGGCATGACCTTCTGCAGTAGCCATCTTTGGCAGTCTCTGCCTCTGTGTCAGATCAAGTCTTGTGCATCTGCAATAATAGTAATTGTTTTCTGGGTAGTTCCCCTGCCAGGCAGGCAGCAGAAACATCAGTTTGTTTTTCTGGTACACAGCAGGATGCCCGATGACACTATGGTACTCCTTACTTGGCGAAGTCCACACCAGAAGCAGGAAAACCCCACACAAGGCAGGTTGATCTTGGCTTCAATATCACTAGCAGTCAGCTACTTCTGGGAGTCTCTCATGCTGGGAACAGGACAGATTCTCCACCCGGACAGTCACACCTCCTGCAGGACCAGGCGCTCTCCTTTACTCTCTAAAGCAGGCAGACAGGCTTTGGAGCTAGGCAGACACAGAAGTACAGTTTCAAGTTATGTCTCCCTCACCTCTGGGAGACTGGTTGTTATGCAGACACAAACCCTGGTTACAAAGCAGTTCATCAAGTACACTGTGGAGTACTCTCTTCCTTGGTCAAGAACAACCTGCTTGGAATTGGAACAATGTAGGATGTTTTGGGTCCCTGTAAGGTTTGTCCGAGTGGTTAACAATGAGTCGAGGGATGTCTGGGGTTGTTTTTGTTTCAGGCGTCTTTATAATTTTTTTCTTAAGGGATTAGGCATACTGTTAAAGTCAAAATCAGGGGTTGACAAGAATGGATGAAGCACAAATGATAGTCGGATGTTCCCCGGGCGAGCTGGTCTGCGTTGTCTTCTAGTAGGTCTTCTTCCTGTTGGGACTTCTCGGAAGGGCAGAAAGAAAAGGATATGGCCGGGATTAGTCACATCCGTCCCTTTATAAAAACAGGTGCTACCGCCACCATGCGTAGTGAAGGAGGGGGGGGGGGGTTTGTGAAGGAAAGATGTCGACGTGACTTGTATGGTGCTATTTCTCGCCACCCCACCACCCCCACCAGAATGCACCCCTTAGTGTTACTTGCCTTGGGCCACAGCCCGTCCACAGGGCCGCGGCGTCCGGACCCAGGGCGGTTGTTCTCTTCCTAGGGCCACCGGGTGTGTGCGCCTTGTAAGTAGGAGGAGGGTTCTCCCTTGGGTTCCGGTCCCTGCCGAACCTGCTCCCTCCTGGCTCTGCTCCTTCGGGATTGCTGGGTTCCGCTCCTCCACCGCCGGGACAGCTGGGCTCCGCTCCTCCACCGCTGGGACAGCTGGGCTCCGCTCCTCCACCGCCGGGACAGCTGGGCTCCGCTCCTCCACCACTGGGACAGCTGGGCTCCACTCCTCCACCACCGGGACAGCTGGGCTCCACTCCTCCACCGCCGGGACAGCTGGGCTCCGCTCCTCCACCGCCGGGACAGCTGGGCTCGGCTCCTTCAGGTTCTCCGTCTTCCTCCGGGCTCCAGGATACCGCTTCCTGCTCACGCCGCCCGTCCTCTGTTGGTGGAAGGCTTTTATCGTCCCACCTCTCTTTCCATGACTGCCCGTCATGTATAACAGCTAGACCGTCCACTGCTTCTGGGTGGGTGCTGGTGTCTCTTCCCGAAGTACCCCACTTCCGGCTGTCGTTCCTGGCCGGCTCTCTGTCCGTGTCACAGTCCCACTCGTACACTCATTTATTTTCCAGGGTATAGATCCACTGTCTACGGTTTGGGTTGGTTCTCTCTCAAATGGCAATTTATTGCTGATTCTCAGGTACAGTCTTTGCGAAAGATGGTGGGTCTCACAGCGGGTAACAATGATGCTCGCTCCAAGCAGGAGACTATCTAGAACAAGGGCAAAGGAAGTGTGAAATCTTTGTACTTAGTCACCCTTCCTAAAGCAGTAAATTGGACAGCCAAATGTGTAGGCAATACCTAGAAAAGTCATCACCTTGAACAAGAGAAACTGCTCTGCCATCCCTCCCTAATATTATCTACCAATAATCCCGGCCCCCTGATATACCTCCGTAAAAAAATTGTTGTCCAGAGATATTCATTTTTGATTAATGTTTTTGAATCATTAGATAAGTAATTTAGCTTGGGAAGACATTGCTGATCCGGGCCGAATTTTGAAAAATGGTGAATGTGTTGTATTGATGATGCAATATTTCAGGAACCATGAGACCTATAAAATTCATTTTGGTGTCAAAACATAGGTTTTGGGGGTCAAGTAGTCTTATAGAGACAGAAGACTCCTCGGAGCAACCCTTCCACCATTTTCCAAAATGGCAGCTATAATAGAGAAAGAAGGGACATATATAGAAATTAAAAAAATAATAAGGTTTTTAATCCTTTTATGTAACACCAAAGAAGGTTTATGCTCTGAATACGAAAGAAAATTATGTTTATCACTCCTGTTTTAGACACATTTTCATAGTTCACCTTATTTGTTTCAGCATTCACTCGTGGTATATTTGCAGAATGTTGAACATTTGAGAAGAGCACAATGACAGGGGCATCTTTTTGTAGAACAGGCTTTGAAAGTACATGTACATGTAAGTTCTGTGGGTAGAGGCTTTAGAAATCGTAGGATTTAACACCCCATCAATATCTTACTATCCAAGTTCACACGGATCTTTCTCTACATATGAATGATCTAAAACACTGTTTAGTCAAGTAGAAAGCTCTTGTAATGTGTTCACGCACAGAATATGACGTCAGTGGAAGGTCTCTTGGGGGGGCTGATCTCTTGAACTCGCTGTACTGAAGATCGTCAAATGTGTGGCAGTCAGAACTCGTTTTCCACACACACACAAGCTATTTATCTAAATCTTTAAAGTCAAATTTTTCTTCTGTCTCAACAATTTGTTTTAGAAACTTCACAGGTTCAGCAGTTAAAGCTCCAAGCTTTGTTCCAATTTTGCTCATAGTGTCATCATGCTGAAGAATATGTTTCTTGTACAGAATATGAAACAGGATTAAATGTCTTTTCTTTCCTGCTCCAGAATTATCAATAACTCTGACAATCCTTGACTTATGAACATTGCAACAAATCTAAGTAGCACAATATTAACATCTTTGTCATCTGACAGTACAATGACTCAATTTCGAGCTTCCTCCAATTGGCTGTTAAGTTCCTGAACAATGTGGCTTGTACTTTTTGAATATCTCCTTGCAGGCACCAACTCCTCATTGGCAATCATTCTACTTGCAATAATTGGAAACTCAGTGTTCACTGAATCATCAGCAATGTCTTGGCGAGTCAAAATCTCCAAGTTCATCCTGTTCAATGTCGATGACCAACAGGTATAGGTGTCAAATTATTTATCCAGACAAGGTCAATTGTTCCACTTGTAGACATTCGTCTGATTCTCTCACATTCTTTGACAGATAGTTCAAGATAACTGTCAAACAATGTGCAGTTCTTGCAAGGTGCACACTAACTTTCATATCTGTAGAACAGCTTGAACGACCTCTTTGAAGTTTTGCATGGATGAAACCTTGACCATTCGCAATTGTGACATGTAGTTTTTAATGAGGACTCATTTTAAAATTGAAATTCTCCAGGTGAAAGTTTATTTTCAAGCTCTTGTACAAGTCCTTGATAAATACACCTAATTCTTTTGCTACATCCATCTCTCTATGTGCTTGCTAAAGTAGTTTTTTTGTAACCTGTTTTGTAGTGGCGGTTGGACGAAACTCTTACTATGGCAATTAAAGCGTGGAAGTTTAGCTTTAGTGAATATGTCCAACAGCTTTTTCAATACAAATCTCGCCTGCTTCAGTTCTGCATATAGTTTTGACCCATGTTCCAGGACATCTAGTAGAAGTGTCTGTATATCCTTATCCACAAATTGTTTGGTCACAAAGTTGTGTAGTCAAACAGGCTCAGTCATTTCAAAGGGTTTTCCTTGCACCTGAATGAAATGAAGAAGGCTGTCAACATGTTTATTAAAACGGTTCCCTCTCTTTCCCACAAGTTTGTGGTGAGGAAGAGTTTCACAGTGGTAAATTAATTTTGAATTTGTCATCTCTCAGAAAACCTTGCAAATAGAAAGGACGTTATGGTAAATTAGCGGCCATTGAGCAACATATTCACTTTTACGTGTCTGAACAACAATTCCCTTGGAGCTTTTCTGTGATCTCATGATCATCATGAGATAAAATATGTTTGTTGTCATTTCAGTGGGTTATGAGCATTAATTTGGATTTCATCACTCGAGTACTTTTTGCCCACTCCAAAATATTGACAAAGCCATTTATAACATCATCCGTAGGAACCACTGTTGCTCTACTGTTTTTCACATGTCCAGGTTCCGAGGGATAAAGTCATCCAAAGAACATTGAGCTGGTGGCATAATCAGTAGCGATGAAAAGCCTAGTTTGAGTACCCAAGTCTGTAGCCATGGCAGAAACACATAGGGCGTTCAGGTATTAATCATACTGATAATAGTGAGGTTACTAATTGAGGACTGGATTATGGCCAACCCATTATTAGGTAGGGTGATGCGTAATTCACATATCTGTTTAAAGCCCCTCAGGTAGTAGATTTCTTCCTCATAAGGGATACAGGTGTTTTTTTTTTTAGCTTAAGTCCAAGAAGTATAGTGGAATGGTTTAGGAGACTAGGTCCTCAATAAAAAGTAGATTTTTTTAATACTGTCAAGTCTGAGTATTTGTCACTGAGGATCTTGGCGCTAGCCAATTTGCATACTAATTTTGGCGTCCCTAATATTGAATTCTATAGCTTAAAAATGCACTCCCAAATCTCAACCTTGAAAAAATTGTGACTTCTTTAATGAATGTATTATAACACTCAATCAGGAAAGAAAAAGCTGTTTCTGCAGTGAATCTACAGCACTACATGCCATTAATAGATGTTTTCTGTGTAAGTTACCTTTTTAGTTACTGGCATATGTAGCTGTACACACATATTGTATTGTAATTGCATTTATATAGCACTTAGTACCACTGACAAGGCGTCAAATCGTTTTTTCGATGAGTAACAAGCTCCTCCAGAACCCATAAAGTAATTTGCTGTATGTAGACTGTAAAGCAGTCCTGCCCTAAGAGGTGGGTAGCCAGAGGATGTTGCAGAGGACCGTAAGAGTGTACGGAGTACAGCTTGGCCAGCATTAGCTCGTTGACATGCTAAGACATCCACACAGCAATGCTTAGTGAAAGTGTGTGAGGTAAACTAGGTAGCTGCTTTGCAAATGCCATCTACAGGGATGTTGCCTAAGAAATCCATATAAGCCCCTTTTTGCGGGTAAAGTGGGGTCTGGGAGAGATAGGGACAGATCGTTTGGCTTAGCTTAACAGGTCTGGATACATTTGACCAACGATTGTGCTGTTCCTGCTTTAGAGAGAGCATGGCCTTTGGGTGAATTCCAAAGAGAAAAAAGAGTTGCTGTGTCAAACAGAAGGGTTTTATTCTGTCAGTGTAAATCATGTGGCCCTTTTGACATTTAGTGTATTAAGAGTCCTCTCTGCCACCGAATCTGGATGTGGTAATAGCACTGGAGATCGACAGTTTAATTGAGGTGGAAAGAAGAGACCATCTTGGGGAGAAACTTGGCATGTGTCCTAAGGATTATCATATCAGTGTGAACTTGGAAGAAAAGGGTTCTTCAAGGGTAAGAGACTGAAGGTCTCTCACACATCTGAGGGTAGTGATGGCCACTAGAAAGGCTACCTTCCAGGAAAGGTACTGCGAAGGCCACGAGTGAAGTGGTTCAAAAGGAGGGCATATAAGTCTGGTGAGAACTATGTTGGGACCACACAGGGGCAGGTGGTATACTCTGGGTGGAAAGATTTGCTCAAGTTCTTCCATGAAGGCCTTAATGACTGGTACTTTGAAGAGTTAAGTGTGTTCTCTGTTCTGAAGGCAGGCAGCAATTGTGGCTAAGTAAAGTCTAATGGAAGTATGAGTGAGGCCTAACTTTTGTAAGTGAAGCAGATAACCAGCAATATCTTGGATTGCAGCCTTGAGTGGGTTGATGTACTTGGGACTACAGTAGTGCACAAATCTCTTCCATTAAGCTGCACAGCAAGCTCCTTTTGCAGGCCTGTGTGCATCCTTAATGATGGTCATACACTCTAGAGGTAGGTTGTGGTAGCAACATTTTAAGACCTCATGAGCCAAACTGCAAGATTTAGCTGCTTGGAGTTTGGGTGTCTGAGTGTGCCCTGAATCTGTGTGAGAAGATCCGGCCAGTTGAGCAGTTTCTTGTGAGGCACTAGGGAGAGGTCGAGGAGAGTGGTAAACCAAGCCTGTCTGGCCCAGGTAGATGCTACAAGAATGAGAGTGAAGGATGTTTGCAAAAGTCTCCGAATCACAAATCGAAGTAATGGGAGAAGTGGAAAAGCATAGGCAAATATTCCTGACCCGTTCATCCAGTTACCTTGCCTTAGTAGAGGGATGACATCCTAGAGTGTCACCATGTGGAAATGCTCTGACAGGATGTATTTGTTGGGGGCCTTGAGGTAAAGTAGGGGTCTGAGGGACCCATTTTTTATTTGGGGATGAAAAAGTACAAGGAGGACCCTCCCTCCCCACGTTGTTGGTGCGGCACGGGTTCTATGGCCCCTTTGCAGAGGAGCGCCTATACCTTCTCCAGAAGGAGGTGCTGGAGTTCCTGGGAGACAGTTTGTTTGCTGGGAGGGATGTTAGGTGGGGTTGAGGTGAGCTCTAAACAGTAGTCCTGCCCACTTATCCGGGCTCACCTCTGGGGTTACTGCATTTACAACTTCCTCTGGAGTAGCTATGTGGTGGCCTTTATTGCTACCCCCTCTGGTATGAGGTAAATGCCTTGAGGAGGTGGTCTTGGAGCCCCCTCTATATTGGGATATTCGAAAGGAACCCCAAGTAGAAAGCGTTTGCAGAGCTCCCATTGACTTCATGGTTCTGTATCCTTTTTTCATTTTTTTCCAGCATCTCATCAAAATGCAGTCCGAAAAGGTGCTTCGGATTAAAAGGCAGGTTGAGGAGATGCTGTTGTACCTTTGGTTTAAAACCAGAGAAATGCATCCAGGCATGGTGCTGAATTAGGACACAAGAGTGAATGCCCTGCGCTGTGTTTAGGGCACAGCAGATGGTGGTGTTGAATATGAGCTTCCCTTCCAAAACAAGCTTCCTTCCCCGCTTTTTTAACTCATCTGGTATATGTTGAAGGAGTTCCTCCATCTCATCCCAGTGAGCATCGACATATTGTGAGAGCAGTCCAATGAAGTTTGCGATTCTCCATTGGTTTGCAGATTAA
Source organism: Lissotriton vulgaris (assembly GCF_964263255.1). Classification (NCBI taxonomy): domain Eukaryota; kingdom Metazoa; phylum Chordata; class Amphibia; order Caudata; family Salamandridae; genus Lissotriton; species Lissotriton vulgaris. Next base: position 184,967,343 of record NC_141697.1, read on the forward strand.
ACAGTGACACGTTTATCCGGCGGAGAATCGCTGCCAGTGTGCCATGCATTCACGCACTTTTGCGCTGTCTGAACCACCAGAGAATCAGGTGGAAGTTGGCCCCTGATGTAGGGTAGGTCGGAGGGTGATGCTTTTTTATCAACCCTCGGGGTCACTACTCTAGCTTTTACTGGATTATGGTTTTAGGAACAGTTTGTAGCAGACCTTTCAGCATAGAAGATACTGCACTGACCGTCAGGTAGAGGAGAGTGTCTCCACCAGGAACTCAACAAACACAAGGAGAAGATAGACAGAGCGCTAAAACTTTTCAGACACTCACCCCAAGTCACAGATCTGGGTTGAATCCATCATCATTCTTTAGCTCACTTTGCCACCTCAGTTCAGACCCAGGTATATGTAAATCAGCCTTGACCCTGTGCCTCAAGGGAACAGTCCAGTCCAAACTGCCAAGCCAGGTCTTTCCTGAACCTGAAAGAGCATCCTAGGACCGGTTTCTGGGTAACACCCTTCATCAGCCAGGCTAGCTTGAGGCACAGGGTTAAGACTGATTTGCACAGAGCTTGTCTGACTGGGGTGGCAAAGTGAGCTAAAGAACGAATTTGGATTCAACCCAGATCTGTGACTGGGTGAAGTGTCTGAAAAGTTTCAACGCTCCGTTCATCATCTCTTTGTGTTTGCTTTGTCCACAAGGAACTCCTCATTCTCTTGATCCCTATTCAACTTAACCTTGTGAAATATTGGGGCTGTTCTGATGATCTTGTGATACAAGGTAGTATCATCGGGAGGGCATGGCTTTGCAATGTAGACGACTGGGTCCATGTCTGCAGGCGGGTCAACGGTAAAATCATCCCATTGGTCAAACCTGGGCCAAACAATACCTTGAATGTATCAAGGGGGTGCAAGGGACTCCCTTCCCCATAAGAGGAGGGAGGTGATCCTTCGTGTGAGTGTGTTTGAGAAGGGGGTGGTGGAGTAGGAGGGGGAGGAGGTGCAGGGTGACAAAGTGGTGCTGGACTAGTGCCCCAGTCACAATGCTTCCTCAACCTCCTCAAAAGTCAGCTTCAACTTGCAGGAAAGAAAGTATTGCTCCTTTGGAGGTGACTTGGTGGTAAATCCTCACTCTTGGAGGATGGAAGGCGAGATGTTGTCGACCTCCTTCTGGAGCCGAAGCAGGATACGCTTCTCTAGGTCATCCAACACCATTGACGTCGGGACTTTGCGTGACAAACACTTCGACACCGAGGGTGGTTTTTGGACATCTCAGGGCAAATGGCCTTTTAGCGCTGAAGAAATCTTGCTAACTGGTTTCAGTGCGGGCTTCGAAGGGGTTTTCAGCATGGATGGCCACTTCTGGAGCAGCATCTTCAGTGTTGGTGGTTGGCTCAGACTCGGTTCCAAGGCCTTTATTTAGTGCCAACCATGTCCTTCAGGCAGTGTTGTACCAGAAGCCGGAGTGTGGGCATGATGCCTGACCACCTCCGAGGCGGTGCTTGACCTATCCGTGCCGGTGAGGTGGTGTTGAGGGGACAAGGGGTGGCGTTGTTGAACTCACACTCAACGTCGTATGTTGGACAGCATGTGGCTCTTCTACCTCGGAGTGACTGGTTCTGGGCTGAAGCAAAGGGTCTGGTGCCCTGAGGTATCTGGCTCTGCCTCAAAGTCTTGATCCCCAAAGAGGTTAGGGTGGTCACACTCCTAGCAGTGCTAGGAGGTAGGAGCTTATCTTGTCAGTACCAGAACATTTTTTTTTTTTAAGTTGAGGCAGGGGACGCAAGATGCCTTGTCGTGCTCGTTGTGATGAAAGACACAAATTACTTGTAAAGGTTCTTTCCATCTTGGAGTCTGCATTCTTGATGAAAGACTAAGAGGAGAAGGCCCGTGAAGGGACAAGTGCCCTTGGGTAATGGAAGTAACCCCGGCATCGGGGTTGACGGAGGTTACCGCAGTCAAAGCAGAAGGATGATTATTTATGAGAATCTGGGTGGGAGAACTGAGAGGTACCGTTTACTAACATCACAATGTGTCGACTTGAAGCTTGTAGGATACACGTCCATAGCAGACGGTGGAAAGAAACAATCTAACAATGGAGCCAATGCCTTTGCACATTACCAGTAAAAGGTGGAGTCGACATACCTCCCGACTCAAAGACTTTTTCGAAGAAAAATAAGTTGCACACATCTGAGCCAACATATGGCAAGAGTATGCACAGCATGAATATCAACAGCTACACATGCCACAAACATGATCTTACACCACTGGAAGAAAAAAACTGGCCTCGCCCAGCAGGCATCTTTGTCTTGGGTATGCTACGTTCACAGTTAAAATGCCGCTATATCGAACAAATATTTAAAGAAGACAAGTTATGAAAGAAACTTTATCTGTATCTATGAGTGCAACCTCTCCATTAACCAATCTTGTGTTTATCATACTCCATTGTTAAAACCTTTGTAGAGTACCTCTTAAATAGTTGGTATACCAAAAAAGGCAAAATAGCAGGATGAGCAAGCAATATAGAAAGCTCTTACATTAAATTATGCTCAGCGATGCGGCTGCTCAATCCTGCAGAGAATCCAAATGAGGAGCTCATGTTGCAGGCGAAGCATTTACCAATCTCGGCCTGGAGGTCCCAACTTCCCAAAGAAGCACAATGTTCTTGTAAACACAGCCCAGATCCTGCAACTAGAGAATGAGCAACCGCTGGATCTCTGAAGGTGGCATTTGTCGAACTGATGCCTGCCAATCAGTTCTGAGGTGCTATTCCCTCACCGCAGCACCAGCCCCAAGTGAAACGGCTGCTGAGAGTTCCAATCAGTGCTAGCTGACTGGCGATAACATGATCAGGGAGTGAGGCTTCACTACAGGCTAAGCCAGACACGTCGATTTTGTCCTACAAGTGCAATAGTAACTGTTGCCTCATCAAGCACTTTAATATAGGAACTAACTCTTGAACTGCACTGCTTTCAGTGAACTGCACCTTTACCTCATCTATGCCTTTGACTCAAACTTAAGAGCTATAATCAATCATCAGTAGATTTGTAGAGCACTTTTTGTCTATGTTGTGCAGCCTTGTGATGAGTGCGTGGTGAGAGACAATATCGAAGGCTGCCAAGAGGTCTAGGAGGATCAGTGTCACAGTCTCTCCTCAGCAGAGTAGAGCCCGGAAGTTGTTGATAGCCGCAATGCACACACTTACCTTTTGTGATGGGTGCATCAGGAAGGCCTTAGGCCCCCTGTCACCCTTGGAATTGCATTCGCAATTTGCAATTACCAATTTGGTAATCGCAATTTGCGAATGCATTCCTATTCATTCCTATGGGCCTGTAGGCCCACAAGAATTAATGAAGTCACATTAGCTAATAGCGATTTGCAATTACCGAATCGCTATTAGCTAATGTTTAGGAATTGCTAAATTTATTGCAAATCCCACATGCATAAGGATTTGCAATTACCAAATAGCCATTCCTTAAAAATCACTATTTAGTAATCGCAAATCCTACTTTCGATGCATGTGGCAGATAGTCACTTCTAGGATGAGGAGAGGGTGACATAGCTGGTGAGGGACTGCATTTGCAATTGTAATCTTGCATCTAAGCACAATTGAAATGTGTCTAAAAAGCTACTTAACTTCAGTAACTGTTTCTGGTGTATACTCGATCTAAAAGCAGATTACTCCCCTTTAAATTACCCCCAGGCACCAGACAAGATACGGAATATTTAAACAGCAGTGCCCCAGTAGGTCACACCACAAGCCTCTGCATTGACTTTTTTCTGCCCTGGAAGATACGATAAAGCCACATATAAGCGCCACCACCACTGCGTGTTGATGTTAGTGTCTTCCTTGACTGTCTATTTCCCAATATCAATTAGAGGTACCAGTGAGCAGATGTCTAGAGTGGGACCTTTTTAGATGGATAAGAAGGAAAATGCTACTCACCAGTATGCATCTGTTCTTGGCATGTAGAGCTGTAGATTCGTATACTGTAGTATAGATCGCCATCTGGTGTTGGGCTCGGAGGTTTGCACTTTGGTATTGTAGAAGTCTTTGTAGTCAAGAGATAGGTGACTCCTCCTTTGGTTAGTAGTGTGCTTGAGCATCGACTCCATTTCCAGATTGTTTTCGCCATAAAGGTTAAAGATGGAGTTAGATAGAAAAAGAAAGACGTCCATGTGTAATGTATCTAGTAAGATATTACTGCAACAGACACAGGTAACCGGGGAGGCAGGTGGGCATATACAAATCTACAGCTCTACATGCCAAGAACAGATGCATACTGGTAAGTAGCATTTTCCGTTCGAGGCATATGAGCTGTAGATTGTATACTGTAGCATAGACTACACAGCAGTTGTGCCTTAGAGGTGGCTACCTGTATCGGTTGCAGTAGTTTGAAACAGTGTTTTTAGTACAGCTTGGCCCACTCTAGCTTGTTGTTTTTCTTGCACATCCACACAGTAATATTTAGTGAATGTGTGTGGTGCAGACCATGTTGCTGCTTTACAAATGTCATCCATTGGGCTATTCCCCAAGAATGCCATAGATGCCCCTATTTTGCGCGTGGAATGCGTCCTAGGGGGAATTGGTAATGTACGCTTTGCTTTTTGATAGCATACTTGAATGGTTTTAACAATCCACCTGGCAATTCCAGATTTTGATATAGGATTGCCCTTATGTGGTGGTGAGAAAGCTACAAAAAGTTGTTTCGTTTCCCTGAAACTTTTTGTTTTGTCAATGTTGTAAAGAATAGCTCTTGTAACGTCAAGCGTATGAAGAGCCAATTCTGCTACTGAGTCTGGTTGCGGAAAGAAGACTGGGAGCTCAACCGGCTGGTTAAGGTGAAATGGAGAGACTACTTTATGTAGGAATTTAGGGTTTGTCCTAAGAACCACTTTGTTGTGATGTATTTGCAAAATTGGTTCTTGTATGGTTAATGCCTGGAGTTCACTAACTCTCCGGAGAGATGTGATGGCCACAAGGAAGGCTACTTTCCATGTGAGAAATTGTAACTCACATTTGTGTAAAGGTTCAAATGGGGGACCCATGAGCCTGGTAAGGACAATGTTTAGATTCCAAAACGGAGAAGTTGGAATTCTGGGAGGAATTATCCTTTTAAGACCTTCCATGAATGCTTTAATGGCAAGAACCCTAAACAATGACAATTGTTGTCTGTTTTGCAAGTAAGCTGCTATGGCAGCAAGATGTAATCTTATGGATGTGTATGCTAGATTACATCTATGTAGATGCAAGAGATAACAAATAATGTTTTAATAGGAGGATCGAATGGATTGATTATGTTATTGCAGTAAATTACACATCTTTCCCATTTAACTGCATAGCAAGCTCTAGTAGTAGGATGTCTAGTCTCCTTGATAACATTCATGCAGTCTGGTGGGAGGCTGAGGTATCCAAAATCTAAGACTTCAGGAGCCAGATCGCTAGGTTCAGTTGAGCTGGATCTGGATGCCTTATGTCTCCCTGGTTCTGTGTGAGAAGCTTTAGGGAAAGGTGTAACTTTTGGTGTGGAACTACTGAGAGTTCCAGTAGTGATGTGAACCATGGTTGCTGGGCCCAAGTTGGAGCAACCAGGATCATTGTGAGAGACTGTTGTTTTAGCTAGTGAACTAGTAGCGGAATGAGTGGGAGAGACGGAAAAGCGTACGCAAATGTGCCTGAACAGTTCATCCATATTGCATTACTGTTGGACAGTGGGTGTGGATACCTGGAGGCGAAGATTGGGCATTTTGTGTTTAAGTATGTGGCAAACAGATCTATGTCTGGATTGCCACACATTTGAAAAAAAGGGAAGAAGAACTTTGGGATGAAGTTCCCACTCGAGAATCTGTTGTAGCTGACGACTGAGCACATCGGCTATCTGATTGTGTACCCCAGGTAGATGCTCTGCTAAGAGGTATATCTTTTGAGTAATGGCCCATCTCCATATGCTATGTGCTAGTTGTGAATGCTGTTGGGAGTGTGTCCCCCCCTGTTTTTTTATGTAGTACATTGCTGTCATGTATCGTCTGGACGAGGACAGCTTTGTCTACGAGGTGTACCTGAAATGACTTGAGAGCAAGACATATGGCAGTAACTCCAGATGATTGATGTGAAGAAGATTCTGTTGAGGGGTCCATATACCCTGAATGGTATGGGTTAACCCCTTCGATGCTCATGACGAGCTCAGCTCGTCATGAGACACAGTGGAGCTGTGCTCAGGACGAGCTGAGCTCGTCATGACCACACCAATTTACATTGGGGGCCAAGCACAGGAGGGGAATCTTGCACGCAGCGATGGTGTTAAAAGATGAGCTCCCCAGCTGGTGAGCGATGCGTCCTCTGTTAGCACTATTTGTGGAACGGCCTCCCTCTGAAAAGATTTTGTATGTTCCACCACTGCAGAGAGCGATGTGTGCTGCTGTCCACCAACACCAGATCTATAAGCTGACCCTGAGCCTGGTTCCCTGATGTGCCAAACATTCCTGTAATGGATGAATTTGGAGTCTTGCGTAAGGGACAATTAAGACGCAAGAAGCCATCATCCCTATGAGCTGCATAAAAACTCAAGCTGGTAGTTATTTTTGTAATTGAAATTTTGTTACAAGAGGTAGCATACTGGCTATCCTGGCAGGATTGGGGAATGCTAGTGCCTTGGAAGTATCTATTAATTCACCTAGATACTGTTGGGTGTGGGATGGTTGAAGATGTGACATGGTAAGGTTTATTGTAAACCCTAAGTCGTGCAGAAGCTGGATTGTCTTGTGTGTTTGTTGTAGACAATCTATGTGTGACTTGGCTTTTATGAGCCAGTCGTCCAGGTAAGGAAATACATGAATGAGTTGTCTTCTTAAGTGGGCTGCTACCACTGAAAGGCTTTTTGTGAAGACTATGGGCGCTGTTGTTACTCCGAATGGAAGGACTTTGAACTGGTAGTGTTGACCGTCCACTACAAACCATAGGTATTTCCTGTGAGCAGGGTGAATAGGAATGTGAAAGTAGGCGTCCTAGAAATGTTTTTTCTGCTGGATACTTTAACTGCAGATTCTTCACTGCTCTCCCACCTCCCTGTTCTGTGGGATGGTCTCTTTTCCAATTACGAAGTTTACAATTTAGGGCTCTGCGTCTCAGGGCGTGGACAGAATCAAGAAAGGAACTGGCGTCAATGCACAGGGGTTGTGCTTATATGTGCCTCCAGTTAATTCTACCAGCTAAAGAAGTCAATGCTGTTTAAATCTTCTGGATCCAGTCTGCAGCTTGGGGACATTCTAAAGGTGAGGAATCTGTGGTTAAAAGTATTCACCATAAGTATTATGTTTTGCTGTGATTATAAAGTATGTTTTTTTTTTAAATAAGACCTTTGAGGACTGAACACTTGCCCCCAATACCTGCTCCTCAAGAAGACCTTGACTGCTCAGCCTCATTATCCTGAGTCAAGTGCAGAAAAGGTTTGCAGAGCCATTGTAATGTGTTCTATACATGCCTATTGTAGTGTTCCCTATGTTAGCCTAACTGTGCAAAACAGGCCGCATTAGCTTTGCACACGTTAGTATATAAACACATTTGCATTTGCGCAACATTACATTTTCACACAGAACTTTCAGTTGTTTTCTTGTTCTGTTCTTTCCTGGGATTTAGTCTGAACAGCAGACAAGGTCAAACAACAATGTCTCTTGTTATTTTATTCTGGTCAGGCACTCGCATCTAGACACAACACAGAAATGCAGCTGTTTATGAACATGTAAACCTTGTCATATAGGTATGCCCAGCAAGGTAACAGACAGAGAGAGACAGATATTTCCTGAGAGAAGATCACAGCTGTATCCAAGATATAGAACGTTCATCTGTGTATGCTGAGGTACGGGGTCAGCTGCTAAACCCAGAGATCTTTGCTGTATAATCAGTTTGCTTCTGTAGAAGGGGAGGGGGTTAGTCTACTCTGTCTTATATGACATGACTTTTCCTAACATGCAGATTATTGACAATGCAGATGCTATTTTTGCTAGGCAGTTTTTCGATTTTGGCACATATACTGCATTCTAGAGCATGATAGTTTAAATAAACATTTCAACTTCCTTTGTGTCTCTTTCATATGTTATTGTGGACGAGTACAAGTGGGTGAGCGAAAGGGAGTGTCCTGTCACCTCGATCCCGGTTGTCAATTCACTTGTTCCTCTGGTTATGAGTAGGAGGGCAAGTAAGACACTTTAGCTAATCGGACTCAGGCTCATGGTACTGAGGTGGTATGGTGACTCAGTCCATATCTACTAATGTCATATTGTCCCAACCATAGTCCTGTACCTGAGCAGAATCCCTGCAACACCATAGTAGGACAGAACCCATGACACCAGAGACAAACTTGCCCTCTCTGCCCCCAATTTCCCTGGAACTGTGCTGGACAGTAGATGTCAGGCTTTTGGGCATGGAGCTCAGCATTACATAGTAGATAGTAAATTAAAACAATTCCAATAGGATGCAGCTGAGCTATGCAAGGCAATAAGCACTATAACGAGAAGCATTAACAGGCAGAATAAGATTTCTAAACTGTACAGAGTGCTGGTAAAGTTTTTCGGAGAAAGCTGCACAGAAAAACTTTCAACAGGTTGACAAGCCACTTTGAAATTAATAGGTCAACTGTAAATATACAAAAAATAAAATTCAAGCAACACCTTAATATTAATGTTGACTAAAATGACTAGCTTACCAAAGAAAGGCACACAGGGTGGGTTAATTGACTTGAGTTTTGCTAAGTATTTTTTAAAATGATCTTGACTTAATTCAACTGCTTCGTCCAACGCTTTTCTTTTTCTCTCTTGCAATGCCTAACAAACAAAAAATGGTATTGGTAAAAAAAATTGTCACTGAGCAAAAAGTGCATGTGGCTTCAAAAGCATTCAACCACGACGTACACATATTATGGTTGCTAATATTGCTCCATACCCTTGATTTAAAAGGAAATTCAAACATGAGTGCACAAAGGTACACCATCAGAGAGATGAAGTCTCAACTTCCAAAGCTCTGCTTGAGTCCCCAGTCTTAATTCACACCACTTTCTACAAGCCCATCCTTGAGGGCATGACAGCATACCACCCTGAAAGTGAGGAGCTACCATGCCCTAAATTAGGGCATAATAGCACCCCACCCAGTTCCAGGTTGCATGGGCCCATGCTTACTCCCTGCATAAATGTGGTCTGTGAGCCTGGTTACCAGCTTTAACAAAGGGCTAGATCCAAAGGTTAAACCATTACGTTAACAACATATACATACATGTAGGCCATTTACACATGGGATGATGTAGTTTGTTTGGCCGGTGCATGGCCTGCAAACAGGTATTACATAGAATATATATATATATACACACACACGCAATTTACAGGAAAATAAGCACTAGCTCAGGAGATATGTCCTCAAGCTGTTGTTTATTCCAGTTATGCATTTCGACTGCTCCGCAGTCTTGATCACACACCGGATTGGTTACAAACCACACAATACATACATACGATAGATGTATATATATATTTGTGACCTCAAATGCTGAATTTTTCACTGTGTAACACTTCCTATGATATATATATATATATATATATATCATAGGGAGTGTTACACAGTGAAAAAAATCAGCAGAGAATCTCTACTAAAGCACTTGGACGGTTCAGTAATCTGAAATTGGGCCAGGATAAATCCCAAGGCTTTTATGTTAGTGTTCTAAATATCCATGTAATGCAGGTAAATATTGCAACAACTAGTGTATTTAAAGACTAAAGCTATGTTTTTTACACAGTTATCAGTTCCTCCGATTTAACTTTAACAATGAGCAGCATGTGTTTAATTTGCTACATGTAATATCATAGTACATCTCGCTGACTTTGAGATACTGGATTCCAAAATGCAAAATATGCTACTGGGTCCAACTTGTGTGGAAATAACCACAAGCTTCCCCCAACATACAAAAACACACGCACAAGTAAATAAGTGCACCAAAGAAACGGAAACTGTTCTAATGGCAGATGGGACAGGAATAAACATTTCTTAATTGTTGGTTCCTATTGTTTTTCTGATCTTTATATTTTGGCATATACCTCTGTTCAAGAGTCTTAACGCTACTCCTAGAGCCTAAAATACTGCAGAATGCAGATACTCTTTCAAACACAAACATTTAAAGCGCAAACAATCTGACTTACACATTGCAAGGCTGCAAGCAAGAATTTTTAACGTTAACTTTATTTTTTATGGAGTTGTATGCGCCTGTTAGAAAGTTAAGAAACAAGTGAGCAGGCTACCAGAAAATTTTCTGAAGAAATTTGTATCTGCTCCATAAAGTTGAGTGGAGCCCCCCATAGATCTAGAAGCCCCATAAGGAATTAGAACAGAAAACTAACCTCAAATGTGTGATCCAGTCTGTAAACAGGCACAGAATTGACAGCACTCACAATCTCCAGCACTCCATTGAAGTTATTCAAGTCTTGAAAAACCTGCAGTATCTCTATGATCCGGCTGAAAACTGCTACTCGCTCCTCAAAGTTTTCGGCTTCCACTAGACACCTAATTCAACAGAAATAAAAGCAGTTAAAATCTTTGTAGTGTGTTATTCATAGTGAGGTCAAGTACTAAATGATCACAATGCACTTTTCTCAGTTAAGAGCTCATTTTAATTTTAGAGCATAAACAATTCTATCATCATCACCTTTCTGTCTATAAAAAAATGATGCATGCGAAAAAACAAAAAAAGGTATTATGAAATATTTGAATTCATATCCAGTCAAATAGCGGGTAGCTGCTACGGCCAGAAAGCACAATTTTAACCTCAAATTTTAGGACTATGGCTTGGCTGGCACCTTTGTGCAGATAACCGGGCACCTTTAGCCATTCCTCCGCTCTGAGGCTACTGAGATGCTTGTGCAGTAGCAACATTTTTAGGACTGATGTGGGCGAAGAGAAGAGCTGCTTTGAAATGATCATGACATACTATGATTATACGATTGCGATATATTCATTTTGCTTTTATTCGTTTCATCAAACATTGATTTTATGGAGTTTTATTATAGCTGTGGTGTATATGATGTCTAACATAAATCTTACATGATTTATCTGGTTGTAATATTTCCTTATTACCAATGTACTAAGCATTGGGTCTCTTCTATTGCATTTATCCTTGTACTGTATTTTATTGACTTTTAAGGCTTCGCCGAATTAAAGATATTTTTGAGTTGACTTTTATATAAAAAGCATCAATATCTCAGTTGAAAGAATCTTATACCATAGAAAACCCTATATGTCAAAGATTATGTAAAATATAGTGGAGACTGCTAAAGCTTATAACTCCTGAGAGGGGAGAAGGGTAAAGTTACCTTCACGGCAAATGCATTGATTTTACACAGTAGACTCTTTTTTTATTATCCGCTTGTGGAGATTCCTGTAATTTAGTAACAGACTGGAAACAGCTTCTAAAGCTATTTTTTACAGAGATGTGTGCATAGCTAGCATATATGCATGTGAACTTCATACACAGTACACCTCCCATTCCTGCCAGCACTCGCTAATTTCCTTCAAGTTAATGGAAGCACTGGCAAAGCCATCTGCTCTGGCAAGCTGCTGCAATGGTTATTATTTTTTATTGCACGCATACACCATAGAAATAAAAGGAAAACATTTGAAATGCTGTGGTATGCAATAAAAATATTAAGTGTAAAAAATAATGAACCATTCCATATCATTTTAATAGAAAAGTAAATGTGCTTACTTGCAGGCAAGTGTATTTAAAACATGGACTGAAAACCTATTTAATTTTTAGGTACGTCACAGAAAAACGTGATTCTTAATACAAAAAGTTGTTCTATTGGCTTTGAACTGCTACATCCTGAACAGACAGTTTAAACAAGGCATAGATACTAAAAACGATAAAAACACACTAAAAGTAAAGTTCTTGCCCAGACCAGGCTCTGAAATGCACTTCTTTTTGGATGGATATGCACATGTCCTCAGGCACCACAATGCTGTACAATTACAGTGCAAGAGAGCTAGTGGCAGAGGTGGGCTGCTCAAATGGCCCATGCTCTATGTTGTGGTTCCCGAACACAAAGTGTGAATGACCATTGTACTAAGGAGGGAAGACCTAAAGCCCCTTCATGATTTATAAAAAGATACATTTCTTTTTGTATTCATTTTTTTGGTTGCCTGAGGCTGGCTAAACAGCTAATATCCCAGACCTAAAAGGGGCAGTGCGTGTTTTGTGACAAATGGCTGAAGGGCTGGTGCTGAAAGACTATGAATTAAGAGTAATGAACTTGCTATGTATCTTCTTCTCATTGAAGGGGGAAATCTACTGGGGACTTTGTCCAGCAGGCATGGACAACTGTGGGCATGGACTCAGCTTTTGTACTACTGGTACCAACACGGAGGAGTGAGTGCCAAATGTCTGTCCTAAGGAAACCAATTTCAGCTTATGCTACTTCTGGAAGTAGGTCAACACAGAGGGCAACAAACCGACTTGTATACTGCTTGGTAAGGTGCGCCTTCCAAACAGGAGTACTGTGACTTGGGCTTCCCAGGGGGTACTCGGCTGGGGCCAGTGCTTCTACTTTCTTTTAAGCCTCTTATGCTTTGGGTGAACTGGGGATATGGCCGAACAATGGGATAGGTCTCTGTTTCTACTTGTCCCAGGGCTCTAAGCTCACTGACTGAGTTGCTCCACCTTTCTCAACAACCGTCTGCAAAGCAGGACAGCCTAGATCACCCACAGGATGAAGGAGTGGGTTACAAGAAGGGCCTATCCGATCACAGTGTCACTGCAGCAGAAACCTAGAAATGGCAATATGGAGCTAGATCTCTTTCCCAAAACTGTACAATTGTTCCTCCAAATTGGCAATACCTTTAGCACCCTCTATAAGACCCTACTAAAGAGTAGCCCCGGGCCCTAGGGCCTGAGGTTCTAAAGAGGGTCACCCATGGGCTGCAGCACGAACTGGGTCATCCTAAGGGGCCCTCACTAAACTCATGCAGAGCTGCTATCGAAAGCTGTGAGTTTTGGTGCAGACAAAAGTGAAAACACAACCGGACTAACATCCCTATGTGCCTGGTCCCCTAACACTGCATGTAGTACAACCCTAAGGCAGGGTGATTGGTATTACATGCGAGGGCATACCTGCATGAACAGATAAGCCCCATGGCTGGTGAGTTCCATTTACCGCCAGTGCAAGAGAACAGGGTAGCCATTTCAGAACATGTGCTGGACACTGGTGAAAACGAGTTCCCCAGTGATATCAGCTACTTAATGGCCTCACTGAAAATAGGGCTGTTTGGTATTAAACATCTCATATTCACAACCCCACACTGATTCCATTGGTGGATTTGTGAATACATGCACACAGAGCACCTAAGAGGTGCCCCCTGAAAACCTACCAGCCTCTGGTGTGTTGTCTAACTGGTTAGATAAGAAACCGAGAAAAAGCTATATAAAAATGGCCTCCAGAGTTATTAACACCTCCTTTTTACCGCAAAGCAAAAGTTCTACGCAAACCAAATTGATTTAGCGAAAAATTTGGCGAAAGAGCTGTTTAGAACGGTATCAAGTCTGGCCTCCCTGTGCCCAGCTAAAGTTCTGTTGAGTAAGGAACTGTGCGAAGATATTGTGAAGTTCTTTTTTGCGTAAAGTAGAGACCATCTTCTCGGCGTTTAGTAGTTCAAGCGCAGCCGAGATGGATACGCTAAGGGAGGAACTTAAGTACACGGAGGTTCCTTTCCCCATACCTTTGACAAGTTCGTGCCATTGTCTTCGAATGACATTCTTAGGCTCCCTATGGCAGCAAAATCGGGGTCGCCCTATGATCCCTGCCCGGTCGCTGTTGTCAAACTAGCCCGAGGTCCAGTTGCCCTATCACTTGCATCTATTTACAATGCTATGCTTGAATCAGGGCAGTTCCCTAAACTCTGGAAGGTTGCCTCAATACTGCCTCTTCTAAACAAGCCTAGCCTGGACCCTAAGGATCCAAATAACGTTCGCCCAATTTCACGTCTTCCGCTTCCAGCACAACTGATTGAAAAAATAATGAATCTACAACTTAGCGCCTTTTTAGGCGAAACACAAGCCTTGGATTCCGCCCAATATAGCTTTAGAGAGGGACATAGTACTGAGTCAGCTCTCGTCAAGGCCACAGAGATCAGAGAAGCCTAGGATCGGGTGACAAGGCAGCCCTGATCCTACTGGATTTGTCTGCTGCCTTTGATACGGTTCATCATGACCTCTTGATGGATCGTCTAAAGGCATGTGGGATCCAGGTTAAAGCATGGAATCTTGTAAAATCCTTTTTAACAGAAAGAGTACATTCTTAGGCGAATACCACTCCAAACCTTTTGCGCTGCCTTATGGCATCCCGCAAGGGTCTTCTCTGAGCCCTACACTTTTTTATGTGTATGTCTCATCACTGGCCCCTCTTATTCGTGCCTTTGGGTTTGGTCTCACCTCATATGCAGATGACACTCAAATCGTGGTGTCTCTACTACCAGGACAGGAGGTGGGAATGGACAAACGCTTTCAAGATTGTATGGAATCAGTCGGGAGATGGATGTCCGAAAACTGCCTAAAGCTTAATTCAAGCAAAACAGAAGTCATACTATTTGGGAATGATACAAACTTCTGGACTCCAAACTGGTGGCCGGACTCTATGGCACTCTCCCTACACCCACAAAAAAAGTAAAAAACTTAGGAGTGACATCGACAACAGAGCATGTTCTCAGAACAGTCAAGAAGTCAAGAAAATACTGCAGTTTCTACCACCCGTTAGCCGGCAAACAGTGGTTATAGCACTGCTTTTGTCAAGGCTGGATTATTGTAGCAGTCTCGTTTTAAACATTCAAGAACGATTCATGAACAAACTCCAGCTGCTGCAAAATCCAGTTGTTAGATTATTCACTGGTACGCCCAAGTTTTTCCTCTTTTCTCCAAAGAAATTTAAAAAATGCACTGGCTCCCGGTAAGGAATCAAGTGCGTTCCAAATCCATCTGCACAGTTGTTAAAGCTCTTCAAAGTATAGGACGCGACCATTTTAAATGCCAGTTCCAATTGTATACACCGAGAAGAACTCTTCGCTCATTGGGAGCCAAGTTGGCCACAGTGCCATCCACAAAAAAAGTAATGTGGGGTGGTAGAAGTTTTGCTTTGTGTGCGGCAAAAGCCTGGAATGACCTTGCATTCCATCTGAGAAATGCCACTGATCTTTTGGCATTGAGGAAGGGACTAAAAAACTGGCTAAAACGCTTTTCTTCTGTTTTCTTGCTCAAAGGATAAGTAACTAGTGCCAGGACACCCTCAGGTAACCGCTGCGCTCTAAAAATATCTATAACATTACATACAATTTGCACTCCTAGGCCGTCAAGCTTCAAAGAAGCTTCCGCCTTTGAAATGTGAATCTGGCTACCCTCACAGGAGAGGAGGCCGACCCACTCTTTGACACCTAGACAGACGGGAAATTAGCTTGTGAGGTAGGCGTGCCAACTCCCCAGGCTAATATTTATTTATTTATTTTTTACATTTGTATGGCGCTCAGCTACCCAACAAGGGTTTCCCGGCGCCTATGACATTAGGTTGGACTAAGGTATAAGCGGAGTTAGATTTTAGCTCAGTTGTTTCTGGAAAAGCCAGGTTTTTACATATTTCCGGAAGCCAGTGTAGTTTTCCTCTTTCCGGATATGTAGGGGGAGTGTGTTCCACAGAATTGGCCCTCTGACAGAAAACGATCTGCCGCCAGTTCTTTGCAGTCTAAAACTGGGAACAGCGAAATTTGCTGCAGTTTGGGAGCGTAGGTTTCTTGTTGGTAGGTAAGGGGTGGCTAACGCTTGTAGATAGGTAGGTGCCGTTTTGGTTTTGATCTTAAACATGTAGCTCAGGGTTTTGAAGCTAATCCGGTGTTCAATCCTGAGCCAATGTAGATCGTTCAGGTATTTTGATATTCTTTCAGACTTTGGTATCCTGCACAAGAGTCTTGCGGCTGAGTTTTGGATCATTTGGAGTCGCTTGATCACTGCTAGATTTGAGCTCAGGTAGAGGATGTTTCCGTAGTCAATACGCGATGTTATTAGTGCGTTGATTACGGTTTTTTGTGTGGCAAGGGGCAGCATCCATGTGATTTTTTTCAGCCATTTTATTATGGTGAAGCATAGGCCTGCGACTTTGTTTGCCTGCTGTTTCATTGACAGAGCATTGTCAATAATGACTCCTAGATTTCTTACCTGTGTTGCTGGAGAGGGAAGGGTACCCAACTCAAAATCAGACCCCTAAGGTGGCCTAATCGGATGTGGGTACGATTTTTAAGAAGTGACCATCTTTGTGTTAGCAGACTTAGGAACTCTGGGACAGGGTTAGGCCCATTTCCCACAGGGACGTAGTGACCTCAAGAGTAAGTAACCCATTGGCTACTACCCTACACTCCCCTAAAACCCCTAAATTCAGTATTTAAGGGAGTCCCTGGCACCCGGAAATCAGATCCTGCCGACCTGAAGAAAGAAGACATAAGTGAAGAGCCGCAAAGCTAGGACAGAACACCCAGAAACTGACTTGGCACCAATTCTGCCTGCTGACTTCGCCAATTGTGCCAAAAGTTGACTTGTTCTGCAGATGCTGAGTCCCGAAGCCCGGGAGACCTGCCAGCACTTCGCCCAGGAACCAGGACCTCCAGAGGGACAGGGGAACTGTCCACTGCATCCTGCAGACAGCAAAAGAAGAACCTTGAGGGCTTCAGAACCACCAAAACCCGCTGCCCCCAAGCACTACTGCACCTAAGCCCCCCAGCCCATGTCGAAGAGGGCCAACAGTGTCAGCGTGGTCACCAAGCCCTCCAGGTACTGAGTTCACTGTGGAGTGCCTCCTCGTGAACTCCCGACGTCGCCTGCAGCCTCTGAGTGCAGGCTGCCTCAACGGCGAGTGTTATCAGACAGAGAAACCCAACACCCCAAAGACCCTCTCCTCCTCTGGCTGGAGCGTCCTGGTGCAGAGGATCAAAGGTGTCCCCAGGTCCCAGAACAATGAAACCGTGGGTTTCATAGGACTGCCTCTCTGTAACCAGACCAATCCCCTTTGGCTTACATTATTTATTTTTATTCATATCATTTGTAGAGCGCGCTGTAACCCTGTGGGCATCCTGGCGCTGAAGAAAGGTGCAACGAAGAACAGTCAGTCTTGAAAGCAAGAGGAGGGTGTTTCGATGAGGGTCTGTTACTACTACCCCTGGGGGGGTGGGGGGTTGGGTTATACCCTTGGAAAGAGCCAGGTCTTGATTTTTTTAACGGAACAGCAGTAATTCGCTGATTTTCCTGATTTCAATTGGAAGGCTATTCCAGAGGCGGGCCGCTGCTACGCTAAAAGCTCTGCCACCCTGGGTCGCTTTTCTAATCCTAGGTATTAGTGGAAGAGGAGCGGAGGGCCCAAGTGGGCTCGTACCACTGGAACTTGTCTTGGAGTGGTTTAGGGCCCTGACCATGTACTGCTTTGAAGACGGTGCACAGGGACTTGAAGAGGATCCTCTGAGGCACTGGGAGCCAGTGCAGGTCAGCCAAAGCTTGAGTTGTAGAAGATCGGTGGGCTCGTGAGAGTGCCAACTTAGCCGCTGCCGCCTGGATACTCTGCAGTCTGGAAATCAGATATCCAGATGATTCCAGTAACAAGGCATTGCAGTAGTCCAGGCGGCTGAGGATGGAACTCCTGACTACAGATGTTCTTGCCTGTACCGGTAGAAAAGGCAGCAGCTGTCGGAGACCTCGCATTAAAGTGAAGCAACTGCCCACCAGTTTATTGACGTTGGTCTCCAGATTTAAATTTTCATTAAAGATGACCCCCAGATTCCGCACCGTCTTCACCAGTGTTAGCGGTCCATCCGAGGCTAAAGGCCAAAAGTCTGCAGGCAGGCTTCTGGCAATTCTCCCCACCTTGCATTGCATGATCTCTGTTTTTCCGCTGTTGAACTGGAGCGAGTTTCCCTTTAGCCATGCCGCCATTTCATGCATGCAGGCATGGAAACTCTCAAGTGAATACGCCTGAGCACCATTGAGGGAGATCATAAGCTGTGTGTGATCAGCGTAGTTGATCACGCTGATGTCATAAGCCTTAATGATGCCCAACAGGGGTTGCATGTAAGCATTAAACAGGATGGGACTGATGGATGATCCCTGCGGAACCCCATGTGGAACTTTGGCAAATTCCGATTGGTATGGAGGGAGTGTCACTGCCTGCCACCTATCTGACAAATACGAACGCAACCATTTAAGCGCCATTCCCTTCACTTCAAAGGTTTCCAGCCTTGTCTGCAGAATGTCATGGCTCACCGTATCCAATGCGGCGGACATTGGGCACACAACGCTATTACCCGGCCGCCCTAGTGCCGCTGGAGGTGACCCGTTCATGCTGCCTTGGACCCTTCACTGTACTCACATTTAACCCAAGACGCAGGTCCCATAAGTCGCTGACAAGAACTGGTAAACCGCATATTATTTTCCTTCCATAGGTTAACATTGCAGATCTCAAAAAGTCCACTAGGTGTCGACTTTTTAAACAGAACATAATTCATATTTAAAAACTTACATTTGAATGATTTGCTTCTGGTGCCCAAACATACATACGAAAAAGTGTTTTTTTTATAAATTGGTGTGGACCTACATTTTCAGCTGAATGACTCATTTATTAATGATTGTGTGTTTTTGTAAATGTCTTGCACTCCTCTATGATAAGCCTAAGACTGCTCGACCACACTACCCCATAGAAGAGCACCTTGGGATTGCCACAGCAAGTCCCTGTCCTTATAAGCGAACCCCTGGACTCTTTACATGATATATCTCATTTTGATATATAAAGAGCCATATATGGTACCCAACGTTTATGAAAGAGGCAAAAGAAGAAAACAGCAGAAAACGATAAAATAAATGAAAGACCCACAAATAGAAATGTTCCTGAGAATGAGTGGAGTAGGCTGAGAAAAAAGAGAACTGGCAAGCACACACATGGAAGGGGTGGACTGCTCGGAAACATTCCCATGTGCAAAGCGCCATACATGAAGAGCTTCAGAAGCAGTTTCTGGTCTACCACTGTCTGGCAGGAATGCCCACAGACTACATATAGATGGTCTTAAACACACCCTGCATAAGCACCTGGTATTTTTAAATTTACAAAGAGACAAATCAAGATATATCCAATGGTTTGATGGTGATTCACTGTAAAAGGAGAATATAGATTAATAATAAAAAGAACATCCCATTGTAGTATTAGCACACTTAGTCCTTTCGCACACTCCATAGACAAATGCGTGGGGGCAGGTGCCACTGTATTATGGAGTAAAAAACTTCTTCATATAAATTTTTCCAACAAAATTAATGTGACAATACAATTTATGTGCATCCCAAATGGCTTCTTTGTTTTTTTTAACATTATTTTTCAGTTTACGTAACATATACAAGAACACCCAATTGGCATCACTATAATGTATGTATACAGTTCGACAACTTCATTATCGGCACTTAGAACTGTAGGCAGCATCCAGAGAGGAACGGACGCATGAGGAAGGAACACAATAGCAGACAAATAAAACATAGTGAGGAAGCAGCCAAGCACAGCACAACTATAGGTGGTATATAACTCTAGGGGTCACCTCCTCCCTCACCATCAGACCCCGACCCAACTAGTGTACACAACCCGCTACCCGCACTGTCCGACTCGCCATGTGAGGAAAGCACCCTCTCTGCTAGCCCTGAGGCACACATGACTCGCAATGGCTTCTTTGGTTGTCTTATTCTGAGTCTACTCTAAGCACTCCCTCCCGTTTACCTGAAGCTCGGGAAGATAATCAAGCAGGAAACGTCTGAGAGAATCCACTAAGGGGCATATTTACAGGAAAGTTCCATCGCTGCGCTGCCCTCCTACTAAGGGAGAGGGCAGGAATGAGCCGTATTTATCCAAAAGGGCATTCCTGTCCTTTCCCTGCTGCGCTGGTGCCATTTCTGCAGCCTGGCGCCAACGCAGGCACCCTTGTACCATGGTGCAATGTTACCCGTGCTGTAGGCAGGAATATTTTTGGGGGGGCATTCCCAGGCTTACCAGGTTTAGCAAGTGTAGGAATGGATCAATAACCATGGAATTTGCATGGAAACACACACTGCAGCGCCCATAGAAAGTCTCTCTTGCACAGCCGTTTGCCCTTCGTTTCATTATGCAATATTTCTAAGCAACGCAAAGTGGCTTTGCATTGCTTCATAAATATGACTTAAAGGTTTGCGTCGTGCATGTACATCATTGCGTGGTGCAAGCAAGACACAAAGCCCTCATAAATATGCCCCTAAGTGTACTGGATTTAATGTAGATTTAACATTTAATATTATTATATTTCAAAGTACCATGCTGGGTGGGACACATGATTCACAAGTAGAGTATCTTTGGCAGGTGGAGAATACTATGTGAAAAGCCAGACTTGAAAGTAACATGCTACAAATTACAGCCGTTTTCAGCTCGGAATGAAGCAAGTAAGGAGAAAAAGCTTAAAGGCAGAACTAAGTGTTTCCAAAGTTATGTTATGTTATAATATTTGTAAAGCACATGGCTGCCCCAGCAACAGAATGGACAGCAGCCGAAGCTAAGCAGAGGCTTAAGCAGAGAATAGTCAGGTTTTCACGGCTCTCCTGAAAGACCTGTGATTCTGGATGCTCCTGATGGACACAGGAAGAGCATTCCAGAGGGAGAAAGCTTTGGTGCGATAAGAACACCCTCCTGCTCTTGCTCTTCTGACATGAGGAACTCATGCCAAATAGAGATTAGATCACAGAGCACGCAGGGGAACATATGGGTGGAGCAGATTGAATAAAATGGAAGAGGAGAGGATTCCATGTGCAATACATAGAACCCTGAAGGGAATTCTCTTTTCGACAAGGAGCAAGTGCAGCCTGTGGATAAAGCTGGAAACCGAGCAGGACTTAGGAAGGGCAAATAGTATCTGTGCAGCAGTATTTTTGGCCAGATGGCGTCTTTTGGTCACTGTCTTATTTGAACAGAGATACATAGTATTGCAGTAGTCCAGCCTTGAAAGTATGGTAGACTGGATAATAACAAAGGTCAAGGTGGTGTCGACCCAGACACCTATATTTTTTACTACCGCCTAAGACTGGGGGGGGAGGGGGGGGGGGCCTAAAGAGGAGAGCCACCAATGGTCGCCCCATTGGTTGGTATCTCTCAACAGGAAAAGAATTTCCAATTGGCTAGAGTTCAGCTGTAAGCAATTGGCCGCCATCAACTCACCGACAGCCACCATGTCGCCTTGGAATTTAGCGAGGTTCTGAGTTGAGTTATTGGAAAAAGAAATCACAAGCGGAGTATCATCGGCATAGGATACCAGCATAAGCCCCTAGGCTTTTGCAACCAAAGACAGTGGTTGTATATAAATATCGCAGGGCTCAAAGCGGAGCCTTGGGGAACCCTATGTGGTAAAGTATGAACCTGAGAGCTGTATGGAGAAGAAGCAACCTGAAAAGATCTCTCCGATAGAAATTAAGTAAACCAGGTTAATGCAGCTCCACAAATACCAATCTCCTGTAAGCGCTGCAACAGAATACCATGAGGTAAGGTATCAAACGCAGTGCTTGAATCAAGTAAAATCAAAGCAGAGGCTCTGCATTTCTCTGAAGTGCTGCGCAGATGCTCAGTAACCGCAAGCAATGCGGATTTGGTGCTGTGTCGTGGTCTACAGCCGTTCTGAGCAGAATCCAGAAATTGGTTATTCTCCACGAAGTTCGTTAAAATAGGTTTAAAGTGAGACTCAATGATTTTAGCGAGAAATGGTAGTAAGGAGGTAGTGTGAAAATATTCTAGTTTGGAAGCATCCAAAGTAGGTTTTGTCAGTAAAGGGATAACTTTGGCATGTTTCCACGAAACAGGTACCGACACCCCAGTCAGAGAAAGATTTATCAGTTCAAGACAAACTGGCAGAAGACAGTCTTGAAACTTAAGAAACAGGTCAGGCTTGAGGGGGTGATCTGGAGAGCCCGATTTAATTTTATTACAGAGAGCTTGGAGCTCTTTAAAAGGACAGAAGAGGAAACATGTGAAGGAGGAAGGGGATGACTACAAGGAGCCTTTAGGGTGGAATCCCTAGAGTCAGAGGAAAAGTTAGAGTAGATAAGTTCTACCTTTCTAATAAAATACTTTGCCATACCTTCACATTGGATATAGGCTCTGCTACCAATGCAGGGTTCATGAGACCATTCAGGTGAGAGAAGATGATTTTAGCGGGGTTGCTACTGTTTTTTATTTTGTTAGCAAAATACTAGGCCCTGAACTTCTGAATTCATTTATGATATGCCTTAATGGCAGCTCTATAGCGAGTTTTGGTAGAGGGCTCATAGGAGCGTGTCCAGGTGCATTCTAGGACCTTGCAATGTTGTTTTGCCAAGATCACAGTCTCACTGAACCAAGGGCTGGTCTGGGTTCTTTTACTGTGGATTGGTTTACAGGAATGCACATATCTAGACGAGCGTGTGCCAGTCACGAAAGAGACTATTAGCTACCTCCACATTGGAGGATAGTTGAGGGCTCTGTGTTCGAAGAACGTCCCGAAAATTATTAGGATCGAGCTTATGGCATGGGCAGTTAGAAATGGGGTTACAGTGGGCAGGCAGTTTCGAGCCTTCAGAACATATAGACATAGAGATTAAGAAATGGTCGGACCAGTTCATCGAAAGAGGGGTGTGGCCCTTTAGCAAAGAGATATTGGAAAAAACAAGGTTGAGGGTGCCCAGCTTAATGAGTGGCACTTGGGATGCGTTGAGCCAACTGGCATGCTGCAAGATCATTTAAACAATTAGTGATATTGCTGTCCTGGCAATTGTCCAAGTGAAGGTTGAGATGACACACAATATTACAATTAGCAGTCTTAATAGCCAGAGTAGCAACCAAATTGATCAGTGCCTCCCTAAATGCTTTAGAAGGACCAGGAGTACGGTAGATTAGCAGCCCTGAAAAGGTGAGATTGCTATTAAGTGTGATTTTGAATAGAGCGTTTCGCGATCGAGAATAGTCTCAGATATAAGAATACACGTGTAGATCTCTTTAAAAATTACTACGATGGCCCTACCTCTACCGCCCACTTTGTTATGATTCCTCATGGCGTAGTATGGGGGAAGAGCCAGAGCAGGTCCAGCTAGGGTATCCTGGGTGAGCCAGGTCTCTGTTAAAAACTCAATATTTGAAGCCTCATCTTGTATCAGGTCGAACACTTCAGCATGGTGTATTATCATAGAGCAGCAATTTAAACTAAGGAATTCAACTCTGTGATATGGGGGGAGGCTCGGCAGTAGAGCCAGCCTTGCTTGTCTTAAAGCCACACTATTTACAATGGAGAAGTCGCCCAGCTGGGACCCAACCATGCTCATTACAGAGAGTGTCTGAGATATTTCTTAAAATGCCACAGATTTGTGTTTTGGTTCTAGTGGAATGAGCGAAAATACATTTTGGAAGATTATCCATAAGAGAATGAACTGTAAACGACACTCCGACTGCAAACTGAGGCCTGTAGCACTTGTTGCTCTGTGGCATTACAGCTAAATGTGATGGCAAAATATGGATAATATGGCAGCTCAGTACTTCCATCAAGTAAAGTGTAATAAACTGAAGGGGGAAAGTGAGAGGTAAAAGCATCCAGGATAACCTTGACTTCTCAAGTATACAAAAACAGACCGCACAAAGAAGTAAAAAAAAAGCCAACTGGTTCTACACATCGTGCTTTTTCTCCCACTGCAACATTGATATTTTCCGTTCATTTGACTTCGTTGAGGGGATCAATTTCTATGTAAGTAATAATAATTTTTATCATATGTTTTCATATAATAACTTAGATTTTTTAAATCGCAGATCAAAATAGCACTTATGCCAATTTAATGGTACTCAATATACATGGATACATGGAATGGAAGGCTGAATTGGCCTTGCCAGGACTTCAACCTCCAACTTGAACCTCACAGCACGTCAGAGATGGGTGTTTAACTTCCTAAGTCATCTTACATGTAATATACGTGTTATTATATGTAAAGTTAATGAGATATCCGAAAACATTTCAATTGAATGAAGGGTATGATCAGAGTGCCTTTAATAAAAAAAATACCCTTTCTTATTAACTACAAGATGCACTGGTCCAAGGTGTAATTCCGGGAGGAAATTCACCTACCTCCCTCCTATCACTATTATCATGTGTTGGCTGATGTCTCCTTGATTGTAAAACAGGATTATGAAGTTTGATGAGCATTTTCAAAGACCACCAAATTTGTGACTATTTACATCCTATATATATCGGTTATATACATCAAAGGAGAGTAATCTTTAGAGTTACTTACTGCTGACATCTAAATTTTAAATCTGCATACATTTGACTTTTAAAGATTCACAGAATAATCACCAAATGGCCAATTTGACTATTATACACTTACTAGTCAATGTCTGAACTGAAAACATTTTGCTGAGTTAGTGGGAGACTCCTAATATTCACTGGTGATGGAAATCAATAGGCTGTCTCATAAAATTACAATTCAGCTCAAATTACTTTTCTGTTATTTCAAGTTCTCTAGGCACCTATTTACTAGTCTGAAACACACAAGCAGTAATGAGATGCTGATATGGCCAGAAAGTTCATACTTACTTTTCAAACCAGAGAGTGAGATTAGTTGTGTGACGGATCATTTTTAACAAGTTTGGGGAATTAAGTTCCTTGTCTTCCTTAGTCCAAACACTTCCAACAAGTTCAGAAGGCTGGACAGCTCTGATTGAGGAGAATAAACAGTGTGTCAGAGTTCAAATGAAGCTTTTTACTAACAGTAACCATTTTTATAACAACCCCTACAGACTTCACTGTATCAACAGGCTTAAAGCTAGGTATATTATACTAATTAGCAGCATTATTTATACTAAGCTCTAGAGGAGTCAGCTCTGTTAGAAACTCAAACCAATGGAAACCCTTGCACACTCAGGCTGTCTTACAGATTCAAGACTAATTCCAATTTATCATTCACAAAACTGCAGAAAAGTGCAAGGAAATAGGACCCACACGGGCTGGACTGTTCTCATAAGGAGCAGGTTCAAGACGTATTTGCATATGGCTGGGTCTAAACTTGAGGTTGCATGGTTAACAAAAGAACGATGGGCTGGGATACTACTACAAGCGATCGATCGCCAGTGGTTAGACAAATTCAGAGCATTCCTCCCCATCATCTTTTATGGGTTTCATTTACCACGCACCCATACAACATGCACACCATGCAGCACTTTACTTTAACACTATCACTGCTGCAGCAATTCCCCCTCTGTGCTGCAGATCCATGGAATACATTGTTTCATGACGAGCTCAGCTCGTCATAAGCACACGACCAGTGTACTGCATGACGAGCTGAGCTCGTCATGAGCATCGAAGGGGTTAATGATGAAGACTGGTTTGTGTCAAAGACAAGATGTGTTATCTTTCAATGTCATGGTACACATTTTGGCTATGAAAATGGAAGGAGTTAGAGGTCTTGTTAGAGGCTAGAGATCAATGCTAACAAAGAGGAAAAGTCTTATTTTTCACTTTCAAATGTTTACAAGGGATGTCACTACTATGAATAGGTAGCAATTCTGCCATTTAAGATACCAGAACCATTATTTTAGTTTAGTTCTTGTTCCAGTATGACAACACAATAAGATCTCTAACTGAGAAAATGTAGGAATATTCTTGTGACCACGATAAGGCCTCATCCGTTTTCTAACATACTGACAAGAGTTGCTTGAAAGGGTAGACTTTCATAGAGTCTTCCAGTGAGAAGAGAAAACCAATTGAGATTGGTATTAAGCAAATCCTTAGGACATCTTTTCTTCCAACCAATCCTAAATTAAATCAAACCAGTAGACATGTTCATTCTATACCGTTGGTAACGATTCTAACCATAACAAAGGTTCAAATCTGGTTATTTACAATGACATATTTATTAAACAATTTGAAATACTAATGCTAGGCCAAGCACTATAACTGATTGAACTGAAAAAAAGAAAGTAAAGTAAATTACTTTAGTAATTAATACCACAACCCTACATTAATAAAATAACTATAAACCATAATTAAGCCATAACTGCAACCGTAACTTTATGCTTTATTAAGCACGTAGCACTTAAATTATACTTGGTTGAAAAGTAATTTTCCTGAACGGAAAGTTAAACCAAAGGTGCTGTCACAGCAATCGCAGGAAAAAAAATGTCTTAAGAGGTAACAAGCAGTGGCGACTAGTGAACTTTAGAAGTGGTGGGCATAAAAACATGTCCGAATTTGGACAGAACGAGTTAGCTAAGCGAGACAACCCAGTTCTTCCAGTATGAGTTTAGAATCATATGGGAGGGAGGAAGACGAGAGAAGGATAAATGGTGCATTTTACAGCACAATTTTATTTTAAGAAATTGGTTGAAAATCTATAGGCCTAATTGACACCGTATGCGTATTTGAAAAAAATATTGTTTCAGACATTCTTTTACGGTCATAAGTTTGGTGTATAGTGCTTAATTTGAGAAATACAGATACACTTGGAAAATGGAGATAGCAGGGATGAGAAGTAACATGTCAAAGTGAGATAAAGGCGCAGGGAGATATGCTCATGAATTAAAGAAGCATGAAATCAAGATTAGACGACCTTGGCTTTCGACCACAGCACCAACAGGCTTCTGAGAAACATCTGGGCCAGGCACATATGCTTCTACAAATTAACCACTGTCAGCATCTGCATTTTGTACACAGAGCCTGAATAATGCAACTCATGAAGATGATTTACACAACTTCAAAACATTTGTAATATGAAGTACTGTTACAATGTGATACTCTTCAAATGATTCGTGCTTTTCTTCCTGCTCAATAAGTAAATTTCACTTGATTTTACACTTGCGCTCATTAAGTTTCCGATTCTCACTTTGTCACTAGTGATCTTTAGGAACTTTCACCCTTTTAACATAGCTCTTTCAGTCTCTTGGTAGTGCAATCCTACACGTACATTGATGTATACATTTGGAGTTCTTAATTATCATACATTTTTTGTGTAGAAAATTAGCATAATATTAAAGTGAATACAAAATTAAACCTTTGGCCAAGGTTTCCCAAGTGAAGGTATAAAGCATTAGCAGAGCCATTGATTCCAAATAACAGGAAAAGTATTATGTGAGTGCCAAGGTTGTTTAGCCTTTTTTTTATTACTGATCCTTGTATGTTTCCTACCCATATTTTTTGCTATAAGCTTTAAGTCATAGAGACAGAAGGCAGAGCCTTCTTCTGAAGTACTGACATCAAAAGCGTGCTCGGGAGCTGAGACGATCATGGGCCTCGCGCAGACATATCTCACAGTCCCAAGGGAGAGTCATTCATGGTGCCAGACTTTCTCTTAGGGATGTGTGATGCAGCATCCCAGGGTTCACTTTTAAACGTGTGCTGCTTCACCTTGCCCATCTCATGTGAAGCCTTTATTTTCTTCACGTGTACGTGTAATAAAGGAATGGCACCAGTGATGACCTCCATATACCCATTTTGAGTCCATTTCTTTAACAGTAAATAGACAAGTTAGCTCGCAATACTCTACCGTCCCCCCACAGCTGGTTCTGATTCCAGGATGTATGCTATTTACTAACTGGAAAGGTGTTCCCCAAGGCTCAACGATTGACCACTTGCTTTTTAATGTCAGACTGTCCCCACAGTCAGAAATTAGTTCAAGGTTACTTTTAAGATCACTTTTAGCTTAAATGCCGCAGACTCTTGTGCAGGATCCGCAAACTATGAAACTCATGGATAGTTGTTAGGTCCCATGCCATAGTTCAAGGACTGTGCTGGGTCCACTGTTATATTCATCATATATTTTCTCTTCTAGTATAAGCCTTTCAAATGTATTTAAGTTATGTCTCAAATATAAGCACACATTTATTAATAATGTAATTCATTACCATGTAATAATTCAGTTGGTTTGAAAATGTTTAATTTTGTTCAGACGGAATACTTAAACTAAAACAGAGTGTTATGAGGTGGAGGACCTTCGTACCAGGGACTCGAGATTGCGGGTCGTACAGATAGAAAACCATCTTTCCTTGTTGAAGGCTTACGGGAAGGTACATTCAGCCTTTATTCGACTTATCTGCCAGCTTGCAGACAGGGTCAGCCATGGCTGTTCCTTTGCTTAACATTGGTTATATTGTTCATAAAGGTATGCAGGTGTGAACCATCTATGAAACTGGAAGTAGGCCTATTTAGGTGCTAGACTTAGCTTAGTTAGGGAAAGATAGGTGGTGCAGGGGATGTTGATGTAGGGAAGCTTCATGATACCATCACAATATTATACGATTTTTAACTATTCTGCCTCTTGACAAGTAATCTTGCCACTACCTTGTTCTTTTTTTTATAACAGTTACTATTCATACTGTGAGCACTAAGACAGGATGTTGGGTCTAATACATCTTGTAAATAATATTCCTAGTTTCCTAGTGTTCTTGAGTGGGTTTCATGATGAAAAGGGGTTTGGGTTCCTCTAATTACTCCTATGAAATATCACAGGACCAGGCTTTAGTGCTTTGTTTCAGAGGGTGTACAAAACTAATTTCTTGGCCATGTTCTGGAAAGAAATCCAGAAATTTTATCACTGCAAACTATGAAACCGGTGGATCCATTTTGAGTCATGTGCCTTAGACACTATGCAGCTCTGCCTTGATTCAGTCAAGGCTAGATTTCTGCAATGCCATCCATGCAGCTACCACAAATGCTCTTCTCTACCAGCTTAAGTTAGTGCAAAACATATCTGCTAGGCTGGTAACTGGTAGCTCTAGAAGATCTTACATTTCACCCATCCTACTTAAGCTTCAACATCTTCCTATGAAGAATAGAATTTTCTTTACAGCTATGGACATTGTCCTTAGGGCAGTATATCAAGACATTTCTTTTAACAAAAGAAATTCTCCTTTTTTCGCTATCTCCCTCTGTTTCGTCATTCTAATTCCAAATTAAATAAAATCTAACCCTGTGCGGAGCAGGCGTAGTGCCTCTATGCGAAGTTCCACGGAGTTGGAAAGCAACTCCGTGGAACTTCGCTACACCCTGCTCCGTGCCCTCCCTCTCCCAAAATAATTAAAATTAATTAAAAGGCACTTACCTGCCCCGTGACTGCCTCCTCCTTTACATCGCCGCTCTCCTGCCTCCACCTCGACGTCCTGCTTCACTAGTAACCCCCCATACCTTGTACGTCTTGCGCGTGCGTACTCGCAACACATACAACGTAGGGGTCATCAGTGAAGCAGGACGGCGGGGAGAAGGCAGGAGAGCGGCGATGTAAAGGAGGAGGCAGCCAGGTGACAGGTAAGTGCCTTTTAATTAGTTTTAATTAATTTGGGAGGGCGGAGGGGCCAGCTAACTATGATCCGCCACGGATGTGCTATTTAAAAACTCTGCGTACCCAACGCGGAGTAGGCAAAACTACATAAACTCCGCTGGCGGAGCGTAGTTACCCGTCCGGGGTTAATAAAATCCAGGAAAGTAATGAAAACATATGGTATTAAGTGCCATCGGTGAACATATGCTTTAAATTATCATACCACAGACCTTTAGTCCACAGACTCTGTACCATGTATGAGTATATAGGCACCATTATAAGCATCTCGAATTTAGGTCCATGAACTATCTAGACATTTCAGGGTCATTTAAAATGTAGTCACTGATTTACGTTCTCATAATTTTGTTGATTTAGGAGTGAGCTGGAGTCAGACTGTGTTTTAGGGCATGCTTTAATAGTGAGCTGAAACTTTTTATAAACGCACTAGTTCTGTCGACTTGAATCAGAGTCTATGGATACTATACACAAGAGTGGGACTTCCTTTCTAGCATACTTAGGACCTCAATACTTAAGTAACAGCACCTAAAAGCGCAAAGTCAATAAATAATAACACATTCAAACCAATATAAAATCTATTCATATTCATAACACTGATGGGGTTTATATTTATGTGGCATGTAGTCTGATCTCGAAGACCATTTGTAACATCAAAGGTAAGACCATTAGCACTGCCTCTGTTGTGCGAGTTACGGCATGAATGGCTGTTTTGCCAGTTATGGATTGCAGAGCTAACCAAAGTAGTGAATTTCAGTGATAGGTTTTACATGGCCTAACAATATCCCCTGCTGAGCCCCCAAAGGTGCAGGGAGCCCTAAACTCCAGGGGGGTGGGGGTGGGTGGCTCTGGCACTGTGCAGTGGCGGCAAGCCCCTGGCCTTAGGTCACCAGACTGGAACCAGAGCGTTGGGCCCCATAAGTTTTGCTACACCACTGAGGTTTTAGTTTGTGACTCTAATTTAACTTGAACTGTGATTTTTGAAGTAAATATGTTAAGGTGTTAAAAATATGCTTATGTTTAAAACATACAAAACAAATACCTATAAAGGTCAGATTCTAGAAGTGTTAGCTGGCGAGCTATTTCTATTGGGTGAAGGGTCATGAGGTCAAAGCTCTCAAACTGCCCAGGTCGGCTGATGTGCCATTCAAATGAAGGTGGCTGGCTTTCAAACGTAATATTATGACTGACACCATTTGCCTGAGCTTGTTTTTTCCTCTTGATTATCTTGACAATTGATTCCACCCATTTCTTCATAGATTTCCCTGTAAAGAGAAAAAAAATATTTAGGCCTCTCTCTTAAGAATGGAAACTTCGGCTGCAATACAGTTAGAAAAGTATCAGTTTTTGAAATTTGATAATACTAAAAAAATGTTAGAAAATACATCTTAGTTCAGATGGAATTTCTTGACAAGTCTTAATTGGGAAAAATAGATGATAACATACTCCTAAAACCTGTTGAATTCGCACCAAGCTGCTTAAAAGAATAGAGGACTAGGTCAGAAGCCACGGGACCTCAATTTTATCAATGGACACTATCGCCGTAGAAAATAAAATGCATGCTAATTAATTCATTTTTGCTCTAATGAAATGTAAGACGTTCAGGTACCAGCAGCAATAAATTTGAACTGGGAATAGATACGTAAACTCTAACAATGAAGATCATGCGTGCCTTCATCACTTTAGAATGTTGCATAATATAACCTAATCTTTTTCACACTTCTACTTTTGTAGTTAATCCATTTTTCATGGCAAAGCTAAAAAAAGGCAGATCACCGCTCAAAATAATGAGAGGAAAACTCACTGACAACAAACACTGCAAATTCTCAAAGCAGAAAGTACAGAAACGTATCTGATTAGTTTAAAACACCTTGTCGGGGTAGAAAGCACAATGTAAAGGCAAATACAATACAGTACAATATCTGTGGTATCTAAGAGCTGATAACTTACCTTTAACGGTGGAAATGAAAGATTCCAATTTATCAAGTAAATCTGGGTCTCTCTCATAGTCATAAAAATGGTGTTCTACCCAATGTCGAAATACATTTAATATCCTACAGACAACATAAAAAGATGTAACCGTTAATAAAATCACATGAATGTGAAATGCATGCTGAATTTATATTTTCACATCACAAATATTTTGAACATATATTACTCTGGGTGTTAATGACCACTAAGAAGAGCTCAGAGCAAAGGAACAGGAAATAATTTTAAGTTGAGACCAGCGAAAAACAATTGCGTTTAAAATGGACTTTACTGATAAAGTTATAGGGTTTTCGCTTTTCTGAAAAAATAGTTCTTCCTGAACGGATTTGCGTGAGTTGACTGTAATTTATGAAAAATCTTTTGACACTTTCTGCCAAAGGCGAACATTGCAGAACAGAACAAAAAGAGGCAAAACACTAGAAATAAAAAAAAAACATACGCCTAAACTAAAGAGGAAGAGGAAGTACACTGAGTAATTGGACAGTCAAAACCTATTTTTTAACCATTTGGCTGCTAGGCCTTTTACCCCAATAATGATAAACCCTCTGACATTTGGAACAGCTGGGGTATCCAGGCCAACTGTACATAATTAATCCTACACGGTACAGATTGTAAAGTTGCCCAAGGTATGTAAATAACTCCTGAGAAGTATAGGAAAATAGACAACAAATATATGGTGAAAAAACTTCAGTACAAGTGTTTTTTATGACAAAATCATCACCCAAACTTTTGCTGGCCTCTATTTGCCTTCATCTTAGCCTTTTGAAAAAGACTGCAAGGAAAAAAAATCATTATTACATCTTTTTTGTAGGTGTTGGTCAAAATGTCTTATATTTGCAGTCTTCACCTACTTGCAGTTAGTGAGGAAAAGGATAACAATCCTATGCTTGAACCAAGGCACCTACACATTTCTGAAAACTAGGCAAAATTCTGATTTCGTAAACAGGTTTGCATCCTTAACCCTTTGTATTAAAAAAAAAAAAGTATGATGATATCACCACGTTTCCGTAAGTACTCCAGCCAGAGAGAGATACAAGTTTCAATGTTTGAAAAGCTGTAACACCCAGACACAACAATGGAGAAGCGGATACAATACAATAACGGCATGCATTTTTAAAAATTGCACCATATAATCCGATTTTACTCACTGGAGACACTTGTGCCTCCCAGAAACATGGACTACTTATAACGCTAAGCACTGGTAAAGTTTTGCAAAACAAATTCCTTTCGTTTAGATTCACAATAGGAATTTTAATATTTTGAGTAAATCAAGGAACCATAAGAAATGTACTACAAACCTATGAAGCCACGCACCATCCAATGAAAATTTTATCCTATGAGTTAAGCACCAGAAGGCAAAAATAAATACACCTTTATGTAAAATAGATGGGTATATAGGCAGGCACCCACACCTGGGGAAATATGCCAACTACAGAAAGTTTTTTTTTTAAATCAAGAGGCCTGTGGGGGAGAGTCTGAGAAGTTGTGAATCATATCGGTTTGTTCTTGCTCATACCCCTATAAAACTCATACTATCACTTTTAAGTGTCCTACAAAACAACATTTACTGCCAACACTAAATGTCTGGCTATTCCGCTTTTCCTCAGCTTTCATTATAAAACCTAATATATGTGTGACAATGAGCCTATCATAAATATGAAGAAAGAAATGAAACTGCTACCATGGTAAGGATATTTTGGAGGCACACTTTAGCAGAACCTGACTCGTGGAATAGCTATAGTGTTGAGCCCCAGAGATCCCTGCTTACAGGACAATGTACCAACCATAGATATTTATGAAAGCTAAAGACGCAGAGAAGTCTCAGGAGGTGTGACTTGTGTCATCTGCCTCACGTTTGTACCCATCAAATACTGCAAAAGTCAAGCTTCCAATAAAAAGGGCTATTTCCTCACTTTTCTGTGCTGTAAAAGAATGCATTTTGCTAGGGATGGAAAATATCAAACTGCTCTGCATTCAGGCTTTCTCTTACACAAATTGTACTAGATGTGTTCAGGAGGAGTATGTCACAAAGGAGTAGGTGTAGGAATAGGACTTATTTGTAATCCTCAGGACAACTATTTGATTCCGAACACAGTCATCTCAAGAAGCTGATAAAGTAGGTGTCACTTGGTCTACTAAAAGAAAAACTTGTTTCTTACACTGCTACAAAAATGGCAAATTATGCAGTAGCACGTTCCACATACAAAAAAATGAATAAGTGACTAAATATTTAAGATGATAACAAAGGTTTCTACCTGCTGCAGATGTAACCAAAACAACATATGAGGAACAAAGGGTCACATGTATCAAAATTGGAAACTGCAATTACCTAATTGTAATTTTCTCAGATTCGCAATTAGGTAATAGCAATTTCCAATGTATGAAACTCTATGAGTTTCAAATACCGATTCGTAGTGTGTCGCAAACAGACCTACCTCATTAATATTAAAGAGGTAGATCGCAATTCGCGACCCCCTAGGAATTGCAAAAATCACTGGGATGTTGGCCTGCTGAGGTCAGCAGACCACCATGTCTGTGTTTGCTTTTAAATGAAGCAAGAAAAATGAAAAGTTTTCCTTTCATTTTTTAAGAGCAGGCAGTGATCCGTGGGACCACTGCCTGCTCTTACAAACATTCACATGTGAAAAGCCTTTTTTGCGTTCGCAAATGGGCCGACTGCAAACTCAAAAAGGCTTAATGCATGTGGCTCAAAATCTAATTTGTGAAACATCAGCTGACTTTTTTTTATTTAAATAGAAAAAACACATTATAACACCATACAAAATACCGAAAGCATTTTATAAAGCACTTGTTTAAAAAAATCACTTTAGCTGATTTATTACAGTACATTTAAGATATGTGTTCGACAGCTGTTTGTGTGCACTCCTTGTAACCTTAACTACGATTGAAAACTGTTTATTAAATGAGTGGGTTAGAACAACTATGTAGTAGTATGGTGTTCTCTAGTCTGAGTATGGGCGTTTCCATGCTTGTTTGGTGCTTGTGCTAATGGTACATATTAAGTACCATTTGCACAACTGCAAACTAAATATGGACTTGAAAACACTCCGATATCTCTGTTTCAGAAGCTCCAGCACACTGTTACCTCTTGCATTAATTGGCTGATGAGCCTGCTAAAAGTGTCAACAATAGAAGCTAGAATGGCCAAAAAACACAATATTGCTGACATTTACCACCTCACTGGTCCAGATGCAAAAAGGACTGAATGGTCTCAAGCCAGATGTAGAAACACAAAGGGTCAATAGAAAATGGGTCAGGGTAGGAAGCATTAGCATACACTTCAAGAGTTATCAGTAAGACATGGTTTCCACATGGTCCAATTGACAATTCTCCATAGTGCTTACTACACAAGGGTTAAGATGTGGATATTTGGGTAAACTAATACTGAAAATGCAGTGGCAAAGAGGGGGGTTCTTTAATCCACACATTGGAGTTACTCGATTTTAGAGAAATACCGGAAGTTGTTAAGATGTTGAAAGCTACACTGGGGTTGCCCTTGCAAAGGCGGATATAGCATTATGATTGGGCAGCCCTTCATCACCGGCCATTGAGGAACAGACTCAAAAAAATAAGGACTGGTGTATGGCAGCAGACAAGATGGAATGTAAAGGGAGAGGCTTTCTGAAGCTATTTTAGGAAAACTTGAAGGACCAGGAAGGTACACGATGGACTTGGTAAATGAAACTGTAATTGTGAATTATTATGCCACTTTGCTTGCATTAGTCCCATCTTTGCTCAATACTGTAATTTGTACATCTTGCATAGACTTCACATTTTCCTTTAGCATTGTTTTCATGAAAAGTTACCAATTACTTAAATAAACATAAAAAAATAAAAACTCAATAAAATATATGTTATTTTAAAACGGTCTTCATCTATGAAATCGTTGATCAAGGTTCCCTTAACTTTGTTTGTGTAACCAAGAGTACGTCCCAAGATGGTATCTGACACCTTATTAACTTTATTCCACTATATTCACTGAAACAGACACAGATAAAAACCGAATTCAGTTTCAGGCTGAAATGCGCAAGTCATCAGTATTCACCAGTTATGGGTAACAACACACAACACACAACTCCTGCCGGCTGCCATGTTACCTTCTGTTGTTTCCTGATAGCTCTTTGCTTTGCTTTTGTTCTGTTGACAAATTGGAGTTTTGAGGATGACAGGTGACGTGAAATATGGTGTGTGTTGTGCGAGTTGCTAACCATAACTGGTGAATTTCAGTGGTCTTGTGCATTCAAGACAGAACCATAACTGTTTTTTTCATTGAATACTTGTGTAGAAAATAAGATAAATAATAGGAAAATGGGGGTGTGTAAAATAGTTACTGGGCATAGTGCATCTTAGTTTTAATGTTCAGTGTTCAATGCTTCGTAAAGTGTTAAGTTGCCACAACTTAAAAAATAACATGAATGGCAGCAAAGAGGCCTTGTGTGAGAGCAGGAACATTTCGACTGCTGTATATGATCATGATCCACTCCTGCATCAAAGTTCTGGCAAGCAGCACGCTTCCCGTACAACAAAGTCAAAAAAGCCCTGGTGGACGAATTCTTGCAAGATGGAATTGCTAGTATGAAACTCATTGGGGGGTGGTTAGTGTGTTACAATTTTTTTTAAATTGCATCTGTGTCCGCACCTAAAATATCAGTGCACTATAATGCTTTGTTGCATTTTTTAGCCCGCTACAAGGGTCAGACAGGCCTTTTATTCCACCGGGCATTTCCCTGCTGGACTGGAGCACTTCGAGCCGCATTTGAAGGCCCAGGGCCTCCCTGATGCCTCTTTCACTTTCCCCAGCTGCCAGATGTTAATTGCAGCAGACACTGTGAGGCTTCAACAAAGGGGGAGAGAAAGGGCAAGGTAGACATAGGGCAAACAGGGAAGGAGAAGAGAAAGAGGGAATGGATGGATGGCAAGAGGGAGATTACACAAGGAGACAAAGTGATTGCGTCCACTTTGAGCATTTTTTCCAGGGATGGGTTTGATTTCCTAGTCTGGCCCTGGCTGCTGCTATTCATTTTCATGGTCCTCCTAGATCAAACATCATGGAGCCAGGCCTGCACGAAAGGCAAATAAATATGAGACAAAGAATATTTTCTGGAATTTAGTCTAACAATTGTAAAGTGAATTTATATAGGAGTATGCCAATTCAGTGGAAATGTTGCCCGGGTCTAGTCCCATGGCGGTTGTGCTACTCAAGTCAGTAGATGCTTAGCTGATCAATAATGGTTGATTGTGTTTTTTTGTGGTAGGTCAGTCCTTTTCAACCTTTAGTTAATAAAAATCACTATTTTTATTATACATAAAAAATGAATTGAAGTATAAAACTCAAATAAAAATCAAGTACATTTAAGTAATGAACATATTTCTATGAGTTATTGGTAAATAGCATCAGTGCACTTTGCATCATTGTTTATCAATTTGCGAACTACTTTATTAAAAAAAACAAAAGATGCACCATTTTTCAAGGAGACGCATGTGCATATGCGCACACAGACACCAAGATCTGTAAAGGGTATGGCAATGTGCCACGTGTATAACTCAAACAAACCTGAGTTGCACTGGTTGAACATATTCTTTGCGAAATCTTTTGAGATCTGCACTGACCGGTTGCTCTCCTTTCTCAATCGCAAGCCTATCCGCCTCTGTTGGTTCAGGCTCTGGGATTTCAAATCTATAAGAAATAAAGCAATTTGAACACATTTTAGCTAAAGTAGGAATCAATTAATGGAGAATTAAGCAATATTAAAATGAGATTAAGACATCTAACTTTAAGAACTGCACATTGTCTGCAAAAAAAGACCTCCAAGGGCTTGTTTATCTAGCTTTCATCAATCTAATATCTTCATAGATATGTTAGTATGAGCACAAGGTACCAATGTATTTTTGAATGATACCGGCATCACAAAATAATTGAGATAAGCTTCAGTGGCTATCTCCACAGACTCACACTTATTCAAACTTTAATGGTAAAAACAAATATGATAAGGGATTCAGACCTCTTAAATTACTGTTTTTTAATGATTCCAACAGCTTAATTGAACAGTAAGCCTGGTAGACATCCAAGAATCAACCTCAAGCTGAACTAGTTTATAAATTCTCCCAGACAAAAAAATAAATTAAGAACATGTGAGTCCATCCAGAGGTTGCTGAAGGTGTGTACTGAACATCACATTACTCTTCTGTTGATCCCCTGAGCTGTAAACTCTTTGTCCCACCTCTTCAAAAGGAATTGCTTCATGTGTCTGCTGGAATCAACAGTGTGGTTCAAATGTACTGATTTCTGAGAAGTATCTTTATGTCGTGTGGTCGGCCATCATAGCACATTTTAAAGTGCAGAAAATGAATCGAGGCCCAGGGGAGCCACGGTGTACAGCAAGCCTCCTAGAAAGAAATGGGAAGTGTGATTTACCCTTTCAAGCTGTATTCATACATTCTACTAGCAAAATTGTTATTCACACACAACTTGATTTCTCAAATGTGTCATCTGAAGATGGGAAAGGCAAATGTCTTATGAAGGTTTATCTTCAGGTCTGTCTCAACAGTAAATGGTCACTAACTGTATAAAAGATAAACAAAAAGTCACTTATCTTTGACAAAATGAAAAATAAATGGAAACAGTTCTCTGGTTTGCTAATGTTTATCCTACTTACAGAAACTCTGCACCTAGGAACTATTTAACTTCAACCAAGCCTGCAATTACAACTCTGGGACAAAAGTAAAATGTTACCTCTAACTGTCAGTTTAGCGCTTGTTCGGTCCTGCATTTAGTGCTGAATTCGAAATATTACAACTTTGTGGAATTCTTGTGACAGTAGAAATTTCCGACTGTGGGGAAAACATCCTGCTCCAAAACCACATCGGTAACTGGATTATATGGCACCATGAATGGTGCCAAGTTTAAATAAACTGGATGACGCTACTCAAGCATTCATCCGCAAGCATATTGCTTTCACTTGTGAATGGTTCATTGGACGCCGCCGCACGCGAAGGCTTCAGGTTTTATTTGTGAAAGGATCATTACCTATACACTATCTTGAACAATGCTCTTGGAAAATAAATATTCTGTGGCGACACATACATTTAAGATAACTAGGCCAGGTGGTTTTACCAAAGTAGAAGCAACAGCAGCATGGACTATACCAATGCTACAAGTAAGAAGTACAGGAATATACCAATGCTACAAAGTGAGACCTACAGTAGACTAAGGAGTCTGCTGTGAAACCAAAAAAAAGTTATTTCAGCTTAAAATTGAACTTTTCTTTCACCTAATGGCACCAGTTATTTTGGCTGACATACATATTAACTTCTCAGAAACAAGTAGCTGCATTTGAGTTAGTAGCCACGTTTTTCAGCTAAATAATAATTATTTGTTTTAATACTCCGCAAGAGTCTGGTAAGACCATGTTAGTTCAGTTCATCAGTTAACAGATGCTGCACAGGGAGTAAAGTGAACACCTTTTTTACAGAATTATGGCTAGGAAGTCTCAGCCAACAACAAAGGTCAAAAAGCAAGATATCTAGAAAGCAAAGAAACACAGCGAGAACACCATGTACACCACTACGCCTTCACAATACGCCTTTTCCGGAGAATAAAATTACGAGGACAATAGGAAATTTCCCCTGGGAACCACTAGACTTCCCGGTGGGCATTAGTTCAACTTCAAAATATCATCGGATTGAGAACCTGACATCTGTCAATCTCGGAAAACCATTGAACATAACTTTGGGACACCAACTGGGTTGACTCACTCGCACCTAGTGTGAACACCGCCTTTAAATATATGAAGGTCATATGACTCTGACCAACATTTGTCATCTGCTGTTTGATCCACACGGTTCTGTCCGATAAGGTTGACAGCTTCAAACTGAACTGATTCGCCCTGACGAAGTTCCTTAAAGGCAAATGGAACGAAACACGTTGGCTGTGCCTATATCTGATGAATACTGTTAAATAAAGAAGATATTTAATACATCACTTTCTTTTGGACTCTAATTGTGCGCACCTTCCATTTCATGTTTGTGTACCACTATTTACTTAAAAAACCAAAATGGCATGCATACAATACTTGGTCTTGCAGTGACAGCTAAGTGGATATACAATACCGAGGAGTGCTGTTAAACACTGGATTGTAATTACTGCATGCTGTTACTAAATATTGCTGCGTCGAAATTATCTTGTTCACCTTTTTTCTTTTCGAGCAGTTTTTATTGGCCTTACGTAAAAGGTACAACAGTGATACAAAGGCCTCCAATTTACAAGGGAGGATAGGAGGAGACAGGAGCGAGGGGAAAAAGCACAAAGGTTTCAGCATTATACTATAACATCAATATGGCATTATCATTTCATAATATCACTACTAAACCAGGACCACAGGAAATGAAGCGCAGAACATGGAGTTAGCACATAGCACAGTTCCATCCTGCAGGCAGCCAAACTAAAAGGGGCACATAATTCGCACGGTGCACTCACACTGGGATATTTCAGACATTCAGGGAATCGCTGGTGGGGCCATCTAGATTGCCCGGCAGACTAACAGGGTCAGCATGCGGGGTTGTGCTGGGCCAGCCACTTCATTTGCGATTGAAGAAATAAGGCCCGTAGAGCTGAACAGCGCTGGCATCGTGCCTCATCCACCAACCACATTCGTAGTAACTGTGGCGGGGTGCATTATAGCTTATCCAAGATGTTGAAGTGGATAAGACGCAACCTATAGTGACGTGATAGTGCTGCAGTCTGTCCGCGGCATAATGACCACTGTGCATCTGTGAAGGGGGCTCAATACCTAGGTCCCAGGTTGCGCGAGGCGCTGGAGGGCACACTGGTGCCTTGTCCTGCATGGACGTGTATAAACGAGTAACCAGTTCGCGGGGAGAGGAGTTTGTTGGCAACTGTTCAAGCGCACAAAGTGGGGGCAAATGGTGCATCACGCAGCAGACAGCACGTATCTGATACAGAAAGACATCCAAAGAAGTAGGTCAGGTGTGGTCTGCAGTCGTATAAAGTGCCTCTCTGGGTAGAGGTCAGCAAATGTGAGGAGGCCACGTCTGTGAGCACACGCTCTAGCACAGTCATCTTGAAGTGCCACATAATGGGAATGGAGGGTGCTTAGTGGTATGGCAGCTCGGCATGGCGTAGCAGTCCATCTCAGGCCAATCTGACACACTCCACTGTACTTCTATTTGGATGAGTGGGCCTGAAAGAGGAGTGGGCATTGGTCTTTCAGGTCCACCTCCATCGCCGTGAAGAGCTGGAAGCGGATGGGGTAGAGCCAAAAGTGGAGATACTGAGCCTGGATGCAAAGGACTTAAAGCAACATATGGGGTGCATTCAGGCCTCCCTGCTGAAATGGGAGTGTGAGCGTCTCCCACGTGATCCTGACAATGGATAACAGATTGGAGTGCAGGCGTTGGAGAAATGTTGTGGTGATTGGGATATTGAGAAATGGGTATAAGAAT
The DNA here is from genome assembly GCF_964263255.1 of Lissotriton vulgaris. Lineage (NCBI taxonomy): Eukaryota > Metazoa > Chordata > Amphibia > Caudata > Salamandridae > Lissotriton > Lissotriton vulgaris. Next base: position 185,008,184 of record NC_141697.1, read on the forward strand.
ATAGGTAGTATGACCATTTTAGGTTGAGTCTGGCAGTGAGCATGTGCTGTCTGCAAGACATAATGTATTTACTAAAAGGGCTTTGAGCCTTCCAGAAACCCACCACACACCACCGCACCCAACAGATCCCCCGCCGCTGCTGGAGCAAAATCACTGAAGACCAACTACATGTAAACCTCACTCTCAGCCCACCCACCGAACCCTCAAACACCGACGACGCTGCCCACAGCCTCAGATGCTGGATCGAGGACTGCGCCAACACCCTCGCCCGCTGAAGAAACTCCCCACTGAGACACCAGCAAGAGGGCCAGCTGGTTAACCCCAGAACTCCTAGCAAGCCTGCCGGAAACTAGCGAAGAAATAGCACAGTGAACAAACTCCGGACAGCCACGCAGCACACAAGGACGCCATCCGCAACCATCACCACCTCATCAGGGCAGCCAAGAGGACCTCCTTCAAAGACTGCCTCGATAACAATGCACACAATAGCAAGGAGCTCTTCAACATAGTGATGGAACTCTCCAACCCCAGCTCCAACACCAACAACATCCCGCCGTCGCAAGCCATGTGCGACTCCCTCGCCATCTTCTTCCACCGCAAGATAGCAGACATCCACGACAGCTTCAACACCCAGACAGCCCCAACCGACAGCAACACAACAGACCCTCCGTACACCATCGACCACAACCCCCTGCTAGCCTGGGCCAGCGTGAGCATCGATGACACCATCAAGACCATGCGCTCAATCCACTCCGGCTCTCCGTCGGACCCATTCCCGCACCACGTCTTCAACAGAGCAAGCAGCACCATTGCACCCCACCTGCGCAACGTCATCAATCTCTCCCTCGAGACAGCGACCTTCCCAGAGATCTGGAAACACGCAGAGATCAACGCCCTACTCAAAAAACCTAAGGCAGACCCAAGAGACCTTAAGAAATCCCGGCCCATCTCTCTACTCCCCTTCCCATCCAAACTCATCGAGAAAGCCGTCAACAGGCAGCTAATCAGATACCTCGAAGAAAACAGAATCCTGGACCCTTCCCAGTCAGGGTTCCGCAGCAACCACAGCACCGAGACTGCCCTCATCGCCGCCACTGACGACATCCGGACCCTGCTGGACAATGGCGAGACCGCAGCACTCATCCTCCTAGACCTCTCTGCCGCCTTCGACACAGTCTGCCACCGCACACTACGCGCATGCCTCCACGTCGCAGGGATCCGAGACAAGGCTCTGGATTGGACAACCTTGACTGTACATAAAAGAGTCCACTTTAAGGCTCTCTGTATAGTTTTCAAAACACTCAATGACCAAGGACCATTTTTTCTACGAGACAAACTGCAATTTTACAAGCCTACAAGAGCTCTACGCTCAGCTGCCTCTAATCAGCTGCTTGTTCCACGCACTAAAACAGTGTCTTGGGGGGACCGTCGCTTTCTGGTGGCGGCCCCTAAACTTTGGAATACTTTGCCCCTTAACATCAGACAAAGCACCACGCTGTTCCAGTTTCGCAAACTTTTGAAAACCTGGCTTTTCTCTCATTAATTCACCCTTCTCTGTGTCCGGCTTAGTTCTTCACTCTTCATTTTCTCAATAATGGTTTGAGCGCCTTGACGCCTGAGGGTATAAGCAGCGCTTTACAAATGTCAAAAATAAATAAATAAATAAACCTTCTTCCTCTCCGGCAGAACCTAGAGCGTCCGCCTCCCCCCATTCCGTTCCAAAGCCTCTGAGATCATTTGTGGTGTAACCCAGGGATCCTCCCTCAGCCCGACGCTGTTTAACATTTAAATGGCCCCACTCGCACACGTAGCACGACCTCAACATAATCTCCTACGCCGACGACACTCAGCTGATCCTCTCCCTCACCTAGGACCCCATCACAGCGAAAGCCAACCTCCATGAAGGAATGAAGGCCGTCGCCGACTGGATGAAGACCAGCCGTCTGAAGCTAAACTCGGACAAGACGGAGGTCCTCATCCTCGGCTCCAACCCTTCAGCCTGGGACGACTCCTGGTGGCCGACGGCACTGGGGCAGCCCCGACACCCACCGACCACGCACGCAACCTGGGAATCATCCTCGACTCAACGCTCTCAATGACCAAGCAAGTCAACGCCGTCTCCTCCTCCTGCTTCAACACCCTCCGCATGCGCTGCAAGATCTACAGATGGATCCCGACAGATACAAGAAAGACAGTCACCCAGGCCCTTGTCAGCAGCAGACTCGACTACGGAAACTCCCTCTACGCAGGAGCCCCAACCAAGCTCAAACGACTACAACGCATCCAAACGCCTCGGCACGACTGATCCTAGACGTACCAGGCCACGGCCACATCACCCCCCACCTGAGAAACCTGCACTGGCTCCCCGTCAACAAGAGGACATCCTTCAAGCTCCTCACCCACGCACAAAAGGCACTCCACAAGACTGGCCCAGCCTACCTCAACACCTCGCTGCCAAGACATGCAACATTCTCCCACTGAGCCTACGACAAACCCAAGACCTGCTGACCTTCAGGAGGATACTCAAGACCTGGCTGTTCGATCAGTCGCTGCCCCCCACCCCAGCGCCTTGACTCTTCTTTGCTGGCTCTTGATTGGTACATGTGCCTTTTACTTCTCTTTGTGGCTGAGGAGCACTACAGATTAAATCCCCTTAATTAGTGCCCATCCGCTTTGATCAGGTACTATTTCTTCTACTCCACCTCCCATTACCCTTGCCCTAGGGTTACTTATACGCTTGCTGTTATCCGCTTCACGGCCGCTGTGCTTTATCACACATTGTGAAAGAAAACAGAGGTTCTGGGGTGGCCTAAAAAGGTCCAGGAAAGAATAGCAGATACATTGTAAACAAATTAATTATGGGAGCAACAATGTAGGGTAGCAGGTAAAAGAATATGTTATTCCATATTTCCAACAACTAAAAACTCGTTTCAGGTGCTCATATAAGTGAAAAGTGCCTACAGTGACATGAGTGAATACAGTGAACAGTCACATTGAAACAAGGGGTTATCCACAAAAATATATACAGTGAAGAGAGGGATTTTCCTTGATAGGGTCGACAACGTTTCGATCTTTATTTACTTCAGATCATCATCAGGACTGGAATGAGCTTCCTGAAATAAGTTTCTTGTGGGCCCTGTTAAATGGGTGCTGGCTTTGGGGGAACCCGCTTGGTGGTTTACGTAGGACGATTGTAGTATGCCGGCAGCCGCGTGTTAGGTTGGCTTCATGAGAAGAATAATTCTTGTTCAGGGGTGGTCAGCAAGTGCACTGTCAGGTCAGTGTAGTGCAAGTGAGTAAATCGAAATAGTTTCTTTTTGAATTGATCACGATTCCGACGGTCCCGGGCAGGAATTAATCTCCGCGGTCCGCGGATCTAGACAGGGTTGCTCGAGTCAACGCTGCAATCGCGTCTGCACTGATACGACATCCTGAAGAGTGACCATATGAAAATATTGTGAAGGAGTAGTTTCTGTCCTGTAACTCCAGTTCTGTAGTGGGGGTATCTCTGTTATAGTCATAATCTAGTGAATGGCAGCCTATGGGGGCTTGTCTGTCCACTACTTTCTCTATCATTCCAGAGGCTTTTGCTGGTAGGGGAAAGATTTTATCTGTGGAAAACACTGGACAGGCTGTGCTGTTTGTGGGTTTTTGGTGGAATTTCTAGTTGAAGTAATGGACAGTGTAGCCTGTGGATATAGGCTGCATTATCTGTCTTTAAATTCTCTCTTAAGTGTCTGTGCAGGTCTGCAATTTTTGACGACTTAAGAGATTATTGTTTATTGCTCCGGGGTCCACGCACATGGGCGTGACTATTCATAAGATTATGACTATACACAGAGATCCCCGACTACTGAAAGGATGTATCTGTTTAGAGGTCTGAGGTCTAGGATAGGTCATAGAGCGCCATCCTTTTTGGGTATAAGGAAGAAAATGGAATATACCCCTGTGCCCTGTTGTTGTAATGGCACTAGTTCTATTGCTCCTTTGTTCAGTAGAGCTTGAACTTCCTGGTTAGTAGCTTCTGATGGTCTGTTGAAAATCTGTGGGTGGAAGGTGGAAATTTTGGAGGTGTTGACGTGAGCTCCAGACATTAACTATGCTGGCTAATATCCAACACCCATTGATCAGACGTGATATTTATCCATGCGGGACGGAATTGTTGTAGTATACCCCCGACAGGTGTTGTGTCATTGGGGGATGGTGGGTAAGTCGCGGCTTGGTGGTGGTGGTTGAGAATTTGTTAACACCTCCTTTACCTCTGTCTCTATTATTGTTTCCTCTAATGGACCCCTATAGTATCCTCTAGGGAAGGATCCTTGATATTGTGTTTTATTTTAGCAGGCGGATGTCTCTGTGGAGGTTGTTTTAGATGCTCAAAGATAGGTGGAGCGACGAAAGGAACCCCGCTGTGATTGCGTCTGAAGGGTTCCCAACTGACTTTTGTTGTTTCGTTGTCTGTCTTTATTTTTTTCTAGGAGAGTATCCACCAGTGGCTCAAAAAGATGCCCTGCATTGA